>NC_056751.1:326203860-326573860 GCF_019279795.1 Protopterus annectens | reverse complement strand
TAGCACTGTTTATGGAATAAACCAGTACTTTGCAATTTCTGACCCATTATTCTTGACTCAAGACTAAAAGGTGAAACTCTTTGTTATTTATTTGTAAATGTTAACAGTACTGCAGAATAAAGAGTTCTGAAATATGCTTAAATATGACTTTATGCATGTCTAGATACTTTCATTATAAAGTACTTAACAGACTTTGATCTGTAGTAAAATATTTCAGACTATATATATATATATATGTATATATATATATATATATATATATATATATATAATTATATGCTTAATGAAAAAAAAAGTAGTAGTCACCATTTTTTTTTCTTACGGCCATATGCAGTACAACACTGCTTGATGCCAATGCTATGATACAGACCTATGTATATTTATTTATTTTATTTGTAGTTTGTTAACTGGGAAAGTCCATTGGGCCATAGTGACCCTTTTTCAATGGAGGCCGTGGGAGAAAAGCTCCAGGTACATAGATAAAAATATATATTGACAGTTAATACAATTATTAATACAAGACATTGTACTGACAACAGTAACTGAGATTTTACACAATTTTTATACAGAATATCACAGTTATTACACAATTTAAACAATATAAAAACAAGACTGGAGAGTTAACTAGATTTCAGAAGAGTTAATAGATGGAAAACATTTTTTTTTGGAGAGATCGGAGGAGACAAGGCAGGAGAAGAGCACTATCTCTATATGTATATGTGTGTATACATATATATGGCTTACTATCAAAATGCAAAACAGCACTCTATCTAGACCATGATCAGTGAAGTTGAAATACTGAACACTTGAAATGGTAAGCACTGCAATCCCAAATTGCTGCTACCTGAAAAAAAGCAATAATTCAATCATGCAGATTCAGTTAAAGCAATTTCAGCAGGATAGCACAGAGTACTATATCCAGTGCAATGGCTTAGCAGCAATGCATCACATACATGTGTTTTAAAAGGAGCAACATACTGTATGCAGTTAAGCAGACACTACTGCACTACTCACAACACATTATACCACTGAGTGCTATGTGAGCAGAGTATGTACAGCGTCAAATTAAAACAAGCAGGAAAGCCTGATATGGTTACCAATGAGCATCAACATTGATATTGTAACCTTGGATTACAAAATATAAGAATATGGACACAGAAACGCAAACATTTGTTTCTAGGGAAACTGAAAAAAGTGTACGAGACAGTTACCTCACCAAAAGGTAAAGAGCTGCTCAATTCTAGTGATATTTGTACCATCATGAGAAAGCGACTGAAGTAATAAAGTAGTTTTGTTGTATTAGGAAGGGGAAATAACAAGCCTAAGGGTAGATATATCACTATTCCTGTGGTAGAAGGTGTGCAGTTACAAAGGAGTGCACCTCACTTTCATGCCACAGACAGTACAGAGGTGGATATGTGTCAGGTGCAGTCAGCTATTTAAATGCTTGCTGCAACCTAAATAGTATCAGAAGTAATAGTTACTACATCAACCTGTATAGTAAACCAGCTTCCAAGCAATAATGCGGTAAATAAGACAGCAAATAGAATTAGACAGAAACATTGGAAGGAGTTTAGTTACCTGCATATATTAAAATGCCTAACTTCTGACATGCTTCCTATAAAAATGGTGTATTTGTTATCTGATATAGTGTAGAGTCTGACTATTTATTTATTTATTTATTGACATTTGTTAACCAGGTCAGTCCAGCTTGGTTAGAAACCTATTTTCAGTGGAGACCCAAGGAGAAAAGCTCCAGTTAGAGATATACAATATAAATCTAGTTACATCCAGTGTAAGTTTTACAGAGATAAACAGTTTACAGTTGGTTACATTCATTTAACATTTTGCAGCAAAAAGGATGCCATTTAGTCTAAGATTCCCATTTAGTGTACAATATGAGAAGGTTGTGTAGAAGTGGTAAAACAAGGTCCAAGTACATCTAGAAATCTGCTAGCCATAAGTAAAGAATAAAGCCAAAAGAGAAAAGCTTCTAGTCATATCTAAAGATAAAGCCAAGAGAGGGATTATATATATATATATATATATATATATATATATATATATATATATATATATATATATAATAGGAAGAGTAGAGGAGGGATTAAAAGTGGGATAGTATACCAGCATGAGACCTTGTATATGTAAACAAAATTTAGAGATGAGTAATCTCCTGTGATTACAATGTGTATTTGATTTATACTTGAGAGACTTGGTAGGCTGCACATAACAGTCAAGGTAAAAAGGGTAGGAGTTAAGAACTTTGAAAGTGGGGGTTAGGAGAGGTTTTGGCAGGGACAAGTTTTGGAGTTGAGCAGATGCTGTTTAAGTTCCTTTTTAAAGTGAGATGGGTGTATAATGGTACGTAGGTCTAAGGGTAGTTTGTTCCAGGACTGGGCAACTGAGCATTTGTATAGTAATTTACCCACATTTTTCTTTGGTGAATGGACTGCTAGTAGCTGCTAGTTAGAGGTGCGCAGGGGCCAATATGGAGAGTAGGTGGATACAAGGGTAGAGAGAGCTGGACAGGAAGATGGTTTATATAGTATAGAGTGTATAATTTGCAATTGGGATGATAACAGTAGTTGTGGGAATTCAAGCCATTGGAGGGAGTTAAGGGCAAGGCAGTGATGTGAGGTGTAGTGAGAGTTGGTAATGAATCTAGCAATTTTATGGTATGTTTGTTGGAGTTTAGTCAAGGTAGTGTGCTGGATAAAGGTTAGTACTGGAGCAGCACAGAGAAGTGAGGGTAGCAGGAATGCCTGAGCTAGGGGGAGTCTGGCATTTAGAGTTAGAAACTTTTTATTATGATACAGCAAACCTAGTTTCTGTTTTTTTTTTTATATACATTGGAGAAGGTGTAATGTGAACTTGAGATCATCATCTATTATGACACCCAAGAGTTTAGTCTGTGATTCAGGCTGACTGATTGTGTTGTTGGAGTAAGTGATAGTAAAGGTGGATTTATGGTGGGATTGGAAGCGGGGGAGAAAAAGCAAGAGCTTAGTTTTTTTGGGGTTGAGGATGACATGATTATCTGATAACCATTTTTCAATGGTTGAGTGAGGCAATGTAGTTCTGAGATGTTGTTAGAGATGGAGATGAGTGTTGAGTCATCTGCATATGAATGAGGGAAGAGTTTGTGCAAGATGTGTAGAGCTCATTTGTGAAAACATTAAAAAGTAGGGGACCCAAGATGGAGCCCTGAGGGACTCCAGTAGGGACTGAAATATAGGGAGAGTAGGAAGATAGACATCTGACAGACTGTTGTCTACAAGAGAGGTAGCTGGAGAACCAGGTAAGGGAGGTCACAGATAGATTAAGGTTTGCAAGTTTAGTTAGGAGGATGGAGTGAGATACTGTGTCAAAGGCTTTGGAGAGGTCAAGGAAGAGACAGAATATGAATAGACTGTTGTTATAAGCCTCTGCTATGGTGTGTGTGAAAGACAGAAGGGCAGTAGATGTACTATGGTTAGGGAGGAAACCATGTTGTGTGTGAGTGAGAAAGTTTTGCCTGAGGAGGCATGTCAGGAGTTGTGAGTGAATACCTTTTTCTAGTATCTTAGAGAGGGGTGATAGGATGGCAATAGGATGATAGTTAGATGGGTCAATAGAATTACCACCTTTGTGGAGAGGGATAGTGTAGAAAGCTTTCCATATTGATGGAACTGTAGCTTCCTGGATGGATCTATTGATGAGAATTGACACAGGATAGGCTATAGAGTCAGCAGCAAGTTTGAGGAAATATGGGAGGAGATTATCAGAGAAGGGTGAGCAGGGTTTAAGTTTCAAAAGAAGTGGTTTAATGTAGGAGGTGGAGACAGGTTGAAAGGAGAAAAGATTTTTATTTAGATGGTCTGGTGGGGCTGGTGGAGTAGTTGTGTTTGGGATGGTGTGAGTGAGGTTCTGCACTGTTTTGATAAAGTGCTTGTTAAGGAGAGTAGCAGTTTCTTGTGGTGATTTGTTTGGGTAGGTAGAGGGATTTGAAGGGCAACCAGGAGAGAGGATATTGTTGAGGGTAGCCCAGAATTTACAGGGGTTGGATTTGTTGCCTAGTTGTGCAGAGCTATAGTAGGACTTTTGGTCCTTATTAGTTAGTTTCTTGACTAGATTCCCCAGTTCTCTCTATTTCTGAAAAAGGGAAGGTTCCTTTGTTTTATGCCAGGCTTTCCAGGTGCTGTCTCTTTTATGCATTTGGGATCCAGCATCTTTGGAGAGCCAGGGAGCATAATTTGATTTGATTCTAATTTTTCTGGAGGGAGCAAGGCAGTTAAGGGTGTGTAGGAAAATGGTATCAAATTTGGTGACTGTGTCATCAAGTGGGAGAAGTCTAAAGATGGACCAGTCAAAGCTAGATAGTATGGAGTTGAATAGGGAGGTATTAAAGTTAGATAGTTTACGACATTCTCTGTAGTGGTGTGTCTTTTGTGAGTGGGTAGAGTGCCTAAGGATGTAAGTGGGGAGATGGTCACTTAGAGAGTCAGGTAAGGTTGAGGGGTTTTGGTAGAGGAAGGGGGAGGTAGTTAGAATCCAGTCAATGATTGAGCTGGAGGATAAACCTCTAGAGAAGTGGGTGGGGGATGTTATCAATTGGTAGAAGCCATGGAGGTTGATGCTGAGTTGGGGTGAGTCAGCAGTAAGTTTGGATCAGTCAATATTGACATCAGAAACATTGGAAGGAGATCAGTCTATAGCCTAATGTTGTCCTTATAACAACCAAACGTGGCTCTTCTATGCTCAGCTGATTTTATTCTAATAGATGGGACATTTCCCATGAATACTACGGAATGTAGACAAGTATACAATTTATATTGTGCCTCCCAGTAAAGGGAGCATAACAAAATTGCCCCTGTTATGTATGACATATTGCCTTCCAAGACTAAAAATGTAATGCTATATTTTGGAGTAGTCTTCTGAATTTATGTAAATAGTGCAGTCTGCAGTTCTCTGCATATATGACACTAAGTGATTCTGAGAGGGGGTAGTTAACAGTATTACAAAGACTTTACCTGGCACTAAGACAAATGGTTGTTGGTTCTATCTTAGTCAGATTGTGCGGAGACAAAAACAAAAACTGCATCTCACCACTAATTTTGGAAATAATGTGTTTTGTGGTATTTTGTAAACAGACAACAGCATTAGCATTTGTTTCCCCATAAGAGGGTTCCTTCAACTTTTGCTGAGATTCAAGATGATATGCCAGAATTTCATAACTTTTTTATGTGTGTGTGTTTAAGGAAAATTATATACACAGCCATCCTAGACAGTATGACATTAGGATGACTACATTTGAGTGAATTCTGCCAATTTTTAAAATCAGCTTGTGGAATCAATGGGACACCACTGCATTAATCTAGGCTCATAGTTAAAATGTCATAGAAGAATGGCATAGATCCTCATGGTATTCATAGGGGAAGAAAGAATTATATATGCTGGATGATCTGCAGACTACGCAACTTGAGTAGAATCATGCTGAAGTCTAAAGAGCAGATTTTTGTGTGGGCTGCCACCTTTACTTAAATGAAGGCATATACTGGACAGGAAAGTGATTTTCCAATGTTTGTTGGCTAAATGTAGGGAAATTACACCTTGTGGAATTGTCCAATCAGTTGAGCAACACTGTGAATTTTGAGTTTCTATGTATGGATTCTGGAAATTAAATTTTTTTCACTTTCACAAACCTTGCATCTTTCACTTGCCTAACTACAGTACTAATAATACATGGATGCCACTGATTATGCATGGTAGCAATATTACGTCAATGCACTTGGTGGTGTGCATACCTGAAAAAATGAATTTCCAGTGTTGAATATGAATATGTGTGTGTGTGTGTGTGTGTGTGTGTGTGTGTGTGTGTGTGTGTGTGTGTGTGTGTGTGTGTGCGCATGTGCATGGGCCTACTGAAAAAGAATGAATGATCCGGACATTGATTTATTTATTATTTATTTTACATTTGTTAACCAGGATGGTCTGACTGGACACAGATCCTTTTACACCAGAGGCCCGGGGAGAAAAGCTCCACATTAAGTAACATTAATTAAACAAATGTGAAAGAACAGTATATACTTAAATGAAACCACATGGGATATACATACAGAAATAAAACACAGTAAAGCTTACATGAAACCAACATGGGACATACATACATACATTGATGTTCACAAGGTTGACTTTGCAAACATTGACATGATACTACACATGTGCCATGCAAAAATCTCAGCTCATGCAAAACAAATAAAAAGAAAGAATAGCCTCAAACATCATGTTTGTGTTTCCCCACCTCCCTGCTAATTATATATGCTGTAATTCTGAGATCACACAATCACAGAGAAAGGGCTTATTTCCCTACTCTTAGAATTGTGTAGTCTCACTCTCCTGTTGACCATCTCAGTTGGTTTACATTTAAATTTCTGAGGGAAGTTTTGGTGAACACGGGTTGTCGAATGACATTTGGCCGACCCATGTAGCTGATCCTTCCCTTGTGCGAGTTCCATTTCAATGAATGCTCAGTGCATTCACAAAGATGAGGTCGGTCATTGAACTAGAGATCGCGGTACAGTGGGGATCAGGAAATTTACTCTTTTCCCCACTGTAGTGTGATCTTGGAGTTGGAATATATATTTTGCAGGGGGTATGGGGGGTGCAGCTCCCTATGGGGACCCCCTGCAAAATCCTCACGTTAGGTCTGGTGCAGTGTAGGACTGCATTCTACTAATGTCGAGTAAGATCGAATTCAAATATTAATATGCGGATTCGACATTTTGGATGTTGGTACACTCCGTTTTTGGTTTTCCAAGTTGATATTACCGCAGTTCAGCCAATTATATTTCATACTTATGATAGTAAACCATCTCAGTTCTCACACACACACACACACACACACACACACACACACACACACACACATGTTTGTGTTTGTGTGTGTGTGTGTGTGTGTGTGTGTGTGTGTGTGTGTGTGTGTGTGTGTGTGTATATACAATCCATTACAAATGATCCAGCACCTCTGGAATCTTAATAATAACAATAAATGTATTATTGACCTCACAGTTAAAAGTGTAAGTACAGTAAAATTTTATGAAAAATCAACATCCATATGAATGAGAATGAGGAAGGAAAATCACAGTTTTGCCCACTGGTGTCATCAGTGTTAATCCAATAGCTGCTACAAAGTGACTAATAAAGACAGCTTTTAAAGGTACAGTGCTCATTGTAATATCATTCCTCAATGTAGAAACCCAATCAATGATCACCAAAAGAACTACAGGATTCCATCAGAAAGGCCAAACCTAAACAAAAATAACACATAAATAAACCATCACAATTGAATACAGTCCCATTTATAAATACATACAACTAAGCATAGTCACATATAAATGCATGCAAAAACATATATTTATACTTAAAGAGATTTTCAGAAAACAAATCAAACATACGCATCTCTACAGGCTACTTTAGTCCACATACCTTAACAATATTCATTTAAGTCCCGGCTTGAAAAGTGCTCCTAAATTGATAATCCATAATCTCTCTTTATGAGATAAAATTTTATGTTTAGATGGAACCGATAAACCTTTGCCAACTATCCTATCAATACCCACAAAAATAAAATGTGCAGTTGAATGTTTAATAAGTTGTTTATATGGTTCCCTATTAGAAGACTGAAGACTGGTCAAACTCAAAAGCCTGAAACGGCAAAATATTGAAGCTGCTTTTGAGCGAATTCTTTCCCTGGGAAAGAATTTGCTTGGCTGCTTCGTTACTTTGCCATTTTTGGCACTGTAGTGTGGTCTCGGAATTGGTATATTTAAGTAGGGGGGTGTGGGGGTGAATCCCCCACTTAATGTAATGTGTAAAGTGCTTTATTTATTTATTTTTTTGTTGGAACAGCAATTTTTTTCCCTAGGAAAAAAATCACTGTTCTGACAGATCGAAATTGTAAGCTTTCACTTACATTGGGTCAATTAATCACCGTTCACTTTTTTAAGCGTTCGGTGATCTAATATAGATCCATTTATACAAGACACTTCTGGATCATTTACAGTCAATGTCACTTAATGCACAGCTATTCTTGGCTTAAACGGACTAGATGTCTGATCAACACAGAAGGCCTTGCATTGGCAGACCACTCTGTAGTGCAAGTAATCAACTGCCTGAAGTCAAATACTTTGGGGTATTGACCAAAGTAAATTACCTGGTTCTACATACAATCTTACAATAAGCAAAGTCCCACAAAAAGTACTTCCACCCGCTTTCATATTTTTATTGTACTCAGATCTTCTTTTTTTACAAAATGAAAAGTATTGACCCAAATTCTTACCCTACGATAACCATAGTGGCAAGAATCATCCAAAATTTGTTCAAAATAAAGGGATCATTTTTGAGAAGGTACCAATATCTATTAATCACCTCCTTAATCTTAAATGTAGTTAATGTATAAGTAGTAATAAATCTAGGAAATGATTCACTATTATTTTTTTCCAAATCTTCCATGAGAAGTATCTTTAAGCAAGACCTCCCTTTGCTGAACCATAACCTTATTAAGCGCCTGCCTCACTGTTTCTTTGTTATAACTTCTCTGAACAAATCTAATCTGTATTTTAAAAGCTTCCAATTTAAACTTATCCTCAGAACTACAAATTTGTCTCAGCCTCAAAATTTGTGACATGGGTATATTCTGAATCACATGTTTAGGATGACAACTTGAAGCTGACAGAAAAGAATTTTTAGAAAAATGGCTTATGGTAAAGACTAGTTGCCACCATACCATCTAAAAGGTTAGTAACATTAACATCCAAGGAGTAGACATTGACTAAGTTGATTTTACCACTAAAAATCAAACCAAATTCATTTGAATTTAGATATTCAATAAACTTTTCCCATTCAAAAACTGAAACACATGAAACACACCGACAATCATCCTAGTAACAGTGCCACATATGCAGATGTGCTTTAAAGGGGTTATCATTGTTATATATCCTTAAGTACAAGGAAACCCATAAATAAATCTGCATATGTTGGAGCAAAAGCTGCCCCCATTGCCATTCCCTTAATTTGCAAGAACCAGTTAGTTTTATATTGAAATGCATTATGCTCGTGTACTGACCCAAGTAACTTTAACAAAAATTCAATCTATGATTCTGAATACGTTTCTGAATAACTTAACCAGTACTTAACAGATGCTATTCCTCCCTCATGTGGGATACTGGTATATAATGATTGTACATCTAAAGTGCACAGAACAGAATTTATTGGTAGTTGCATATCATCCTTGAGTTTTAAAAAGTCATTCGTGCCCCTAATTCTTGCTTGAACCAAATACAAAAGAGACATAGACTTTAACTTGGATTCCAAGTAAACTGACAATGGTTCAGTTAGAGAACCCTTACCAGATACAATTGGTCTGCCAGTTGGGTTGTTCATAGATTTATTAATCATAGGCAAAATGTAATACCACTGATGTTTGGGATCTTCCACAATAAGTTGTTGGAAAGTACAGTTGTGTACACTTAGAAGAAGAAGAAGAAGAGGTGGGGGAAGGCATGCCCGAAGGCAGGAAGAGAGGAGGAAGGTTAGGAGTGTAGTACTGAGGGTAGGAACTTTGAATGTTGGCAGTATGACTGGTATAGGGAGAGAGCTAGCTGATATGATGGAGAGAAGGAAGGCTGATATATTGTGCGTGCAAGAGACCAGATGGAAGGGAAGTAAGGCCAAGTGTATAGGAGGCGGGTTCAAATTGTTCTATCATGGTGTGGATGGCAGAAGAAATGGGGTAAGGGTTATCCTAACAGAACAGTATGCCAAAAGTGTTTTGGAGGTGAAGAGAGTGTCTGATAGAGTGATGTGTATGAAACTTGAAATTGATGGTGTAATGATGAATGTTGTTAGTGCATATGCTCCACAAGTTGGGTGTGCAATGGATGAGAAAGAAAAATTTTGGAGTGAGTTGGATGAAGTGGTGGTGAGTGTACCCAAGGGTGAGAGACAAGTGATTGGAGAGGACTTCAATGGGCATGTTGGTGAAGTGAACAGAGGGGATGAGGAAGTGATGGGTAGGTATGGTGTTAAGGAGAGGAATGCAGAAGGTCAGATGATTGTGGATTTTGCAAAAAGGATGGACATGGCTGTGATGAATACATATTTTAAGAAGAGGGAGAAGCATAAGGTGATGTACAAGAGTGGAGGAAAATGCACACAGGTGGATTATATCCTATATAGGAGTGCCAGTCTGAAGGAGATTGGAGACTGTAAAGTGGTGACTGGGGAAAGTGAAGTTAAGCAGCATAGAATGGTGGTCTGTAGGATGACGGTGGTGATCAAGAAGCAGAGGAGGAGTGTGAAAGCAGTGCCAAAGATTAAATGGTGGAAGTTAAAAAATGGTGATTGTGAGGTGGAGTTCAGGGAAGAGTTAAGACAGGCACTGGGAGACAATGAAGAGTTACCGAATAGCTGGGTAACTACAGCAGAGCTCGTAAGGGAGACTGCTAGGAAGGTGCTTGGTGTGATATCTGGACAGAGGAAGGAGGACAAGGAGACATGGTGGTGGAATGAGGAAGTACAGGAGAGTATACAGAGGAAGAGGCTGGCGAAGAAGAAGTGGGATTGTCAAAGAGATGAAGAAAGTAGACATGAGTATAAGGAGATGAGGCGCATGGCAAAGAGAGAGGTGGCGAAGGCTAAGGATAAGGCATATAGAGAGTTGTATGAGAGATTGGACACTAAAGAGGGAGAAAAGGACCTATACCGATTGGCTAGACAGAGGGACAGAGCTGGGAAAGATGTGCAGCAGGTAAGGGTGATAAAGGACAGTGAGGGAAACGTACTCACAAGTGAGGAGAGTGTGTTGAGTAGATGGAAAGAGTACTTTGAAGGGCTGATAAATGAAGAGAATGAGAGAGAGAGAAGGTTGGATGATGTGGGGATAGTGAATCAGGAAGTGAAGCAGATTAGCAAGGAGGAAGTAAGGACAGCTATGAAGAGGATGAAGAATAGAAAGGCTGTTGGCCCAGATGACATACCAGTGGAAGCATGGAGGTGCTTAGGAGAAATGGCAGTGGAAATTTTAACCAGATTGTTTAATGAAATTTTGGAAAGTCAGAGGATGCCTGAGGAGTGGGGAAAAAGTGTTTTGGTACCTATCTTTAAGAATAAGGGTGATGTGCAGAGCTGCAGTAACTACAGAGGGATAAAATCGATCAGTCACAGCTTGAAGTTATGGGAAAGAGTAGTGGAAGCTAGGTTAAGAAGGGAGGTGATGATTAGTGATCAGCAGTATGGTTTCATGCCAGGAAAGAGCAATACAGATGCAATATTTGCTCTGAGAGTGTTGTTGGAGAAATACAGAGAAGGTCAGAAGGAGTTGCATTGTGTCTTTGTGGACTTAGAGAAAGCATATGACAGGGTGCCTAGAGAGGATTTGTGGTATTGTATGAGGAAGTTGGGAGTGGCAGAGAAGTATGTAATAGTGGTACAGGATATGTACAAGGGTAGTATGACACTGGTGTGGACTGCAGTGGGAGTGACAGATACATTTAAGGTGGAGGTTGGATTACATCAAGGATCAGCTCTAAGCCCTTTCTTATTTACAGTGGTGATGGACAGGTTGACAGATGAGATTAGACAGGAGGCCCCGTGGACTATGATGTTTGCAGATGACATTGTGATATGTAGTGAAAATAGGGACCAGGTTGAGGATACCCTGGAGAGGCAGAGATATGCTTTAGAGAGGAGAGGAATGAAGGTCAGCAGGCCTAAAACAGAATATATGTGTGTAAATGAGAGGGAGGGTAGAGGAATGGTGAGGATGCAGGGAGTAGAGTTGGTAAAGGTGGATGAGTTTAAGTACTTGGGATCAACAGTTCAGAGTAATGGTGAGTGTGGAAGAGAGGTGAAGAAGAGAGTACAGGCAGGGTGGAATGGGTGGAGAAGAGTGTCAGGAGTGATTTGTGACAGACGAGTACCAATAAGAGTGAAAGCGAAGGTCTACAAGAGGGTAGTGAGACCAGGTATGTTACACGGTTTGGAGACGGTAGCATTGACGAAAAGGCAGGAGTCAGAGCTGGATGTGGCAGAGTTAAATATGTTAAGATTTGCACTGGGTGTGACTAGGATGGACAGGATTAGGAATCAGTATATTAGAGGGTCAGCTCAGATTGGACAGTTTGGAGACAAAGCAAGAGAGGCGAGATTGCATTGGTTTGGACATGTGGTGAGGAGGGATGCTGGGTATATTGGGAAAAGGATGCTAAGGATGGAGCTGCCAGGTAACCGGAAAAGAGGAAGGCTTAAGATAAGGTTTATGGATGTGGTGAGAGAGGACATGCAGGTGGTTGGTGTGAAAGAGCATGATGCAGAGGACCAGAAGAAATGGAAACAGATGATCTGCTATGGTGACCCCTAATGGTAACAGCCGAAAGAAGATGATGATGATGATGACAGCTGTGTACACTTACCATAAATGTAGATGTTCGAGTGTATTCACTGTTGCAGTCATCACATTTGGGTTATCCCTGCCAGAGTAGCTCTCAGTCAGCCCGAATACCAGAGGCTTAGTATTTCTGTGTTGGTTGCTGTCACTTCAGGACTGACGTCAGTAGTATAAAGTAAGGCAGTCCATACCATTACATCAGTTTTTCTTGCCATAACTGTCAGGAGCCCCCAAGTGGGAGCCAGGATATGGTGGAAGAACCCCACCAGTAGAAAGTAAATACCAAAAAGTTCCTTGTAATAAGAGAGAGAGAGAGAGAGAGAGAGAGAAGCGGATGGAGGGAGGGAAACCAGGACTGCAACAGTGAATACACTTGAACATCTACATTTATTGTAAGTGTACACAACTGTACTATGTTCTTCATGTTTCACTGTTGCAGTCAGCACATTTGGGTTGATTCCCAAAGCTGAGGAAAAGGGTGGAGGCAGTCAAAAAGACTGGGGGCTGGCTAGGATGCCCTGCAGGACTGCAGTAGCAAAGCCTGCCCTGGATTTGGAGACGATAGGCAGGTGGTAATGCTTGGTGAAGGTATGAACAGATGTCCATGTTGCAGCCTCCAGGATGTCGCTGGTGGTGACTCCTCTGAGGAAAACTGTAGAGGTGGAGGTTGCTCTGGTAGATTGTGCCCTGACCACCTTAGGGGGAGGTTTCCCATGTTGCTTGTAGCAGAGATGGATGCAGTGTGCTATCCATTTGGAAATGGTTTGTTTGGATATGGATTTGCCCTTTGCTCCTGCAGCAAAGCTGACTAACAACTAATCAGTCTTTCTGAATGATTTAGTCCTATCTAGATAGAATCTGAGCTGTCTGCGCACATCTAGAGAGTGCAGTATTCTTCCCCCCTTGTTTTGTGGGTTAGAGAAAAAGGTGGGCAAATTAATGGATTGATTGAGAGCCACACTGGACAGCACTTTTGGCATGCAGGATGGGTTAGTCCTGAGGGAGACCCTGTCAGCTTAGAAAATGATGAAGGGCTCTACAGCCATTAGTGCTTGTAGGTCAGATACTCTTCTTGCTGAAGTGATGGCCAGAAGCAAGGCCGTCTTCCATGAGAGAAACTTTAACTCTGCTGAAGCTGTTGGTTCAAAGGGGGACAGGGTGAGTTTCTCTAATAAAAAGTTTAGGTTCCACGCTGGGGTAGGTGTTTTTCTGGGTGGCCTCATGTTGCTAGCCCCTCTGAGGAACTGTTTTATGAGAGAGTGTGAGAAAAGGGGTTGCTCAGTGCTGAAATGAGCAGAGATAGCAGAGGCATGAATTTTAATAGAGGAAAAAGATAGACCACTGTGTAGTAGGTCAGTTAGGTAATCCAGGATAAGAGGATGAGAGGTTGGGAGGGCTGTGCTGTATCAGCTCCCTAGCCTGGATCTAGGTGCAGAACCTTTTCCATTTGTCAGCATAAGACTTTCTAGTGCTAGGGCACCTGGCCTCATGTATAACATCTAGAACCTGTTTACTGAGGTTGGCAGCTTGTACAGTGGTCAGGGAATAAGCCAGGCTGCCAAATTGAGGGTCTGCAATTGGGGATGGATGAATTCTCCTTCCCTCTGGGTCAGGAGTGTTGAGATCTGAAGGAGATGCCATGGTGGCAGAGGGGACAGGCTGTGCAGCAGTGGGTACCAGTGCTGGTGTGGCCAGTTTGGGGCGATCAGGACTGACCTTGGTTTTTCCTCTTTTATTTTGAGCAGTACCCTGGTAAAGAGAGGTAGTGGGGGAAATGCATAGACTGAGAGGTTGACCCACTGGAAAGATATAGCATCCACTTTCCAGGCCCTGCGGTGAGGCTCCCTGGTGCAGAAATTTCTGAGCTGATGGTTGGAGTGGGAAGCAAAGAGGTCTACCTTCGGGGTGCCCCATTTCTGAGTTATAAGGGTGAAGGTTCTTTGGTTTAGTTGCCACTCGTGTGGGTCCAGAAGATTTCTGCTTATGTTGTCTGCCAGAGAGTTTAGAGAGCCTGGCAGGAATTGTGCTAACAGGTGTAGTTACATTCCTGAGGCTGTGTGCCAAATGATCGTGGCAAGCCTACATAGAGGGTAGGAGCGAGTCCCTCCCTGCTTGTTGATATACCACATCACTGTGGTGTTGTCTGTTTGATCAGTAGAGCCCCTGGGGAGAGAAGGGGTCTGAAAGCTGTCAATGCATGCTGGACAGCTAACATCTCTTTTTAGTTGATGTGCAGATATATTTGATGTGGGCTCCATTGGCCCTGTATGCACCTGCCATTCAGGTGTGCACCACAGGCATAGTCTGATGGATTAGTGGTGAGGGCCTGGGTGGTGTGGGGTGGTGAGAAGGGTAGTCCCCTGTTGTGGTAGCATGTTGCTGCCCACCAAAGGAAATCTTTCCTTAGACAAGGTATCATTTGGTATAAGAGTTTCCAGGTCTTGAGAGTGTTGACACCAAAGGTTTTTTAGGTACCATTGAAGTTTCCTCATCTGCAGTCTGGCATATGGAATGAGTAGAATGCAAGATGCCATGAACCCCAGAGCTTGCAGGATTTACCTTGCAGAAAACTGGGGTCTGGTGGCTACTTGAGAGAAATAGGCTATCAGGTAAGTTTTGCTTTTCTGGTGTAAGGAATACCGTCTGGGATGCTGTGTCCAGGCTTGTTCCCATGAATATAATTTTTTGGGTGGGTACTAGTTTGGATTTCTTTTCATTGATAGTGTACCCTAGGGAGGTCAGTAGGTCCTTTACAAAGGGCAGGTGCTTGAGCAGCTTTTCCTGAGTGTCTGCCTGAATCAGCAGTCGTCTAAGTATGGGTACATTTTAATATTTCTTTGACTACAAAAAGCAATGGCGGGAGCCAGGCATTTTGTGAAAACTCTGGGAGCAGTAGATAAGCCAAAGAGAAGTGCAGAGAACTGAAAGTGCAGAGATCCTGCCCTGAAACTTAGATATTTCCTGCATGATTCCCTGACTGGGATGTGTATGTAGGCCTCTTTTAGGTCTAAGGTGGCTAGCCAGGTATCCTTGGAGAGCATAGGTAGAAGTTGCTGAAGGGTGAGCATTTTGAATTTTTGTATCCCCAAGAAGGTGTTTGGAATGGATAAATTGAGGACTGGGACACCAGGCGCTCTCTTTTCTGGGTACCAGGAAGAACCTGGAGTAGAAACCTTGGCCTATCTATCCTGCAGTAACGTGCTCTATTGCCCTCTTGGAGAGCAGGGAAAGGACTTGCTTTTTGGCCTCTGGCCACTGGTTTGGAGGGAGATCTGGGAACCCTTTTGGTGTTGGTAGAGTGTGGAAAGAAAATTTGTATTCCTGGGAAACTATGTTGAGGATCCAGTGGTCATTGGTAATGGTGGCCCAGGTGCTTGCGTGGAATGAGAGTTTTCCTCCCAGGGGCAAGTGCGGGTGGGCAGAGTGAGGGGGTGGAAGTGGAGAGTCATTGTGAGTTCTTACCATGAGGGGGTGGCTTTGCACTCCCTGGTTTAGAAGTAGAGGTACTCCATTGCTTTGATCTCTGCATTCACTGTGGCTGTTTGGGGGGTCTGCTTCCCCAGGGTCTGGGCTGAACTGACCTGGAGGGGGCAGGAAAGGACCAGTATTTGGAAGAGCAATACCTACTGAACCTGGGTGGCTGGACCTGTAGGAAACCCTTAACTGTCTGCACAGATTTAGCTTTTTCTTCCATCTTTTTAAGACCTCCTCTGCCTTGATGCCAAATAAGTTGTCTTTGTGCAAGGGTGCATCCAATAGTTTAGATTTGACATGGTCTGGCAAGGGCTGTTCCTTAAGCCATGCATGCCTTCTAAGGGCAGAACCAGTGACTGCTGCCCTGCAAGATGCTTCTAGGGCATCAAAACCACAGTGTAAGGTGTGCTTTGTTTCTTGACATGCAGAATGCATTAAGTCCTGCAACTCTTTATTTTCTGCACAAGCAGGAAAAGTTGATATTTTTTGTTTGAGGAGTTCCATGGTATGCTGCTGGAATTTTAGCATATGGAACTGATAATTTAGTGCTCTAATAGCAAGAGTAGCAGAGGTGTACACTTTTTTACCCCATCTGCCTAATGTTCGGGAATCCTTATCTGAGGGTGTGGGATTCTTAGCAGAAGTTGCTTTAATTCCTTTAGGGACTTGGGAGATAACCTCAGGGTCAGCAGTAGGATTTTTGAAAAGAAATTTGAGAGAGTCAGTGACTCTGTAATACCTGTCAGGTTTCCTGGGAGCAGGAGGGAGGGTGTCAGGAGTCAAACTAGGTTCCATGAAAACATCATCCACAACATCCACGACAGGAGGAATGGCCAATGGTCTGTGCTGTGGAAGGCCTAAAATTTTCCTGAGTCTCTTTTTAGACTAAGGTAGCCCTGACATTCCCATTGGAAATGCTCCCTTAAAGTATGAAGGGTTTCCCCAAAGAAAAAATCTTTGGGTGGAGAGGCTGAAGGAATGGATTTCTCTGCATCAGAATCCTCATAAGTAGAGAGGGGTTGCATGTCTTCATATTCAAAGGCATCAGAGTCATCAGACTCCTGTTCAGATAAGACTACTAGGGACAAATCTCTTTTTCTTTTGGAAGGGGTAGCTTGGCTTCTCCTGATCAACATTATAAGGTCTTCCGCCATTTTAAGCATTTGAGACTGAGGCAAGGAAGCAGGTGCCTGAGATGGGCCGTCAGTTTCTTGGGTGTGGTTCATAACCTGGGCCTTAGAAACTTGGTAGTTTTTGAAAGAACAGAAGGCGTGAAAAAAGTCATTGGTTTGTGACGATAATCGGTAGCGCAAAGTATTTCCGCGGAAGCCGGTGCCTGCTCAGCGGCTCTGGACCCATCCAAGGTAGAGACAAAAACTGGATACTTAGTAGATGAAGAGTTTTGTGGCATACCGGACTCCGAAAGGGTGTCGGTAGCGGCCTGTGAATCCACAGAAGCAGACATCAGGGGCTGATGACTAGCTTAACGGAATTGTCATTGGAAGGTATAGACCTGTGTGGTCTGTCTCTGTCTTTATCCTTACATTTTTCCAGAAGATCTGATGTCGGATGGCTTACCGAAGCCATATCGGAAATCAAGGACTGAGAGCAAAAATATCTAGCTACAATAAGGGCTGGATGATGTATAGTTCTGGTGTTGAACAAAGCACAAAAGCAACAGCGGGGGACATCATGGTCTGGGCCTAAGCAAGTGACACAGTAAGAATGAAAGTCTCGGTATGGTATTTGCTTTCCACAGGTGAGACAACTGTTAACTTTTTCTGACAATGGTTAGAGCAAGAAAAAAGGATCCCCAATGGGATACTTAGCTTTAGAAGACTTGGACTCCAATTCGGAAAACAAAACTCGGGTAGCAGCTGACCGGCACTCATGCGAACTGCTTCTGTTTCAGGCTTTTCAGTAAGAAAGACTAATGTAATGGTGTCAGGTGCCTTACTTTATACTACTGATGACCTGACATCAGTCCTGAAGTGACAGCAACCGATGCAGAAATACTAAGCCTCTGGTATTCGGGCCGGCCGAGTGCTACCCTGGCAGTGATAACCCAAATGTGATGACTGCAACAGTGAAACACAAAGAACATCAATACATCAATAATAATGCCCTCATTTTTAGTCTCAAATAATAATCTATGTAAGATTTAAATTCCATAGTAGGGTCATAAGGCAGTTTACAATATGATATAATATCCCTCAGCTGTCTATATACTTCCTTTTTATAATCAGATGTATCACAAATAAAAACAGCAACCCCCCTTATCAGCCTTAACAACAACAAACTTGTCCTGATCTTTCAAATGTTTTATATATAAATATATATATATATATATATATATATATATATATATATATATAAAATACAGTGCCAGCTAGTGACTGGAGTAGTTTATGAACAGTTGTAGTGTTGCAGAATTGTGGGAGAATAAAAATCTTCCCTGAGAGGGGCCAGAGACAAGAAAGTAGAGATGTATGCCTAACAAATAGGACAGGAATCAGGACATGGAGTACAGTTTCTGTGTCAGTTCATTGTTTGACAAAGTCATTTGCTTTTTGTGAAGAGTGACTGATGCCTTTTGGAGGGACTCAAGGCATCTTTGCTGGACAGAACCCATGAAATTGTGAAATACTGGAGAAGGATCCTGTAGAGAACTATATATCAAAGTGAAACTCAGACTTGTTATAATGAAATGGTTCCAACACCTCGACCTGTAAACCTGAAGGTTAGACTATTGGACTTAATAAACTGTGAGTTATTTATCTTAATTAACCTGCAAGTTACTTACTTGAAAGGAGGTGTGAGGGATTTACCTGAAATGGACTGTGATTCATTTGCCTGAACTAAACTGTGTGGTATTTACCTGAATTGAACTATGGATTACTGAACCACCCATGAAATGTGGAAATACTGCTGCCAAATAAAGCAGCCCCTCACTCTACCCATAGTCGTACATGCCAACCATTGTACTACCCCTGCCTCCAGTTCCAGCAAAACACCTCTAGCCGTAGCCATACATGCTAATCATAAAACTAACCCTGCCTCTAAGCCCAGCAATACACCACTACCAGTAGTCATATGTGCTAACCATAAAACTACCAGTGCCTCTAACCCCAGCTCTATACCTCTACCCATAATCATATACGCTAACCATAAACCTACCCCTGCCTCCAATCGCAACCCTACAACTCAACCCATAGTAATACATGCTAACCATAAAACTACCCTTGCCTTTACCCCCAGTCCTACACTTCTACCCATAGTCATATATGATAACCATAAAATCATATATGATAACCATAAAACCACCCCTGCCTCTAACCCCAGCCCTACCCTCTACCAGTAGTCAAACATTGTAGTCATACATGCTAACCATAAAACTACCCCTGTCTCCAATCCCAGCCCGACACATTACCTTACAAAACATACTTTCTCTTGGAGTCCCACTATGCAGATAGTGCTTGTTCAAACTTTAGTGGTCGAGGTACTTTTGTCAAGGTTTCTTGCATTTGGTCTGTTGAATTATGTATTTTGCTTTCAGAAGAAAAGTTTTTGGTTTAGTGTCAGCCACATACACACCAAAGCACACACACACACACACACACACACACACACACACTCTCTCTATATAAATGTATATGTGTGTGTATACACACACACACACACACACACACACACACACACACATATATATATATATATATATATATATATATATATATAGAGAGAGAGAGAGATAATATTTTGGATTCAAAAACTCAAAATATTGAAACCCAAAATTCTGAAAACTCACCTTCCTATGCTAATTACATATACCTATCTCCAGGATCACAAAACAGTAGATGAAATTTGTGTTTCAATATTTTGAGTTTTCAGTCAAATGTATGTGTGTGTGTGTGTGTGTGTTTTTTTTATATATATATATATATATATATATATATATATATATATATATATATATATATATATATATATATATATATATATATATATATATATATATATAGGTCCCCTTCAGATGGTCAAACTTTTAGAAGCTCGACTTTCATATGGCTGAGAACTTTTAAAAGTTTCAGCGATCTGAATGGGCATCTCCATAGAGTGTGCAATGGGAAGATTTCCCTTTACCGCAATGTAGTGCAATCTCTGAGTTGGTATATTTAAATAGTATTGGGGGGGGGAGCCCCCCCCCCCCCGCTCAAGTCGTTTTTATTTATTTATTTATTTATTTATGTATTTATTTATGTTGATTATTTATTCTTTTTCACATTTTTGAACATTCAAATGTTTGATCATATGGATTCAGCAATATGAAAGTTGAACATTTGGGTGTTCAATAATGTGAATTAGATCTATATATATATATATATATATATATATATCTATATCTATACACACACACACACCCACAGACATATGAGAATAACTTCTCCTTGAAAGCCATAAATATTGATATCATACCTCTGTACAGTTGAGAGGTATGACTGATATTAACAAATGATCTAAAGCAAATAGTCCAAAAAAAAATCTACCCCCAAGGACAGAAAAAAAAAAACATTAAAATATTCCCCATGTAATTATATATACTGTTTCAGAGATTAGAATACAGTCAGGAAAGGACATAATGCCCCGATCTCTTTTGTGCTACAATCTCATAGTGAAAATTATTTATTTCTTTGTCATTTGTTAACCAGGTTAGTCCAACTCAGCCAAAATATGTCAAAAATTACATAAATTCAAGACTACACCAGTAGAAATTACATAACTTCAAGGCTGTACAATTTGAAAACTGACAATTACATGGAAAGTGCATACAAGATAAAATGGCAAATTATACAGAAAAGGAATAGCCCTGAGCAAGTAACACTGGATTAACTACCTAAGTAAGTCTAGAGTGAAACAAGTTAATATCCATGTTAGCATCCATTTTATTGCCTGAAAACTATCTAGCTAGGCGACATAGCACAGATGTGATGGTATTTACATGAAATCTATGTACAGTGAAGCAGCTGATAGCTTCTCATCGGGCTAATAAAAATCATTAAGTCAGTCATTTTTGATCAGTTGCACTGGCTATTTCAGTCTTTATTGAAAAGCCACACCAAAGATAGTGTACCCATACATACATACATACATATATATATATATCTAGAGAGAGAGAAAGAGAGGGAGTTATTTATCCAGGAAGGACCTATTTTTTCTGTATTTTTTTAGTTTTGCTAGTGAGCTTGCCAGTGATCTACTGATGGTATCAAGGTCAAATGCACTCACATTGATAATGCAACTTTCTTTCTATATGTAATACAGTTTTAGTCGCTGTTAAAGTTGCAGTTTATATTATATCCCTGTTGTGTAATATAAGTAAAGCAGTACTGATTTTGCTAGAAGGTGCACTTTACTTAGTTTACAGGTTGAAACCCTAGTGACAATACATATACTGCCATAAGTATAGTTAAAATGCTTTTTTCATAATACTTAGTATTACCTAATCTCTTCCCCAGGAGTGTATACTTTTTCCAAATCTTAACCAGCATTCAACACCTAAGTATTTTCTGATAACCAGTGATTAGTTAAAATTTTCTAAATGTCTGACCTTGTTAGGAATACAGCTTAAACGAAATATGTGCAACTAGTACTAATGATACTAGAGCAATAGTGTAGCGGTTAGAGTGTATACTTTGTATGTAGTTATTCACGGTTTGAGCCTTACCAAAACCATTTCCATTGAACTTATGAACTTGTATGGGCTTGGCTTGTATAGGCTCCAGGGCCATTAGCCCAGTACACACCTGTGAACTGATGTGTAAGGACCCATGCATAAACATAAAAGTGCAACACAATAGACTAATATGCAGATTGTTTGCTGCGCTGCTTGTATTGATTCTAGCAGATGGAAAATAAACAAATAGCTTGGCGAAGAACAATAAAATAATAGATATCTGTGCAGCATTTGAAGCCATATTTGCTAGCTAAAGTTACATTACAATAACTCTGTGTATAAAATATAATCCATGTGTTCACATTAAACAGTTTTCTGTTCAACTTTCACTCACAGAGTGGATGAGTTTCATTTACAAGAGTAGTCAGACATGCAAAGCCATGCTAAAAAGAAAAATCAGGACAGCATTTTCTACCTACAGAGGAAATGGGTCTCACTTTTAAATGTTTCTCAATATTTTATATCATATTTTAATTGTGAGAATCAGAGCAAGATTTTGATACACACACCTAAACATTTTACATCATATCTCTGTGGTAAGAATTCCTATTGGCGATCAAGTTTAGTGTTATTAGTTTACAGCAAGAACATCTGATCAACATGCATCAGAATTAGTTGTACACCCTGTAGGTCAGATACCACAACTCCGGTTTTATATTCCAGACGAGTGCAATGTTTAACAAGAGGCGTAGAGGATTTTCTTTATTTTGGCAACAGCCAAGATTTTTTTACACAGCCTGACAGCTAGAAAATCTGACTTTTTACATCAATTTATAATATTTGAGAATGTGAAGAAAAGCACGTGAATACTGAATATAAAGGAATTGTCTATGTGAATCTGTCACTGGTCTTCCTTTATGAACATCTGCCACTGGAACCTTGCTGACAATATTATTGCCATGAGGAAAACTAGGGAGTGTGTTTGGCTTAACACTAATTCTACTGCTCAAACTGTTAACTGCCTCGTTTAAAGCACCACCACATGGGCTGTCAAAAGTGGCCATTACAGGTGCATACTTTTCTGTAGCTCTTAATCCACTACTACAAGTGAGCGATCTGTCAGTGCTTGGAATTGTTAAATAATTAAATGAGTACCTTCTAGAATAACATGCAAGGTAACTGAAAATCTAAACAAAATTATGATAATGGTTATAATACAGTGTTAATTTAAGTATCTGCCAAATTTAGTTTTTAGCTAAATATCTCAATGGGCGGCCATGGTGGTGCAGCGGTTAGCATTGCCACCTCACAGCAAGAGGTTATCCGGTTTGATCCTCGGCTGGGGTGCCTTCTGTGCGGAGTCTGCATGTCCTCCCTGTGGTCATGTGGGTTTCCTCCAGGTGCTCCGGTTTCCCCCCACATCCCAAAGACATGCTGTGGGTGGATTGGACACTCCAAACTGGCCCTAGGTGTGAGTGTGTGCATGTGTGTGACTTCTGTGGAAGGTTGGGTGGCGGGCTGGCAACTCGATACCGTAAAACTCCACTGCCTATCATGAGCAGACAGGTGATCCACTGTGGCAATCCCTAACCAGGAAAAGCCGAAAGAAGAAGAAGAAGATCTCATCTGTACTGCACAACCCTGATGAAAACTGATGCACAGGAAATGACTGTAAACCATGTCACAAATGAAAATAATAAATGGTTAGATAGCATCTTGGCATCTAAAAAGGATAGCAAGCATTAACAGTTTAATTCATAATGGAATTAAGTATGAATTTTCACAAACAAAGCCCATGGGTAATATAGTCTTACTGTGCTCTTCCAAGAAAGAATAAACCTAGAAAAAGTTAGAGATAAAGGCAATATCAGTAAAGGTGACTGTCTAGTAGATAATTAGGCAAGTGTTTAGGCTGGGGGGTGATGTTGGGAAGAAGATGAGTTGATTAGGTGTGGGGAAAGGTGGGAGAAAGTGATGTAGTTTTGTTTATAAGGTAATCTGAATTTCTTGGTGTCTTTTATGGTGTTAGCAGCAGTGGGCATGTGCCAGCTGCCTTTATCCAGGTGACCAGGAAGATCAATGAGACATTAAGGTATTGGTAATGTGATTCTACCAACCAGGTAAACAGATTCTTTAGTAGTGGTTGGAATGAAATACAACAGGTATCATTCCAGATAGTAAAAGGGAAAGGAGAAGTTAAGGTGGCATTGTATTAAGAAGGTTTTCGGACAGGGAGCATGACAGGTAGATCTTGGTACTTGGTGCTGGTGGAGGTCAGAATGTTATGCAGCACTGGTGGGAGAAGTAGATGGAAGTGGGATATTCAGAATGCCAAGGAGAGTATACTGTTACATACATGATGTCTTACTCACCAGTGTGTCTGGTGTTGTGTTCCTGCTCTTCCTTCTGGTCAGTCCATAGCAGGATGACAGATGCTCTGGAAGGTTTAGGGATTTGCTGTTACCCTGATGGTTTGCATCTAAACTTTGTGGTCTAGTAGTTATAAATAAATACATAAATCAAGAAAAAAAAACAATGACACAGAGGGAAGAAGGCACTTTGTTTATGTATTTTGGCTGGCCTGTAATTCTCATATCATGGTTGTGCACATTGAGAGAGCTGACACACTGATGACATTGGATGCTGTGATTGGTGGGTTGAGGGGAAGGAAGAGGCAGTATCTTCATTCCTCTCATTTATATGGTGATCTGCTGTTATACTGCAGTATGTCAGAATGGAGGTAGGCTTAAGGAGAACCAAAAATAAAATGTGCAGAATTAAAGGAAAGATGCTAAGTAGGAGTGCTGATTCCAATATGCGCAGTGTTTGTTACTAGGTTAAGAAGGGCTGGTTAAGCAGTGTAAGCTTTGCTGCACTAAAGCATTGACTGCAAACCTTGCAGATATTCCTGGATCACAGGTACTATCTTATACAGCCTCATATCATACCTTTCAACTGTCTCTGCAGACTCTCTCTGTAGTTATGTGTTAATTTTTCTAGCCTTGTTTTTAAGGGTATCTCTAACATGGCCTCTTTTCTTAGTTCTCTATTGTCTTTGATTGCAGTGTTCCTAATGTACTACATGATTTTGCATAGGTTTTCATTTCCTGATAAATCAGTAAGGACTTGTCTGCCAATAGTACCACAAATCATAGTTCTATACTTATTGTTCAGAATGTATGCGATGTAAAAACCCACTTGACCATTTGCCCTCCTATTCCAGTCCATATTATTTAGCTTGGTCCAGTATTCTTAATGAAAGGAATTGGGAGGGAATTCTCATAATATCACTGGTACAGCACTGAGGTAACTGTCAGTCAGTAATGCACAGCTTTGAGTTGTTTCTAGGTCTCAAGTAGGGTACATGATGCCAAGTCGGATGTGAAGCATGTGATGGAAAGCTTACTCTTTTATTACCTTTAATGGAGATAGGGTTATGGTTGAAACTGCCCCTGACCTCATTAAGCTTCAGTCAGTCTGTAATACATGACTGACTTGGCTGTTTTTTTTGTGAGTCAGGGAAGGCATGTGCTGCAAAGCCTTTTCTGTGTTGTTACTGTATAGGTGAGTGAGAGTAGATTTTGAGACTGATCTTGAGTTTCAGTTTGACTGCTGTCCTGTTCATAAAATTTTGATTTAATAGTAAAGTACCAATGTTTGTGGTTAATCCAAAGGGTGAGATAGTGGAGTCTTCGTATTTCTTTTGCTCATATGAAGCTTAACTGATGCAAACTCTGTTGTCCTTATAACATTAAGTGACTTACAGTAAGAGTTTCCATGTCAAGTTTCTGTTTTTCTTCTTTTTTGCCTCAGACTTCAGGGATATAGCTGATGACATGGTTATGAGGTCTTAGCAGGAAATGAAGCCAGACATTTGAGTTAGCATTTGGGATTCTCTGAAATGATGGTAGTTGCAATCAGCTGTTGTGTTGTTTAGAGCAAAAGGTTGAAATGCATATGCGAGTCTGTCACAGCTATTTATTACAGGCATGAAATGAGTTGGTCTTATTGTTAAGTGTGAAATGAATTGTGACAATATTACTCTGGTAGTTGTACAGTTATTGTCCATGCAGGTGGGTGATGTGAAAGGGGTGGCAGTTGCCCCTCATCTTTCCTCAATCTTTTCAGCATGGGGGGGGGGGTAGTTTGGTGAGGAGTGATTAAGATGAAACTTCCTGTTGTGTATCTGGTTGACAGTTTATGAGGCTGGTGTGGGCAGTGCAGAGACATAGTGTGTTACTTCTCTGGTACTGGTTTGTGCGGGGAGCATGTGGTTTAGGTACAGAACTTCATAAGCTATAATAGGCAGAGTTGCCTGGGGGTCCCGCCAGGGAGAGGGTGGATGATAAGTGAGTTTTGGGGGCAGGAGGGTATGCTCATGCCAGTATTAGCATTTGGTGTTAGCTGTTTTTCTCTTTTGCTTTATGGCAAATTTAGAAGAACTGAAATGTAGGCCAGACATAGCATCTCAAGCAAACGCCTTTTTTGAGGATGTGTCTAGAGAGCTACAGATAGCATCTGAGGATACTGACGATACAGTGTCAAGAGTAAAGAGGAAGCATAATATCCAGTAGGAATGGTCAGCTAATGGATCAGCTACAAAACAGGTAAGTAGAAGGCAAGGAAAGGGAGGTGGAGTTGCCTTCAAGCTGACAACTGAATCTCCACCTGCTGTTAATGATTTTAAATTTGTCACTGAGGCTGGGGAGGTAATGCAATGACAGACAGTTGATGACTACTTGGCAGGTTTCCTCAGGTGTTAAACTAAGAAAGTACAGAAAGAACTCCAGGAAATGCTACATGTAAATTGTCCAGGAGCAACGTTTTTAGAGCTTTCTGTTGCAAGTCTACAGTTATCAAAGGGTCATTATCTCAGGAAGTCACTGAAAATGAGTAATTATTCTCCTGGCTCTTAATTTGTATGTCTGAGTTTCATAGCTAGCCTGGGCAGGGTATCAAGGCATCTTGGTTAGAGGGTTTACCGTCCTCTTTGTTAGGGATTACTGATGTGTTCTTCATTGTGCATTTCCATAAGGCAGTACAGCAGAACATTTGGAAAGTGAATATGTGCATATTTTTGATTTATCCGATGTAGACACAGGTTCTCAGGTATTAACAGCTGGTCTGGTGGTATCAGATAAGAGGAATTTGGTTAGAACTTGGAAAAATTAAGCAGGCACTTCCTGTCCTTGACTATTTTTGACTATAATAGAAGCACAGAAGCTAAGGTGAGATAGTGCTTAACTGTAGAAAAATCAGCATTTTAAGAAGCCACACATCCTTGCTTTGAGATAAAGGGCATGCTAATATCTGGCTCGATAACAGGATCAGTAGGCCAGTGGAGCAGGCTAAGTATGGCCCCAAGACATGTTAACCTATTAATGTTGACAGATGTTCATTGCACACCTGCAGGATCTTGCACATTTATTCACAGTGTGTGCATGTTAGGGGTGCATGGCACTGTAAAATGTTGGCATAGAGATTGGGACTGGGGTAAGATACCCTATTATGAAATGGGAACTAAAAAAGATAGGGATATACAGTGCAGGCCTTGAATGATAAAGATGTGTTGGCAGGTAGTTTGGCAAGTTATTTCCATAGTCCCTCTTTTTCTATCTATAGAGAATCATCCTTGGGAATACAACAGAAGAAGAGGTCAGGTAAGTTTGACTTACTTCACAATTTGTACTTTCCAGAGAGCTTATCTTTAAATTATCACATTTACAACAGTGAAGAGAAGGTCATGTATACATAAATGAATGATGCAGTCAGTATGATTTGCCAATTCAAGGATCCCTGGTTGTCAAAGCTTGACACTGACACAGTTTTTCAGTTACTTTCAATATGTGAGAAGGAGTGGCCTTTGAAGGGCATGTACCTAAATAGGAGGTTTTATTTTGGTAAAGTCATGCCTAAGGACTGTTTGCTAGCTGTGCATCCATAGAAAAGTTAGCTCAGCTCTGCAATGGACATGTCAGAGAAGGGTTAAGGGAAGATGATAGTATACTACTTAGATGACTTTTTGTTGGTGGGCAAGTGCAAACAGGGGGCCAAGGAGGGATTGCATGGTTCAGTAAGTTATGTAGGAAATTGGGGGTACCCCTGGCTGTAGATAAGCAGGAGGGGCCCCCTGCAAGGTATTAACATTTCTAGATCTGGTTGTGGATGTTTGTATTTTCTAGGCTCCCTGAGGATAAATTGTACAAGTTATAAGGTATAATTGAGTGTTTCCTTGAAGGTGCTAAGATCAGGGTGAGGAGAGATGATGGGAGTAACAGGTTTGCTAAGATATGCTTGCAGGGCAACATAGCCAGGCAGGATATATACCAGATGACTGACCAATTTTGTGAACTATTTGTTAACATTATTATATGAGGGTGGCCAAGTGGATCAAAGAGGGACTTGTTAGTTGGAAGGCATTTTTGACCAATTTCAATGGTGTCTCCATGTAGTAGGCAAATTTTAACTCTTCTGGTGATTTGCAGCTGTGCAAAGATGCTGCCAGTGGGTTAGGGATGGGAAAATGGTTTGCAGCCACCTGATCCCAAGACTGGATAACAGAAATACAAGTATTTACCAGGACAGCTAAGGTTTTAGCAGATCATCATTCCCATTTTTGGTCCAAAAACAGAGGATTCTGGTGATATGGGAAGAGGTTTGTAACAGTGGCAGCTCATAAAGGGGTAGTTGTTTCAGCCATCTTGAGCAATGAGCACAAGGATGACTTATAGTTCAAAACTGTTTATACTGTTCCTGGGTTTTCTGCCTGTTCAGGAGAGAAGCTGGTCATTTAGCATAGTGTTCAGATATATGATGCGCATGTAGGATGTTTTTGGATGTTATGCTGACAAAGTGGCTAATTTCAACATCTCAGAGTAGTGTGGCTGGGGTGTCAGGTGCCTCAGATGTCTCTAAGCATTGGGTAATTTTGAGGAAGTTGATGGGTTGTGAGAAGATCCTAGGTTTCTTTGTGTAGAGGAGGCTTTTCATAGGTAAGCACATGCCGAAGACAGTTGTGAATGGATTGCAACAGGTATGTATTAATTCTGACACCTATGTTTTGTGGACCACCTGCATGAGGATAAGGTCAGAATTATTATCGTGCAAGATGCACATGTAACAGATGGAGCAGTCTTGATTTGGCTATTCAGATCCAAGACTGGTCATTTTGGTAAGGGTCAGCAAGTTGTGCTGCAGAGGAACTCCATCTCTTACTGTGTCCAGTCTGTTGTGACATGACTTGTCAAAACCCGTCAGCAGCCAATATAAGTTAGTTTTTTTTTTTTTCACTTGCCTAAATGGAACCCAGAAATCCTTATGCAGATTAATATTGTGATTTGGCGTGCATTGGTGAGTCAGAGTATTCCAAAGGATTGTTACTCTTCCTGTTCCTTTCAGACACACAATATACCTGATTTAGTGCATTAAGGATAATCTATAGAAGTCATAAAACAGGGGAGGGGGATAAATGATGTTTGAGTGCTACTGATTTTTACATTACATCATCAATTTAGAAGTGCAGTGGGATTACACTGACTATTTTGTATGCTGTTCTGTTTGTTTTTCAGGGCACAAAAAGACTGTTAACTGTAGAGCATTCTGTTATCCTCTGTGCAACCAAAAGACTGGTGGTAAATCCAAGTGGAACATGCCTGGGACTCATTCCAAGCTAATGGGATGTTATTAGGCAAGGGTGTAGAGGGATGAGTTGGGGTCATATTTGCCAGTCCTTGGTGAGATACAGAAAGCAGTAGGCCACCCACAAATTGCGCTTATACACCTGGGAGGCAATGATACTAGACTGGACTAAATTTGTAGGTTGCTGACTTGGATTGTTAGAGATATGACTTTAATTCACCAGAGGAATCCCTTGGTGGTTATACTTTGATCATCCATCATACGTAGGTTGTTGTGGAAAGAAGCCGTTGTCGTTTTGATGAATGAGACTGTGAGGAAATCTATTACTCACAGGTTAACAAAGGTAGCTTCATCTTTGGGTTTTCTTATAGGTTTATAGGTAGGTACTAGGCTATTGGCCCTAGGGCCTTTATAAGCCTAGCCAAAAAGGTATCCTGGCTTTCGCCACCCAAGAAAATGATTTTCCTGTGCCCCTGTCGAGCAGAGCCACAGAGGTGTTCCCGGGGTGAATTTCCTATTTCCCATCCACTCAGCAAGATTTTTCTTGAAGAGTGCTAATGAGGAGCTTTGTTTGATATAGATAGGTAGTTTGTTCCAGAGTATGGGAAGTCTCTGGGACAGAAATCTATCCATCCAGCATGTTTTGTTTATTGTGGTGACAAGGTTTAGATCCCTAGAGCATGTAGCTTGAAGGGATTGGGATTTCTTTAAGTGGAGCATGTCCAACAGCTCTGGGTTTGACATAGCTTTGCATGTTAGGCAGAGATATGCAATGGAGTAAACCTGACGTTTTTTGAGATTGTCTGCATAAGGTATCTGTTTGAGGCCAGTAATCCTCTTTGTGAGATATTTCTGCTGCCTTTCCAGTTGTTGTAGATGTCTTGTGAGGTACATACCAAAAGGAGTGGTGTACTCTATAATGGGTCTAATGAGTGATGAGTAGAGGGAAACAATTACCTCTTTTTTCCTGGATGAGAAACCTTTTGTGATGAGGTGTGTCACATAGAAGGATTTCCTGACTACTGTGGTGATGTGATTATCAAAGGAGAGGCTATTGTCCACCTGTGTCCCAAGGTCTCTTATAACGTTTTTGGTGTTAAGTAGACTACCACTTATGTGGTAGCTCATGGGTACAGAGTTTTTACCAAAGCGGATAATGATGCATTTTTTGGCATTGAGCTTGAGGCCATGGCTTTGACACCAGGCATCTGTCTCAGTGAGGCCCTTCTGTAGAATGTCCACATCATTAGGAGTTTCGATTATGGCTCCTAGTTTGTAATCATCTGCAAACTTCTTTAGCCAAAGACCTTCTCTGTTACCCTGTACTTCTGAGAAGTAGATACCAAACAGGAGAGGACCCAGGACTGAACCCTGTGGTACTTCACTTGTCACTGGTCTGAAGTCGGATTTGGAGTCTGCTACTTTCACAGTGTGGGTTCTGTCAGTGAGACAGTTGGCAACCCAATTTGTGACATCAGGATTTATACCTAGTTTAGTGAGTTTATCTATAATTCCAGAGTGGGGGATGGTGTCGAAAGCCTTGGCGAAATCTAGATAGGCTGTGTGAACCACCTTACCCTCATCTATGGCTTTGGTGACCACTTCAAAGAAGTCTACCAGGTTTAGGAGACATGATCTGTCTTTTACAAACCTGAAGTGGGTGGGAATCAGAGTTTGGAGATTACCGATGTCTTTGTTTATAAGTTCCATGATGATACATTCCATGGCCTTACAGACCAGGCTCATTAGGCTAATGGGGCGGTAGTTCCCGGGGTCCGTGATGGCACCCCCTTTGTGAAGTGGGATAACTGTTGCTGTGTGCCATTCAGTGGGCACAAAGCCTGAGGTGAGGCTATGATTGAACATGGTGCTTAGGTTGGGTGTCATTTCATTCTGCAGTTTGTGTAGAATGCAGCCTGGGATGTTGTCAGGTCCCATGAATGCTGTGCTCCTGTATTTGGAGAGTGTGTTTTTTACCTTTGTAGCAGTGGTTACAGGAACTTTGCATTCTTCTGGTATAGAGATGGGCCCTTTATGTGGTGAGAGTGGGGCAAAGTTAGCACTGAACCTATCTGCCAGGATGTTAGCAATATCAGTTGGTTCTGTATATTTAGTACCATTGTACTGTAACTCAGAGCAGATCTGAGTGTTGCCATTGAGATTCTTGACATAGCTATAGAAAGCTTTATGGTTGTCTTTAGAATCAGTGGTGATTTTGTTTTCATAACTAGCTTTGGAGGATTTTATGAGGGATCTCAGCTTCTTACTGAGGCTGACCTGGAGTTGCTCCAATCATGGGATTTTACTCTTTTTTTTGCAACAGTTTCTTTCTTCTGTTGCAGAGTTTGTTTATGGCAGGGGAACACCAGATTGGCTTCCTTTTTAGGAGGATAGCATCTTGGTTCCGTTAGGGATAGCACTATCCATGCACTCATGTAAGTGCTTATAAAGTGCATTTGTGTAGGATTCAGCAGTCGTACCTCTTGTTTAGGATCATTGAGCCTTTGTAAACAGACACCCCCTGTGGTTTAGGGATGATGATACTCATCTAAGTCAAGTGGATCTGGATTTCTTTAATATGCATTTCTCATTCCTTCATCAGGATTTAAATGATGCATATCATGGGGGCAGGAGATGTAGTGGCCATGACCATGAAATGTCAAGGGAACAAGTTGCTTAGTTGTTCACTCCTCCACTGCTTATGCTAGCCCCACCCCATTTTTCTGGACCACATTGGAAGAGTGGTTGAGTATTCTGGAAGAGTGATACTGGGGAAGTGGACTTGCCAAAGTGAGCAGTCTTAAACACTGCACTGGGTTTTGCTTTTCTTCTTTCCAGAGTTAGAATTTTGCTGCACTTCCCAGTATTGCTTTCCGGTAAGGAAAGTTGCCCAATGCTGACAGTAAAAAACACTTCAATACCAAAAAACAAATAAAAACAGGTAAGCACTTTCACAACTACTCGCTTCTTCAGACCTTAAAAAGTAGTATGAAAAAACAGGCCTTTAAATACATCAAGCATCCAATAAAATTAATTAAAATCAATTAAAATTATTAAGTGCCAACACATATCAATGTACTAAGCCTTTCTTCTTTAGGAAAGGCTTTAAAACAACAGCACTATTTAAACCAGGTGGTACATATGCTTTAAAGTTAACAATCCACTTCAACTCAGCAAGTTCAGTCTCATTGCTCAAATCTCCTTCTCTTAGACTTTCATTTATTTTCTGTAGTACTAAGGACTTAAAGCTGTGGTTTATACCAACTTCAGATATATGTTTTGCTAATGCGTTTGTTAGCTTATTATTCCGTATATCATTCTGACGTTGCAGAATCCTGTCCTTAAACATACAGTTTGTTTTCCCTATATGATATGAGTCACATACATTACACTTAGCCATATAGACCAAATTCTTTGTACAGCAGTCTGCATAAAAGGACAGATGTATAGGTTCCATGCTTAATGGGTGCATAATCAAATGTGTAGACCATACAGAACTGCAAGCCTTACAGGACTGGCATGCATAAGTGCCCTTATGCTGAGATGTGAGGTGCCTATATGGTTCAGTGTGCTTATAACAAACTCACTGTTTTAAATTCCTGGTGTTTTTGAAGCAAAATTTTGGAACTGGTTCTATATGGTCACTAATAGAGGGATCAGTCATCAGAATGGGCCAATTTTTTCTTTATGACTTCACACACTTTGCTAACCTCTGCTGAATAAGTCAAACAAACCTTATCCGCACCCTTGGTGCTATTAACCTCGGTGTCTCTCACTATACTAGAGGAGCTGTCAGAAAAATCGGGTTTTACTTTAAAACCAGCCAATGTATTCACTTCTCTAACTGCCTCATCTATCTCGCTGCCCTTATAGTCCCTCTTCAATAAACCTACCTTTAGCACTCCTAAAGCTGCTCTAAAGAATCAGCATCAGAAGAGAGGCTTAGTACATTGATATGTGTTAGCACTTAATCATTTTAATTGATTTTAATTCATTTTATTGGATGCTTGATGTATTTAAAGGCCTGTTTTTTCATACTTCTTTGTAAGGTCTGAAGAAGTGAGTAATCTTGAAAGCGCTTACCTGTTTTTATTTGTTTTTTGGTATTAAAGTGTTTTTTATTCTCAGCTTTGGGTATCTTTTCATTTACTGAATTTTGTTTTTGGATCTCCTTGATTTCACTACATTCTTTTGCTAAAGTTTCCAGTAAGGAAGTTAGTTATTGTTTGCTGATCTGTACATTGCTTATTAAAATGTTTACAGTTTCACTGGTATGAAATTTTATTGAGCTCATTTTATTAATTCCTGTGGTTCCAAATGAATGTGCATGAGTCTTTTTTTTTGTGTGAGATTTTTTTCTCCCTACAGCATCTTTCTGTGGTTCCCTACCCAATACCAACATCCATTGCCAAGCCATTTTCAAACCCTCCTGGACTATCTCTGATAGGGCTGGGTCCAACACTTATCTTGAGGACACCCTGGAGATCTGGTTCTTCATATCCACTGAGGATGGGGGACATTCCACTCATGAACTACTCCCTCCTTCCCTTGGAGCAACATCCAAGGGGCAGGCATGCAATGGATACATGCATTCTATAATCCAGCCTATGCAGTAGCACATCCTTTTCCATCACCCTATTCACCCATTGAAAGAAGCCCCGACCTCCAACAGTGATCATCACCGGAGATGCACATCTAACAACCCACCCATCTGGGACAATAATTTCCCATCCCTTCTTTCTGCTTCCTCAGTTGCCCAAGCCACTAATCAACCCTGGGACACCTGGGCTGTAGTCAGGGTGTTATCTCTATGTGCCACCGGTGTGGCAAATGTTAATATGTTTTTTTTCTAACAATAAATCCTTAAATCTAATGTTTGCTCCTATTTGTTCACTATAGCTAACAAGTACTTGTCATAAATTTAGAAATTAAGAGGAACTGAAGTATATGGTGGTCAGCAGAATATTTTCAGTTAGATGAATTAAAGTATATACTGGACAATAACTGGACAGCTCTAATTGAAAATATGTTGTTATTGATATTTGCTATACAATATCAATAACAACTACATATATTCAGTTAGAGCTGTTTATTATTAATCTCTAATCTGAACAACCAAAATGTAGCAGCATTTTGTTATTGTGAATATTTACAGCACTGCTATGCAACTGTGTTCTTGTACATGAATTGTGATTTAAAATTTACATAATATGAAACTTTTGCCACTGTGCCCTGAGACTGCTGTCTTAGTAGAGTATATTGTTTTGTAAGTGGGAGCACTAAAGTGAATGGAATACAAAGATGATGGCTTTCCTGAGGCAACCTGCTGTTTAGGGAATGCCTCTATCAAGTATGAGGTAAATAATTATTAGGATATATGGAGCTGTATCAGCTGGGATATTTCACCTATCAAATATAATGGAAAATGTTACTATTAAATATGGGAATAATAGCTGTGACAAGTCAAACAATGAACAAGATATAGGACATATGGTTGGTATAGCTGTAACTTACATTAACTGTACATCTGCTCTCCTTCCAAAGTTATCAAAGTCATCAAATATAGTTGCCGTCAGTCTTTGTTTATTTTTTTTTTAATGTGCCTATCCTGGGACTCCGGTAGTGCCTGTAAAAGAGACTTAATGCACTTCCATAAACTATACATTCCCTCATGGACCCTGCTCCCAGCCCTACTCTTTGTCCGTTAGAAACTAATAATTCTCCTGGGCTTCTCAGCCCCACCAGAGTAGGTACAACAGAAAAAATGTGATCTATCCTCCTCTGACCTTATGCTTTGGTATCTGTGATTTTAGTCAAACTCAAATTATTACTGATGAAGGTCAATGCCTTCCTCAATGCCAACGAATAAGCTAAAACCATCTGTAAGATTTGAGTTTCGGTCTGTTATTCTTAGTAACAGCATTCACTCACCATCTTCATGATAGGGATCTGTGTGAGAAAATGCAAGAACTTACATGATTTGAATTCTGTCTGCACATTTCCGCAAAGAAATACTCCTTTCTCCTTTTTCCTTGTAAGAATGTTGCTATCCAGTATGGTTCTTTTCTTTTATGATAATATGATCTACCTTAACATTATTAATAAGAACTATGATTTTTATTTTATGTTTCTATATTATTATGTTATATATATGTTATATGCTATGTGTCCATGTTAATCATGCATTTTATAATTTTGTACATTCTACTACCTGACTATGTAAAACTACTTAAAATCCTGTTATGTACATGCCCTCTGTGATATAAGCTCTTCATATATCATCAACATGTAACAGGATCCTTTTCTATGTCTGTACTGCTTTGAAGTTATGTACTCTTATACATGTTTTTATGTGGAGCGTTTCTACTGGGGCCTCTGCTGAAAAAGGACTAATGTCCAGCTGGACTTTCCCAATAAATAAATAATACGTAAAGTAGCTTCAACATCAGTAGCAAGGGACACTGTTATGTAACCTATATTTTAACATACTATCGGTGTGATATCATTTTACATGATCTATGATGTTGACACACTATGTATTTAAATACAGGCTCTAAAGTATGGAGAATCAACTGAAGGCGTAAAGCTGCATATTCTGTTCATGAGAACCTTCCTCATCATATTCACAGACCCATTTCCTATGTTCTGCACATATGGTCCAGGTGTCACATCAACAGTAACAATCTTCTAGAGACGATGGTTACCACCCACACACACACACACACACACACACACACACACACACACACACACACACACACACACACACACACACACACACACTCACACACACACACACACACACACACACACACACACACACACACACACACACACACACACACACACACACACACACACACACACACACACACACACACACACACACACACACACACACACACACACACACACACACACACACACACACACACACACACACACACACACACACACACACACACACACACACACACACACACACACACACACACACATGCACACACACACACATGCACACACACACACACACACACACACACACACACACACACACACGTGCACACACACACACACACACACACACGTGCACACACACACACACACACATGCACATGCACACACACACACACACACACACACACACACACACACACACACACACACACACACACACACACACACACACACATATATACACACACACACACACACATACAGAAGCACATGGGTGTGTTCACACCAATGGCCAATTTAGTGTGTCCTGTCCACCTACTGCATGTCTCTGGAATGTGGGGGGAACCAGACCATCAGGAGAAAAGCCATATAATCACAGGGATGTCATACACATTCTGTACAGAAGGTACCATAGCTCAGAGTCAAACCGGGAAACCATTTCTGTGAGGCAACAACACTGACACAATTTGCTCTCTCTATCTCTCTCTTTTTTTTTGGTTATGAAGGAAACAGCTAATACTGTTTTGTCTATTTTTTTCTGGGCTAAACTGCAGGTGCTACAGGGTGTCACTAGAAAAAGAAGACAGTGGTCCAGTTTAAGAACTGAGTAAGTGATGTCTGCACGCCCTAATCAGCACCTTGTGCTTGCATTTCATTCAACAACAGCCCACAACTTTCAAATTATTCAGTGTGTAATTTGCATGCTCATGACATCTATGTGGTTGCAGAACACGTTTTTAATTCACACTGCATACCGGAATGCTACAGCAATTCCTTTATCTAAAAATAACGAGAGAGTCAACATCTGTTAGTGATTTCTAATGCTTCACTGTATTAATCAAAAAGCATCTGACAGACACAAAATTGTTGTTTGGTGGAATGCCTTGGAAAAAACACTGAACTAATTTTTAAGTGAAAATATACTAGAGATTCACCATACTGAATACAACTTCCAGTGATGGGATTTGACACCCGATTTAGATAATTAAAGTTGCATGATATATGCACAGCAGGCCTTAAAGTCACATTTATACATGAGTTATTGTGAGTTATAAATAGCTGTAAGATTTTTCTCAAAGACAAAGTTAGTAGTAGTTCCAATGAAAGCAAACAGGCACAAACCTGCTATAGTACCTATTTATGAATAATCTTTCTCTGTCATCTGAGTTCAATTTATTTGCAATTGCTCTGCTGACCCACCTATTCTATTATTCTTAGACAACATTTAGCTAATAAAATAGAGGGATCTGAATCTTTGTTTCTTTCTAGCTAAATACCAATAAACAAATTACTTATATTGAATGTCTTTAAACATCTAGCAGGTTATGAAGTACATATAGCTGCTTTTACTTCCCATATATTCTTTCACTTTTTAGAATGTAGCGTGCGAAAGGTATTGACGTACACAACAAGATAATGGTAAACTCTTTGAAATGAGTTTGTCTTGAAGATGATCTGCATTAATATGGTTTTCTTTGTAAATTCTAGTTAAGTAGAAGTTGGCACCAATGCACATGCATAAACCTACTTGCATGAGTAAAGGAAATTGCTATTTTAAAATTAATAACAGGGAACCAAGAAAGAAGAGCTTTGTGTAAAATGGTTCATAACTTGTGTTGTCTCTTGAAACAATACAAAAGATATAGAAATCACTGTTGGTGTAAAAGCTAATTTAGAAGAAATTAAGAGAGTTTAATATAGAACTACTCAATTTGGATTATATTTAAAATTCATGCAAAAATTATTTTAAATCAGTTTTGTATTAAATGGTATTATTTATCACTGTAATCATAGCCATTTATCCACAATATTTTTATATCCTATATATAGTTTTTTTTTTTTTTGGTCTGATGATGTGGCTCTTCAATGTTTTGCAAAGTGTAGTCAATGTAGTCACTATAAAAACAATTGCTACAATTGTTGACACATAAAATGTAATAATGCAAAATAATTTTAAAATATATCTTCTATTAGAAAAAAAATCTGTAACCTTATCAAGAAATCTTACTTATCAGCCAAAGTAAAGAATTTCTATGGATAACAGGGGAACTATATTACTTTTGCTATTTCAATTTCAGAACTCAGTTTGCCTTATTAAAATAGATAAAAGTCAGATATTTAACACACAAATTAAACACTGCTTCATTTTTCTTAGCAGTACATAGAATCCTCATGTATAATATAATATAATATAATAATTATGCATATTAATTAAATTCATTTGCATTTCTAAATGGAAGATACAACTACAGCATAATTCTTTTCAAATTATTTGCAAATCGAATGTACAGAAATACAGTTATCCATGATACTCCTAAGAAAATGTTACCTCTTGTTTTCTTAATGTAGTTTTCAGTATTAAAAGCAAATTATATCATTGCTTCTGTTTTATCATAACAATTTAAACTAAAACTATAACATGCTGTTTGTGTGATAAAATAATTCTAAATGAATACCTAAATACTATCTCTGCCTTCTATTTTTCATTAGCTTTCAAATGAATATTCTACAGACAATCCAAGTAAAAAACTATAATTTTACAAAACAAAATATGTCTTGGAAAGGTTGCACTTAACTTCAGAGCTACTCAGACTCATTTATTCTTTTTAAGATGTATATATGTATGTATATATGTATGCATATATGTATGTATATATGTATGTATATATGTATGTATGTATTTATTTTTTATCCCACCACTTAGTGATGAAAAAAATCAGTATGAGATTGTGTAAGTAGAACAGATGTGGTTATATAAACTAAGATCAGAATTATAACATATAAGAGCAATGTATAAAAAACATGGATGAAAGTATACATTTTGTATAGTAAAAGATAAGGCTGGCAGAATTTTTAGAAACTATCTAGTTTTAACCTTTCACATAAAGCATGGACACAGATCTTAATAATATAAGTTTCAACAACAGAAAATAGGAAGACAGTTTTTACATGACAGTGACTGTTTAGCATTATAGCAAACTAGACTACTTCTAAAATAATATATTAGCAAATAAGAAACACAGTCAGATTAACACCACAAAGTTCTGTCCTCAAACTGTCAGAAATAACTTTTTTGAAAATAACTAAACAAGTTCAAGTTATGTAGCATGAGTTATAATGTAAACTTTTTTAAACAGTAAAGAATTAAAATTCTACTGCAATTGTGAAAAGCAAACAGTAAGCAAGAAAGAGGAAAAAAAAGACTTACAGAAAAGATTTCATGTCCAGCCCTCTGTTTCGGATTTGATTCACTACATGATCCCAACTACCAGGGTTGGATCGACTACGTCCCCCAGCAGGTCGACACTTTGAGCCAGCTAGCCCTCCCTGACGTGTTTGCCCACTCCGGTATGGCCTTGCGTTACTGCTTGTTGTCGAGGAAGCTTGGGAATGTGGATGAAGCTGCAACTGTCCAAGACTCTGGCTGGTGGTGGGTTGAGAGTGCATGGGTTTCTGATGCTGAATCAATGGCTGCTGAAGACTTTGTTGCCGCAGTAGGGTGCGCGGCCTTTGGCATTTGATTGGATCACTTGGTAGTGCTGAGATTTGCTCCAGTGTGGAGGCTGTGGACATCAGTGATTCATCGAAACTGATGGAAACATAGGAGGAGGAAGGTGATGATGAAGAGGAAAAGAATAGAAAGTTAGCAGGTGAAAAATAAAGAAGACAAAAAAGCAGTGTTATAGAAAAGAAGCAGAACTGCAGTGAACATTCAGGATCTAATGAAGCAGATTTTCTGTCAGAGCACTTCATGCTGACTTTCTGGTTTCAATTAATGTGTCTGTTCTAACAAGAGAAAGTAGACTTTCTTTTAAATGTAACAGTATCTCCCCAGTGTCTCAGCATCATTTCCGAAATCTGTATTATTCAATTAACTGAAAGACTGAGTCTGTACAGTTATTAGAGCAGACTTTCTGGAAAAGTGGTAGAAGGCAGGCAGAAACAGAAACTTCCATCGTCAATTAAGCATATAATTGACTGACAATTTCACAGCCTTCTAAATATATACCCCACCCAAGACCACAAAAATTAAATTCCCAGACCCTTAAATATAACAAACTTTGTTGCAACATTTATTTTTAAATTGTGTATGGGGCATATTTTTTTCCTGCCAAACATCAGAGCAGTGATAATTGCATTTTCAGTGTGACTGACTGTCTACAGCTGCTACCTTTGTTTTACCTCTGGCATAAGATGTTCATTTCCACTGCACACAGGAAAGCTACTTCTATGACTAAGTGTGGTGAAATGAAATGGAATGAAATGTTATATTAAACATAAAAAGATTCTGTAATATCCCTGTTATTTCCCTATCCACTCACACTCACTTTGTTTCATCATTATCAGACAAGTAACTTACTTGGAAAAAATATATGATTAATGGATGTTATACAGATATCTGCAATATGTATCCAGTTTTCTGGGGAAAAAATCAGTAATAGATTTTATTTCCCTCTCATTATACACATCCACACCTAAAAAAATATTTGGAAACTGTACTCGACCATCATAAAATACTGACACCCGTTAACAGTTCTACAGTTCTGGATATATTATCCAGTTTCAGACGTGTAATATCCTTCAAGAATGCCTATTTTTCATATGCTATATTATTTCTTTAGACTGTATACAGCTTATGACTGGGTGATTCACTTACCCTGATGGTCCACTCAGCTGTACTTATATCCCTAAAACGTCGATCAAAAGAAAGAAAGAAAGAAAGAAAAAAAACTAACTGCACCAACATCAGTCCTAAATAACTTTCTGTAATAAAAAATGTTTAATCACACATTAGTATGCATTCAAACCATGCTGAATAACTTGTAAGGTAAACCTTCTTCTCCATATTTCTATTGTGTGTCTTAAGATGTTGGCAGCATCCTACTTTTCTCAAACCGAAACTTCACAGTACACCTTGGGACAGAGTTATGCATTTTTGACATAATTTACTTTCAATGACTATGTATTTCTAATCAGCAATAACTTTTCTGAATTTTATAGGGCTATTAAATATTTAATATTAAGCTCCCTGTGATTATGTAAACAATAGAGTATCCCATTGCATACTAGATTAATAGGTATGTTCCTATGCCATCAGGAATTTTTTTGTATTTCTATACTTCATCATTTTTATAATGATCTACTAAGTAGATATTGTATTCTTGTCAAAATGTTAAATGAAATGCCCTCATTCTTTCTAGGAAGTGCTCATTGAATACATCATATTCAAAATACTGCCATTAACAGCCTTAACTATAACTATATTTAGCAAACCACAGCAGTTATTAAAATGAAACAACACACATTAAGTCACAAAAACAGGATTGTGGTTATATATGTATACTTTTTAGACAAAGAATGAGAGTCCTTTTATAACATGAGAGAAAATATATAATATTTAATACTCTGTAAATATGCAGTGCTTGCTCCTTTCACATTTATCGCCATACAAATTTGTGCTGGAACTACTGCATACATTTCTTTATGGAGAATCACCATTAGCTATCAAATTCCACAGCTGTTTGGCCAAGGAAGATTTAATCTCTTTTATATCAGCAAAATATATTGGGATATTTGGAAACTAAATTTGTGAACCTTGTTGCAACATTGAAGGTTTAGCTGAATTTTATGAGTAGTCTTACTTATTCAAAAACAACACAGCTTTGGTTACAGCAATTACAATTTTTTACCAGGAAGAGGTTTCCCTGTTATAACATGTAGCAAGAACTATTGGCTTTCCAAGCGCAACTATGCAGTATTTGCCAGAAGTTAGAATTTGTCCACTGTTTTAAACCAGTACTAATGTAATTTGGCGTTGCTGAGTTTATGAAGCATTAAACAGGGAAAGACACTGTACCGAGTTTTCAGACAACAACAAGCCAGATGATCTAGAAACTGTTGCTGTTGCATAGGCCATTTGAGAAGACAAAAGGGGAGGACAGTGGGGATCGGGAAATTCACCCTTTTCCTCACTGCAGTATGATCCTGTAGTTGGAATATATAATATGCAGGGGATGTGGGGGGTGCAGAAGGGCTTGCTGCCTGCAAAATTGTAAAAACCTGTGCTGTAGACAAATAATTTCTATGGTAGCTTCAGCACATGTGCCTGAGGGTCTGACATCACTGCCTGGCATTTTGAATAAGTTTAAATGCAGATGTCGAGGTGATGATTTCCAACATTTTGTAAAAGTGACATTCCCAAATTAGAAATGTCAGTTTGGGCAATTAAATAGATTTTGTTTTGAGGTTCAACATCTTGATAGAAAACATGATAAAATATTCATATTATATATATATATATATATATATATATATATATACATATATATATACATACATATTTATCTTCACTGGATTCAAATTCCTTTGTGAGACTGAAATTAGCCACATGCACTTTCAGTGGTGATCAATGCTTAGCTGGAATTGTACATCTCAATGGCTTTACATTTAAAGTGAGATGAATGGAAGAGGGAGTGTTAGTGATGCAGAACAGAGGGGTATCTGTTTAGGCAGGAGAGTGATGCAGAACAGAGGGGTATCTGTTTAGGCAGGAGAGTGATGCATAACAGAGGGGTATCTGTTTAGGCAGGAGAGTGATGCAGAACAGAGGGGTATCTGTTTAGGCAGGAGAGTGATGCAGAACAGAGGGGTATCTGTTTAGGCAGGAGAGTGATGCAGAACAGAGGGGTATCTGTTTAGGCAGGAGAGTGATGCAGAACAGAGGGGTATCTGTTTAGGCAGGAGAGTGATGCAGAACAGAGGGGTATCTGTTTAGGCAGGAGAGTGATGCAGAACAGAGGGGTATCTGTTTAGGCAGGAGAGTGATGCAGAACAGAGGGGTATCTGTTTAGGCAGGAGAGTGATGCAGAACAGAGCGGTATCTGTTTAGGCAGGAGAGTGATGCAGAACAGAGGGGTATCTGTTTAGGCAGGAGAGTGATGCAGAACAGAGGGGTATCTGTTTAGGCAGGAGAAAGAAGGTGAAGAACAAATGTAGAATATGACAAATGAACAAACAAGAGTTACTTGGAGATTAGGTTAGTAATATTATTTTAAAATGCAAGGATTCTGCGTTGGTATATGGGACTCTTGCAAGCAATGGCACATGAGGAGAGAGTAGACATTACTGATTCCATAGAAAATGGCTACTGACAAGAGGTTTTGAGGCTTGAAGGTGTCGGGTTATAGGCCACTTATGAATGACAGTAAGGAAAGGATGATCTATGTAAAGGAAACATCAAACTGTGTCAGTGAGGAAGAGAAATGCCAAATTAAGAGCAAAGAAGTTAACAGCTTCAGAAACTAAGTTAACACATTACACCCAAGTGACACCTCCAGGTGCATCTGCAGTTAACTCCTACTCACACCTCTAGGCATCAAATATTGCTTGTTCATGAGTACAAAAAGCTTCTATACCAGCATGTCAGTGAAGACAGGGAAATATACAAATGGACATGGCAAGATATTCTTGGTAAGCCAAAACAGTGTGGGGGATAGAGAAAACATAAACAGAACAGTGTGGCTAGGCAGTCTTTGACACAATGGGGGCAGTTGTATAACACTGCATGCGGAAGGGATGGCATGTAATGTCAGGAAATATTTGTGCTACTAGTACACAAGGATGTACTTTATTAAAATTGAAAGAGCACGTCCTCAGAGAGTGGCTAGTGTGGACAACAGTGGTGCTGGTTTACAAGTTGTAATGATGTACAACAGGTACATGAAAAAACTCCTGGTCATTGCTTTGCCCCCCCAATACACCACAGCAATGATACAGATGAGAATTCACTTCAGGTACAAACAAGAATTAAACTATTCAAGGGATAATTAGGATTTTTTTAGTGCTATGGTTCTTGGTGATGGCCATGGAGTGAGATGTAATATTTTGTCTTCTGGGGCATTCAATGAATTTCCAGACCTGGCATGAAGACTGACATTGCTTGGAGCTAATTCAAACTGAGCTGATGAATGTTCTATAGCAACAACTCTTATGGTTAACATCTGATCTGGTCATTAGCCTAGTACACACCTATGAACCTATGAATCTATAATTGATGTTCAAAAGCAGCAATCCTTATGGTTAACATCTGATGAATGTTCTAAAGCAGCAATCCTTATGGTTGATGTTTTGCTTCTAAATGCCATTTTCAGAATATTGAATTGTGGTACAGTTAGGAATTCAGGACTAAAGATGCCTTAAACCTTAATGCAAATATCCTGCATTTGTTAGTGAAAATGCAGCTGTTATAGTGCATAAACTGTAAACATATGTTCACACAATCACACACAAAGACAGAATGTATATATGTTAAAAGATGTATAGGAAATCAACTGAGAACCATGGGAAATTCTAATGAATCACATTCATTTTGCACAGTTTTTCCTGTTTGAGTAAACTAGTCAATACTCATTCAGGCTGTGATGATGGTCACTTTAAATTTAAATAGTAAGAAATAAGCTGCTTCTCATTTTGGCAGAAAATATATGACAGTACACTAAATAATGTCTACCCTGAAGATATCAGGAATGATGGGATGATGGATGTGTTTATTATCTTTGTCTAAAATTATCAACACTTAGCTGCTTTTACATGACCTGGACATATCAGGAAAATTTCAGGGATTCTCTCAAACACGTGTAAACAATGTTTCTACTCAAAACACAATAAAATTGACAGTCAAAGATTGCTGGTAGAAACATTTCTCTAAAAAGAGATGAAAGCAAAGTTATACACATCTGAAACAGGTTATTAATCTATCTTATAAGTGGGCAAAGCATGCTAATTATGCCTGCAGTAGCCTTCCAAAAAAAAAGGAGTCTTAATAGCCGTCAGCCAAGGCCAGAGTCCAAATGCTAAACTGAAACCCCTATGGAAAAGTTGTTGGGTTTGCAGCATGTGAACTGATCCCAGTAACTCTTTTCATACCAAGTCAATTTAAACGAGGCATTGGATAAGACTTTCATTTTCTTATCTCTGTGACAATATCATTTGATTAATGGAAGGACTTGAAATTGTTTTAATTTCTTGTCTAATTTAATTTACTGGTTTCACTAGATTTCACCCAAAGAAGGTATTGGAAAAAGTGTTAGGGATCATTCAGAAGCAGCAAAAGATGAGTGATATATTAAAAGAAATACAAAATGTATTAAAGTCCTCATGCAAGCACTTTGCATGATAATGAAGCCTAAGTATAAATTGTCCAGGAAGGTAGCTGCCTGGAAATTTATCACAAAGCCATGTAGTTGTAGCTGCTATCCTCTTGATGTCATAAGTGGACAGCTAAGCAAGATTATAGAATTTTTCCAGCAGTGGGAGCCATTAATACATTTTTAGATTGCTTGCCTTTTGAATAATTCTTCTACTATTGACTCTTGTTTATGACACAAATGTTAGCATACAATATTTTTTTATGGCTGACATTTAGCACTTTGCTTTTACAGTCTTTACAACAAATTTGAACACAGATCAGTAAATCATTCTTTGTAGTATATATTTCTTATTTCAGAGGGAGACCAATGGCCTATCTATTCTGTTCTTACTGTACATTTAACAGTCTACCTTCATTCCTTCTCATCCTTTACTAGACCCAAGTGAATGCCTCAGTACACTCCATCTCCATAGCCCATTCCTATAGTCAATATATATGTGTGTGTAATATGTGTAGTATGCATACATGTTGGTCTTTTCAAGGCCAGTCTGTTATAACCTGAAATACTTAGGCAAATCTTCAGCATAGTGCCATGATTTTGGCCCATGAATTTAAGCTTGCTCCTCTGTAATTTATAATGTTACTCAAAGTCAGACCCATTTATGAGTACGTAATTTATTATGTACATAAACTAAGTCTATACAAAGATTTGCTGTCATTAACTATATAAGGTCTAATATATAAAGACCCTCTATTGGGAACAATAAGACTGTCCCTTGCTATGATTTTTAAGGGTCAGTGTTATTATTTTTAATGCTTGGAGTCTGAGAGGTATGGGAAGCAATGGTGTTAGACTAATGGTAGCTGATGCTTCTTATTATAACAAATGGGATCTGTATGGTTTGTCATCTGTCTGTCTCAGATGCCTTCCAGGATGGGAAATAATATTTATTTTATGTACTAGCAGACTGATACAGTATCTATTAATTTCATTTTACTGAATGCAGTAATTTACATGGACACTGACAAATAACCTTTACTGTTTACAGTCTTGGTGTATATATTGTCAAAATATTCCATTTGCAGTATCATTGTAGACTGTGTAGCCCATTTTCAGTTCATATACAGTAAAGGGTTTAAAGAGCATCTAATGACATATTTTTTTTTAATTTTGTTATTTCATACTACGGGATATGACCTGAGTGAGGCCGACATTTTCAGTCATGACTGGGACTGAGTAGAAGTAGATATTTACAGGCAGATATTGTAAAAAATGGCAATACAGATTTGCATAAAATTACTATACCATAAAAATACAATGACTAACAAGGAAGGGATGTAGATAAATAATCATAATACACTAAGATATATGTGACTAGTCTGAATCACTAATGAAATCCTGAAATATACTTCCATGAAGGAAAAAAGTTACAGATTTGTTTTAATTGTCAGAAATGTCTGAATACAACATTTGCTAAAACTTTTGCAGAGATTACTCAATGGAAAATACAGCTTCCTAAGATGATGTAAGTGTGTGTGTGTGTGTGTGTGTGTGTGTGTGTGTGTGTGTGTGTGTGTGTGTGTGTGTGGTGGGAGGGCATCTGTCTATCTTATAAAATGAGTGGAAATAATAATAATCAAAATAAGAACTCCAGCCACACCACACAAGTAGATCTTGATGTACATATCCGGTTAACTGCTGAATTATAAATTAATTGAGTTCTCTCTTAATGTGGCTTCTTACTCCAAATCCAACAAACTCAGCATATGGCTCCATCAAAGATAGACTGCTTTATTAAGCACACTTTAAAGTAAGACTTTTAAAGAGAACTAAGTCCTTTCTTCCATTACTGGTAGGACTTCACCAGAGTTACAACCTAACAGCTTTTTCTTACTTTTAAATATAAATCCTCCAATCAGAGCCGATCTGAAACCTTGAATTAACAATTAAATCAACTATTTGAAATTACTCACTCAAAGTGACATAGGTTTATAGGTGTGTACTAGGCTAATGGCCCTGGACCTTTACAAGCCTAGTCCATAGAAGTGCCCTGGCATCGTGCCGCCCGACGTTAGTTCCCAGTGCCTTTATCAAGCAGAGCCACTGGCATGATCCCTGGGGTGAACTTTCTATTTCCCATCCACTCATCAAGATTTCTTTTGAAGATGGCCAGTAAAGTGCTCTGCTTGACATGTATGGGAAGTCTATTACAGAGCATGGGCAGTGTCTGGGTTATGAACCTGTCCCTCCATCATGTTGTGCTGATTGTGGTAATGAAGTTGAGTTCTCTGGAGCATGTGGTGTGGAGGGATTGGGATTTCTTTAGATGTAGAGTTTCTAACAGAGCTGGGTCAGACATTGACATAGTGCATATTTAAAATGCATGTGCGCACTGATGAATGAAAAAATAAATAAAACACATAGTGATTATCATTTGTCACAAAAAAAATTTAAAAAGTATTTGAAAAGCATTTCAAAAACATTGTTCAATCAACTAATATATTAAATGAACTTAAACTTAAACCCAATTCTAACCTTATAGTTAAATATTTCTACATGCCACGATGTTACTATTTTCATCTGCATTCTAATATATTCTGATATAATGACAACAAAGTGTACATATATGGTACATAGTGCTATACTTATAGATTGTTTTATATGTTCTACATTGAATACTATCAATGTCTAAAATACCTTACACTCTACTTGCTTTAATATTAAATAAGCTTGCTATAGAAGTAGACCCATTTAATCCTTGACACTTGCATGCATTTAATCTTAATTGACAAGTCAACTCTTTTAGTTCTAATTTATCATAGGAGATCCAAGGAGATTACTAGGCTATCAGCCCACAAGTCATTTTAAGCCTTGCTGTTTCATCACAGTGAAAATATTTTTTTATGTTTCATAGGTTCATAGGTTAGTTACTAGGCTAACTGCCCTTGTAGGCCATTTTAAGCCTAGCCAATTACCCCATGTAAGAATCAAGTCTTGTGAGAATCAACATCAATTGCTCTAACAGACCTAATAACCCCATCTATAATAAAAAATGTAGATTTCTTAAAATTCAAGCAAGTTGTGGAATGCTTATATAAAGCATTGTTGGACTGACATTTTTTAATGTTGTAAAGGTATTCTCCCTTTCAGTCTCTAAGTCTCCGAATGGTTTTCCTTATATAAAATACTGTACTGCCAATGCAGGTGACAAGGTATACTACATATACAAAACTGCAATCACAGTTGCCAGGACAAGACAAACTACGTGGGAAACCATCCACTAATATGTAAGGAGCTTCATGTATGAACCAGCATAATTTACATCTTCCACAGTTGTTCATGCAACATACTCGATTTGTATAAAATCCCTATATTTGATTTTCAGTTAAGTTCTTAACATTCAAGCCTTTGCTATAAGTTACCATAGGTTTTCCACCAAAATCTTCATTCATGTGTTTGGGGACTGCCAAATTCCATGTTTGTTTAAAAGCTTCAACGAACTTTGCTATTTCAAAATTGAATGTTATTATGAACGGTACCATACTATTTTTTTTCTTTTTTACCAAATCACTTCTAAAACATCCCATTCCTGAAATCAGATTGAATACTTTACCAGTTAAAAGGGGACCAAATCCTATTGTCTTACCTTTGAAAACTTCACCTCTAACAGATTTTAATAAGTTATTGGGGTAGCCTTGAACATACCACACAGATTATGAATTTCCCTCTGGAAAATGTCATCCTTACTTTTCAGTCTAGACAGATGTAGCATCTGTCCTTTTACAATTCCCTTCTTCTGATGTAGGGGTTGGCAACTGTCGAAGTTTAGGTAGAAATTCGAAAAGGTCTTTTTTTCTATAAATAGTGGATGTAAAACTATTCAAGTTCCTATCCTTGTGGTAGTCTCTAAATATTTAATATATAAAATTAATTCTAGAGCTGTGCCCTTCAGAGTAATAAAACATCATCCAAAAATGCAAAGCATGCGTGAATAAATTTCTGAAGCTTAGCAGTGAAAACGTAACATTACATCTTCCCATTCTCCATGTTCTGATGGTGACAATAAATTAGAACTAAAAGAGTTGACTTGGCAATTATGATTAAATACGTGCAAGCCACTAGGATTAAATGAGTCTACTTCTATTGCAAGTTTATTAAATATTAAAGCAAGCAGATTGTGAAGGCATTTTAAACATTGATAGTACTCGATGTAGCAGATAGGATCATAGGAAGTTACTAGGCTAATGGCCCTAGGGCCATTACAAGCCTATCCAAGTTCTTACCCTTATTTCCACAATCAGCATATATTGTCCCTGTCCAAGAGAGACACAGGTGGAACCCCTGGGGTGAATTTATGGTTACCCATCTAATCATCCAGAATAAATTTGAAGAGGGTCAATGAGGTGCTCTGTTTGACATGAAGTGGAAGTCTGTTCCAAAGGTGTGGTAACCTCTGGGAGACAAATCTGTCCCTCCAGTAGGTTCTATTAAAATCACATACCAGGTTAAGGTCTTTCAAGTGAGTAACACGTGTGCCATTTGACCTTCGGATGTGAAACATTTCCAATAACGCAGGGTCAGGGATTGCCTTATATGCAAGGCAGAGACCACCTCTTAGTAGTTCGTATGAATCAGAATAAATTGACGGTGATTTCAAATGATCCCCAGAGGACGGATTGTGAAGACCTTGAATTTTCCTTGTGAGGAACCTTTGTGGTTTCCCAATTGCTGCAGGTGTTTAGAAAGGTACATACCAAAAGAGGCATTGTACTCAATTATGCCTAATGAGGGAAGTGCATAGGGAGGTAATGACTTCTTTTTCTCTCAAGGCAATGCCCGTACTTATGAAACGAACAATATAGAATGCCCTTCTTACCACTGTGGAGACATGCTGGTCAAAGGTAAGGTTGCTGTCAACCTCTGTGCCCAGGTCTGTCACCACTGAGTGTATACTTAAGGTGTTGATACTGATGTGATAGTTAGCAGGGCCATCAATTTTACAGAAATGAATGATAATACATATTTTTGCATTGAGTTCAAGGCCATGACTTTGAATCCAATCATTTGTTTGTGTAAGACCCTCTTGTAGGATGTTGACATAATTTGGAGATTCTTTGACCACTCCCAGTTTGCAGTCATCAGCAAACTTTGTCAGCTACAGACCTTTAGTTCTTGCTTGTACTTCGGAGGAATAGATTCCAAGCATTAGAGGTTCTAGGAGTGATCCTTGTGGAACACCACTGGTTACAGGTCTGCTGTTGAAGGTGGCTTCCCCTATTCTCACAATATGGGTTCTATCAATGAGCCAGTTAGTGACCTATCTAATGATATAAGGGTTGATGCCTAGTTGGGTGAGTTTGTCAATGATGCCTGAGTGGGGGATACTGTCAAATGCCTTGGCTAATTCCAGGTAGGCTACATGTACAGATTTCCCCAGGTCCAGGGCCTTGGTGACTTATAAATTGTTAAAACAATCTGTAAGTGTGACACCATTTACCATACATATACACTTTATTGTCATTACATTAGAATATATTAGAATGCAGATGAAAATGGTAACACTGTAGCATGTAGAAATATTTAATATTTCATAGTGGATATGCATTTTTAGTTTAGTAAGTTTATTTAGCATATACACTGTATATATACATATATATACATATGCTTTTAAAATACCTTTTAAAATGTTTTTAAAATGTGTTTTATTTATTTGTTCATTCATCAATGTGCACATGCATTTTAAATATGCATTATGTTACTTTTAATAAATAATTTCAAAGAGTTGATTTAATTGTTAATTCAAGGTTTCAGATTGGCTCTGATTGGGAGATTTATGTTTGAAAGTAAGAATGAGATGTTAGGTTATAACTCTGATGAAGTCCTACCATTAATGGATGAAAATGCTCAGTTGTATTTAAAAGCCCTATTTTAAAGTGTGCTTATTAAAGCAGTCTATATATAATGGAGCTGTATGCTGATTTTGTTTCATTTGGAGAAGGAAGCAGCATTAAGAGAGAACTCAATTAATTTATAATTCAGCGCATAACTGGATATGTGCATCTAACTATAATAGCAATAGACACACACACTAATGCACATATCTATGGGTGTTCACACACACACACACACACACACACACACACACACACACACACACACACACACACACACACACACACACACACTTTTATTACTTTGCACAGCAAGAAGGTTTATGTGATTGAAAAGTAAAGCTTGCTATAAATACTATCTTCTTGGATGTGGAACCTCAGAGGTAAGTGAATATTCTCACCCCTGTGGTTAGTGAAATTGGTGTTAGCACATTAAGTTATATGACATGAAGGGGAGAAATGTCTTGCAAAAAACACATTTTTCTTTTTTCATTTTAAAACATCAGTGTTGGTGTAATGTTTTCATTACATATGGACAGTATTGGTCTGTCTTATATACTAATATGAATTTTATGTGCATTAATGTGTGTTTATCTATTAGACAAAAGGGTTTAGAGTAAATCCTGTATTTCTGTTTGAAATTTGCATGTATGAAAGCAGATTTACAAACCTTTTTAAAACATGTAAAGATGATTGGTTCGAATGGGAGACAAGGCCCTCTCGGCACCTCTAATGCATATGGCTCTTCTCCCTACAAGCCATGAAAATATTATAAAGGGATTTAGGGATCCATTCCTGAACCGGGATCACTTGTATCACAGTTACAAATTTAGTCACCACACCAGTGGGGCAGACAGAAATGTATTTGACAATCAAAAAGAATCGCAATAAATGCAGATTATCTTTTTCTGTACTTTACTTCACATGCTGTTTTCTATCTCACACAGAGAGATTTTTCTTATATTGGCATACTTAAAGTGTTTGTTTTAGTGAAAAGGGAAAGAAATTATATACTCCCTTTTAACTCCTTATTTTTTCTAGGGCTTTTTGCCCATCTGCCTACCGACCATTACGCCTCCTGCAATGGGAATTCAATTTATTTATTCCTCCTTTCCAAGGTCCCCAGTAGAGTGAAATAATCCTTTGAAGCAGCTATCATCTGAGCAGTCATAAGCATAGCTTCTACCTCTGCACAAACTCCATATACAAACTGCTGAGGGGAACATTTTTCCCACAGTCGGGTTGGATTTGCTTACCCCCCCACCCTAGACTAGAACCCTTATGGTGATTAAACTTCTATATCCATAACTGCAAAGAGGTTACCGTTGCCTGTTTAATTAAATAACTCTGGATTGGACCCCAGACTACGGTTTTAATACATCCATATCTGTTTATCTCTACTAAATAGGCACGTCCTCCTCTTATCAGTAGCTACAATTTTCTGGCACAGGTTATGGAGGTTTTTTCTTATGAACCTGTCTCTACCACACAGTGAGGCTGTATTGCCATGTGGCTTTCAATGCCCCCCCCATCACAGTGGACCTGAGCTCTACAATTTTTAGTGACAGCTACTGCTTGTACTGGGAGCAATGGCTGACCAGAAATTACCTCTCCAATACACTATAAAGGAAACGTTAGAAATAGCCGCTCACTTGCATCTCCTTTTCAGTGCCTGAGCCAATATTTGAATGCATGTTGCCTGCATCATAGTCAAAAATGTATCCCAGTATGCCACACAGCTGTGTTCCACTGCCTTTTCACTTATGAATGCACATGGGTATGAAAGCACTGTATCTATTACCAATAACTTATTAACTTCTGCTGTATGGTACCTATTAATCTGAAAGTGCAGTTACTTGTAAGACGTGTGCTTGTCTACTAAAATGTATCACATCACTCAGTGTTCCAGTGTTTTGTGTTAGTTGACCAGTACAGCATTTCTCCATGTTATCCTCTTTTCTTTAGCTAACACTGCTTCTCTATATTTGTCTGCAGAAATACAACTTTCTTATCTTTCCATAGTCTTTGCAAAATGAGTACAAATAAGCTGACTGATCATTTTGCAAAATGTCAGCATAGAGATAAAGTTACATGGTTACAAATTAAAGTTGCTTACTTATCAATGCTCACACATGCTGGAAAAATGCTGGAATTATTAATAGTGTGGCTATTGTACATGTTACAGTTTTAATCCCCACTGCAGCAGAAAACTGTCAGTCAAGGTTAGTAAAAGTAAACAAGTTCTGAATTTCAACTTCATATGTTCACATAGAACTGCAAGTCTTGCCTATTCAAAAGAAAAAAGAGAGAAAAGGTATTCAGCAAATCAAGAAAGACAGCAAAGATAATAATATATTTCTTCATATATACATTTATGCAAATGTTGGCATCAGGTGAACTCCTAATCTTATTGAAATGCATACAAAATATCTGACTGAAAAATATTCTCATTTTCAAATTGTTTTGGCTTGAGAGCTTATGCTCAGTGCTTTTTTTCTCTACTAACATACTTTATGTTATTAAAAATTAGAATTTTAATGCAATAATTTAAGGAAACGTATGTAAGGTTTAGTGGCTTGCTATATGACGTCGATTTTCTTTCTTAGCCCAGAGATATTAAAGCTTATTCTGTGTGACAAAATATACTACTACAACTGGCAGCGACCACTGTAACATTAAAAAAGGGAGTTACATATTGCACCACACATCATACAGTCAGGTGGTGCTGAAAGCCAATAATCAGACAGAGATGTGAACTATGAAACAAATTTCACTGACTCATTTGGCATAGCAGAATTCTTCAACCCAAGCCCCACAAAATGTAAATTTTTGAGTGCCAAGTTTTCTTTCATTCATTCATTCATTCATTGGAAGCCCAAGCAGACTGGACACCAAAAGTATCTCAGCTGAGTAGTGAACTAATCTGGCGGACAAAGTACTGACAGGCAGTTTGATGAATGCACCGACTTACATTTCAAAAAGTGGTTTCAGCCCAGGTGTTAGAATAACATGTGGTGTACCAGAGGAACACCATATATTCTTAAATAAACAGATAACAGTGCAGATCAGCGGTAATTCAAACTGTGCCACCAATACTACAATTTAACTGCCAAAATTATATATTTACTAAGCCATTCACAAATTTTCTGTACCAGACCATAATGCATTGTTATTAACAAACATATAACTAATTAAATATTCACTTTCAGTATATTAAGAATCTCAGTTACTTAAATGGTGATTTTAAATTGACAAAATAGTATCATAACTCAGTTTTGTCAGAGTTCAATTTTTTGGATGTTTCTTTTTTGTATATGAGAATGCTACCTGTGTCAAAATCTCACTTTACATGCTTTCGTAGTATAAATTACCACTGCCCTCCTCTGTTACCTTTTTGTTTAAGTGTATATGGTGTTACCCTATGGCACAACAGATGTTTTTTTTTTTGACACCTGGGCTGAAGACAGTTTTTCAAAATTGAAACTGGCATATTCATCAGGGAGGAAATGACAGAGCTCCAGTTGTTTTTTTTTTTTTTCTATCTGTTAGGATAAGATTAACTGTAATTTTCATATAACATGTCATTAATGGTTGGAGATTGTTACATGTGGTTGCTTTCAATATGGCAGTTCAACCAAATGCACAATCACAACTTGTGCAATCACAGAAAATTGAGCAAATGATGAAAGGTTCAGCATGTTGATAACCATGGACCAACTGTCACAATCACCAACAAAATGTTATATTTTTAATAGCAAAATGTCATGAGGTTACCGGCCACATTCATTAGAGTATGACATTTACATGAATAGGGGACAGGTGCTGGAGCCAAAGACATAGATGTCACTAATAGAAAGCTGTTGGAAATTTAAGAGGATGTTACAAAAGAAAGGGTTTGGAAAAGAATTAAAGATCGGCTAGTTTTTGAGATAGCTGAAAGCCTACAAGCAGCATCAACAAAGGAAATAAAGTATCTACAGCAAAATCAAAAATGTGCTGAATTAATGGGTTCCATTAGAAATCACGAACATTCAAAAGTTTGAGCCTCATATGGTCGACACCATATGAGCGAACTTTTGAAAGCTTGCAAGTTTCATTGGAGATCACCATAGGGAATATTTACCTTTACTTCAATGTAGTATGATCTTGGAGTTGGTATATTTAAGTAGCTGGGGGTGTGTGGGGGTGCACCCCACATGGGGAGTGCAGGGGGGCTTGCCCCCCTGCCCGGATCATTTAGGTAAGTTTTTTGTTTTTTTTTATTTTTTTATTATTTGTTCGAAGTTTTAAAACTTCGCTCATATGGTGTTGATCATATGAGAGTCGAAGTTTTAAACCTTCGAGCATATAATATAGACCCAAATAAATATGTCTCTAAAATTACTGAACATAAGCTCAAATTTAATCAAAAAAGCTTTAAAATACATTTCACACCTAATGCAGACCAGTTGTTCATTTTTTCACCATGTTGCCAGCATTTGCAAACTTAATAACTCCATGTATTGTGGCTTCTCCCAAGCCACTTTTATATTTTCAGTCTGTTTGTTGGTGACTCACTTGGCTCGACTCAGTTTCCCTGCTGCTAGGTGGCTCTGCACGGTTTGCCAGCGCCCGGCCTTCCCCAGCTTCCCGTTGATGGCCTCGCTGCGATTGATCTGTGCAGATCCGCTGCTCCTCATGCTGTCACTGCGGGTCTCATTCCCAGTGGAGCGTATATCCCTATCGCCCTGTGCTGAAGAGGCAAGCACTGCTGCCTTGTTACCAGACACGAGCGAGCCACTTTTTGTGAGCAGCAACAGAGACAGAGAAAGAGACAGACACAGCAAACAGAGACAAACATAAAAAGAGAAAACATAAGGAATGAAAATAAAACAGAACAAAATGGAAGAAAAGAAAAGAAAAAAAAAATCAGCCAATTCATTGAATTAATCATTTTCACCCAAAGCTCAAAACAACAAGGGGTTAACACTGAAACTGTAAAAAGAGCCACTATGCAGCCACATTAAGAAAAAGCCATGTTAGTGAACAGAACCACAAGGCAAGGCAAGGCTCACTTAGACTACAACAAGCAACCCTCTCAAACTGGAAAGGGAATGTGGGCAGGTGACTGGCAATGGGGTAGGTGGGTAGGTAGGAAAAAAGAGTGTGAGAGAGAGAGAGAGAGAAGGAGAGGCTGAGCGACAGAAGCTGGTTTTAAGAAACAAATGCTACTGGTTTGCAACTGACAATGCTGTGTCCAGAGGGTTGTTTGTCTCCATGGTTCTGCTGCCCATGGGGTGGACAGTGGGTAAGAAGTGAAGGTGTGGTTCAATGGGGAAAGCTATTGCTCAGAAAACATAGTAATGGGTTAGGTTTTACATACTCACTAGATATGACCAAGGCAGGTAAAGTAAAAACTCACTTGAGGGACAATCTTGGGTCACCATACGGGGCGTAAGGCGAAATGTTTAGAATGAACTCCTTTGGAGGGTAGGAACTCCATTTCTGGTGCACAGTGCTGTCATTGTTATTCCAAAAGTCTTTGTCTAGATCACTAAAGCAGTAGAGAAAGAGAAAATAAAGACGGGAAGAAAAGGAAACAACAATGGAGAGAAAGTTTAAAATAAAGTCTTCATGTGCTAAACAGGAGCAAGGAACACAAATTAAACATTAGTGCCACTGTAGTAGGTGAGCTTTATATGAAGATCCCCTAGAAGAAAAAAATGACACAAACTTTCCTCTGCTCTGTTAAGAACAACATTGTTACAAATTCAGACAAAGCACACATAAAAACATATCAGCTCTTCTGCTGGAATTTTGTATATACAAACATTCTCTGCTTTTCTTTTTGTGGTGTTTGTATACACTGCAGTTGCATTCAGTCTCATTAGTAAACAAAACATCTATTTTGTCACTTAAATTCCAGCCCTGGTAATGGTCAAATGTCTAAAAAAAACATTTGATCACAAATGGCTTTAGACAAACTTAATAGACAATCCATGAGGAATATGAAAACAACTTAAGCAAACATAATAGTACTTCAGAGTACTACATACAGATTACAAGAACATTAAATTCTTGTTTAACACACTGTGTGTCTTTACAGAAATAAAACAGGAAGAAAATGAGAATTATGGTCTGAACAAAACACTGTGACCAGTGTTTAAATTAAGAGTAAAAATGAATCCATGCCAGTATAAAAATAACGAAAGCAGCTGAACTACATTGCACACATTAACAATACAGCTAATGGGACAAGCTAAGTTATTAGTAGGAATACTATCGCAGGATATTGTGTGAGCTCCTTATCTCACTGAAGATGACTAACCTCAAACTATTTGGAGAGACCCTCTAGACTAACTAGGCAACTCATTAGTAAATAATTTATCCTGGCTTTTATATTTGGTAGGCTTGGGAGTGGTTATAATTGTTATAAGGGGGAAAACGTCCCTGCACAGACAGTTTGGAGAGGCTGTACCACCCCATGAAAAAATTACCAACAAGTCATTCATATTGGCAAAAATGAAATGAACTACTAGCAATTACCCTTGGATGAAACAAGGTATATGCAATTTTGTTTTACCTCCCAGAAACATATATGTGTATGTTGCACTGTACTTTCTCATAGAATGCACAAAATCAGTGTCACCATTCAGTGACTATCACAAAATGGGCTGACAATATTACAAATATTTTAAATTGCAAATAACATAGCTGCACCTACTATCTATCAGGAAAACATATTCTTACATTTCTAGAGGCTGCTTTGTTGCAGATACAGATTTTAAAATGGTCATAAATAACTAGACATATTTAAATGACCTTAAAAAGTAGAATTACAACAGCCAAGACAATGTTTTTCATTAAGGCGCTGGTGTTATTTTTTACAATAATAAGTAGTACTGCTGCTTTTTTATCTTTATAGTGGATTAGTGCTAATGTCTGGCCAGGATAATAAAATGCAATAATACATACATGTCTGTGTGCAGATATATACATTCATTTTGAAGGTGTTTATCTGTATAGTATCATTTTAAGGCTCATATACATACATGCACACACAATGTATGAACATATTTAATCTGCAAACCAATATGCATGGGCATATGAATGCGCTTGCATTTCGAGTGATTTAATGAATAGGATTATACAAGCAAATGGAATAACTGCTGAGGATACTACAATAAAAATGCAGATCACTCAGTTAGAGAGAGAAAGAGAGAATGTAGGTTATTACATTTTTTGTTTTTTATTTGGTATTTGATTAGCAAGATGGAAGTCTTGTACATTTCAGATTGTGATCTTTCCCATACACTGATAAATATACACAAACATATATGAATTAATATATATCTAGTGATTGATTAAATGTTCAAAATGCCACCCCTGCTGTTCTTAGGAACCAAAATCTTTTAAAACGTGTTCACAAAATGATTACTGTTTGCAACAATGCTATCAATTAGATAACTTTTAAATTACAATTCGTTATAGTTTAAAAGAAGATTGCATTATCTAAACTACATTTTCAAGTATAATTGTTAATACATTTTCTAATTCAAGAGTATGTTTGTTATAAGGACTGTGCATACTTTAGGCCAAATGATCATGTAAGTTTAAATGTTGACAGAAAGCTGTGCACCTGTCTAACGAAAACTGAAATCAAACACCAATATTTCTTATAGCATTTAAATACACTAAAGAGTACACTGAGACAGAATATCTACAAAATATTTAAAAGAAACCCAGTATGAAATTTAAATATGTCATTTACATAATCATATATTTCCCTGTAGATTTCTTCATGACATCATATAAAGGCCTGATAACATGTGAATTACAAACTTTAGCCTATTATGGATTTCCTTATATCTTGTATAGTTATGCTTTCTGTATAAATTCTTAATTATTTTTTTTAAGACTCAGAACATAGCAATGCTCTTGATCTGTTTTTATTTCATATGATTGTGAAAATTGAACAAGTGTATGTTTCAGGTAAATAGTTTAGTGCTGATTCCTCTTGCAATTTGCCATCATGAAGAAATAAGTATATACTTTCTTGTCACCTTTGTTATAGACAGACATGTTCTACCACCTATAAGTAAGAATATGAACAGCTACATACATTTTGATTGCAGTTTCCTCTTTCCTGTAATGTCTAAATCTGACTAACTCTTATTAGTAAGCATTATTCCTATTTCTGAATCTCTGTAGTTCCACAGTACTGATCTCTTCTATGTACCAATTACTTAGTGTCTTATATCAAACTGTGTTAATACTCACATCTTTTCTGCTCTGCTACCAACATATTATCTAATTCTGTATTTTGATGAGATGCAGAAACAAAAATAAAGGGTTCACAAACATTTTGGTAAGACATTGGGTATGGAATGAGTTCATCCTTTAACTCCAATAGGATAGCAAATGTGTTCTGACTGAAATCAGGACAATGAATAAGAAAGGACCATATCCAGGAACTCAGCTCTTTAAGCAGTAATTAATGCTGAAAATAATGGTTGCAATTTGGTTATCTTAGTGTGCATATTTAATATTTCTCAAAATGTGTGGAGGCTGCCTCTGGAGTGGCAAAGAGGAATTATAGTCTTAGTTTTTAAGAAAGGGGACCACATGGTCTGTTAAGCCAAGAATGGATTATAGTCTCCAATCATCCTACAAAATAAAACAGTGCTAGGGGGCAATTGAACTGAGTAGAATAAGGCACTGCAGCCAGGAAATTCAGCTCTTTATTCCAAAATTCAGATAATAGTTGAATTTCCTTGCTGCAGTGCCTTATTTCACTCGGTTCAAGAGCTAGGGGACAGTTGACAAACTCAAACTCTTTAGCTGTGTTACATTCTTTGAGGGATAGCATGACTTTATTATTTGAGTTTACAGCTTTTTTTTAACTTTACAAAGGTATATAACTATATATCCCGTCACATAGTATGGGTGGTACTGATGATGCATTCTTATTGTGTTAAACAGATACTTGCATTCTAGCTCATCTTTGGAAGTGGGGTTTGGACCAAATACTTGTAAATATGTCATATCCTTCAAGGTAGGTGTCAGGCTCCACAAAGATTGTGTTATAATTCAATGCTAGTTTGTGGTTTTCAAGGACAGGGTATCTAGACAAAGCCATGGTTGAGGTACTGTCTGATTTGGGAGCCTCAGCATTGTATCCCTGTTGTTTGCAAACCATGCTGTGTTTTGACCTCCTCTGAGCATGATCTCTGACTTGCATTTTAAAGACTTACTAGTAGATGAGAAGCAGCTGGAATGAGTATCTCTAATCATGAGATTACAGTATTCTCCAAAAAAGGGTTGATGGATCTTGTATGATGGAGGGAGGAATATAGCTGCCTTAATACATACATACATACATACATACATACAAATATTTCAAGCATGGTGGGCATTGATGCCCTTCTAGCTTGCCAAAATAAGAAGTTATGTACTCACCATAACATTCGATGTATGTAGTCCATCTCGCCTCACATTCTTACCCGTGGGTACTCGGCCAAACTTTTCTAGCTCGAAGTCTTCTATTGGCTGGGCTAAGCAGGTATCCCATGCTGCACTGCTCCATATCCCCAGATCTAGTTTGCTGCAATACTCATTCATACCCCATGCATACACAATATCCAGATAAAAAAGAATAAGCTAAAGTAAAGGGAACTCTGTATATAAAAACCTAACCTCCAGATCTGCCAGGAAGGGGGACGGTGGGAGGGTAAGTAAGAATGTGAGGCGAGATGGACTACATACATCGAACGTTATGGTGAGTACATAACTTCTTGATGTTATTTAGTCCTATCTCACCTACATTCTTACACATGGGACAGCGTCCCTAGCACCTACATCCTGGGTGGCTCATAGGAAAATACTCCTGAGTACTGTGGAGCCAAATGACGACCTGCCCCTAGAAACCACGTTCAATTTGTAATCAGAAACAAATGTGTGAGGAGAAGCCCAAGTAGCAGCAGCACATATATCATCCATTGACAATCTGGCTTGAAAGGCTGTAGATGTAGAAACAGCCCGAGTAGAATGAGCCTTGACCGGAAATGGTGATCTTTTCCTCCTGCTTGGTAGGCAAAAGAGATGCAACTAGATATCCATGTGGATATGGTGATCTTGGAAACCGGGTACCCAATTTTGTTCTCTGAAAAGGAGATAAATAGTTGATCAGACTTCCGGATATCCTTTGTTCGGTGCAGATAGAAATGTAACTGTCTGTGTACATCCAACTGATTAAATTTAAATTCTGCCTTGTTTGAAAATTGAAGAAAGAATACAGGCAACTCAATGGATTGATTAAGATTAGACATGGAAGCCACTTTAGGAAGAAAAGAAGGGTTTGGCCTAAGAGAAACCCTGTCCTTATGGAAGATTAGGTATGGAGGTTTGATAGAGAGGGCTTGAATTTCTGAAACTCACCTTACTGAAGTGATTGCTGTTAAGAAGGCTGTTTTCCAGGTCAAGAATTTAAATTCACAGGCAGCTGCAGGCTTGAAAGGTGGTGAAGTAAGGGCTTGTAGAACAAAATTGAGATCCCAGGGCATGATAGGTTCAGAGACCGGGGGACGGAGTAACAGAGTACCCTTCAGAAAAGCCTTGCAGAGTCTATGAGCCATGAGACTAGGCTCATTAGCCACATGAAAATTAGAGATCGCTGCCAATTGAACTTTGATGGTAGCTGATGCAGAACCCTGATGGAAAAGCATAGACAAAAATTCCAAGACTGAAGCAATTGGAGCTGTGTAAGGATCAATTCCTTGGGTATGCGCCCAAATAGAAAACCTCTTCCATTTGCTAGAGTAAATCTTCCTAGTAGATGACTTATGAGAGGAAGATAAAATGTGAACCACTTCCAGTGAAAATTTAAGGAAGCCTAACTAACAACGGAAGTGGAGTAGCCAGGCTGTCAACCAGAGGGTCATCAGAGAGGGGTGGAACTGTCCCGACATGCGTGTCAGTAAATCTGGTTGAGGGTCCAGGATCCAAGGAGTGTCCACAATGTATGGTTGAAGAAAGGGGAACCAGACTTGACGAGGCCAGTGTGGAGCAATCAGAATCATTCTGCTTCCCAAGGATTGCACTTTCTGAATCATCTTTGACAGCAAGGGAAACGGAGGGAAAGCATAAAGCAGACTAGAGGGCCAATCGTGAACCAGAGCGTCAATGGGTGACTCCCCCTGTGGGGGGATCAGTGTGAAGTAGTTGCTGCATTTGGCATTGAGGGGGCTGGCAAAAAGGTCGCAGCAAGTCTGACCCCATCTGCTGAAGATTCGTTCTGCAATCAGACGATTCAGGGACCACTCGTAAGGCATCAGAATAGCTCTGCTTAGCCTGTCCACAATCACGTTGGACTTCCCCGGAATGTGTGTTGCCACCAGAAAACATTGGGAAGTTATTGCCCACTGCCACACTCACATGGCCTCTCTGCACAGGGGGTAAGACCTGGTTCCCTCTTGCTTGTTTAGATACCACACTACTGACATGTTGTCTGAGTGTATTGCAATCGTCCCTAGAGGTAGAAAGCTCTGAAGTGCCTGCAATGCCAGAAGCACTGCTCTCATCTCTAGGACATTGATATGTATCTCATGATCTTGCCACATGCCTTGGACTGTCCTGCCAAGATAATGCCCCCCCCCACCCCATCTGGGAGGCGTCCGTGGTCACTGTGGCAACCGGGATGGGTGGACTGAAGGGTCTTCCCCCGTCCAAATTTTTGGTGCAAAGCCACAAACTGAGGTCCTGTTTGCATCTGTCCATGAGCAAAATGGGGTGGGACAGTGGAAATTTCTGGAGAGACCACTGAACAAAGGGAAGCCATTGGAGAAGTCTCATGTGCAATCTCGCTAGGGGACCAACATAATTGTTGCTGCCATGATCCCCAGGAGTTGGAGAACCCATCTTGCCTTCACTTTCCTCAGGGGCATCAGGATGTGTATTTGCTGTTGTAAGACTCTGATCCTCTCCTGCGGTAAAAATGCTCGCATTCAAATGGTGTCTAATTCTGTGCCTATAAAGGTGATACGCTGTGAGGGCAATAAAGCAGATTTTTCCCAATTTAGTGTTATGCCCAACTGTTGACATAGAGTGATGGTAGCATCCCTGGTTTGGACTAGTTGATGCCTGGTGTGGGCGGTAAGGAGCCAGTCATCCAGATACGGAAACACTTGGAATCCCTGATGTCTCAAGTGAGCCGTCACCACTGCCATACACTTGGTGAACACCCTGGGGGCTGTGGTGAGACCAAAGGGCAGGGCTGAAAACTGGAAATGACTGGCTCCCAGCCAGAAGCGTAGGTGACTCCTGGATGTCCTGTCCATTTTTACATGGTAGTAAGCATCCTTGAGGTCGATGGAGCACATCCATACCTCCTCTCCCAACAATGGCAGAATTGATTGTAGTGTGACCATATGGAACTTGGACTTCTGTATATAGTTGTTCAGTTGGCTGAGATCTAATATGGGTCTCAGGTCCCCTGTTCTTTTCGGCATCAAAAATAATCTTGAGTAAGTCCCTAATCCGATTTGGTCTGAGGGGACACGCTGGATGGCTCCTTTTCCTAGCAGCTTTGAAACCTCTAAGGCTGCTTGATCCCTTTGACTGGGTGGAACGTCTGGGATTTTTCTGATTGAAGGGGGGTTTGATGAAAACAGAATGAGGTAACCTCCGGAAATTATTCTTTATACCCATTGGTCCTGGGTGATGCTGTTCCAGGCTTCTGGATATAACGAAATTCGACCCCCGACTGGCTCCGGATAAGCACAGCCAGGCACTCCCTCAGGAACGAGAGTAGGGAGAGCCGCGAAAGGAATCACGGTCTCCCAAATTGTGGGGGCCCCCTCTGCCTCTAGGGTGGCATCTCCCTGAGTAACATCCCCCTCCTCTGCCTCTGGAGGGGGACTCACCTTGTGCGGCAGGAAAAAACCTCTGTGATTTCTTGAACCAAATCTTCCCACCCAGCTGGGCCTTGGAGTAAGGCCTAGAAGGAAGGGAAAAACAGACCCCTACAGCAGACAGGGTCTTTCGCTCTTGCTCGCACCAGGTGAGGGTGTCTTTCACTTTGGTTCCGAACAAAGAAGAACCATCAAAGGGGGCGTAAGTGAAGGAAGACTTGAAAGCCTCCACAAAGTGACACAGGCGCAGCCAGGCTTTCCTTCTAAGGGCAACTCCTGAGCTTGCTGCCCTACTCGCTCCCTCGGCTGCATATGAAATGAGCCACATGGGGGAGTTGACAATGGAATTGAGGGTAGACACCTGGGTGTTAACTGTCTGGGCCACCACCTCAGGGATGTTAACCGCAAGAGTATCTCCTAACTCCTTGAGGAGATCTCTCTGGAGCTGAGTGAAATGAGACAGATAGTTCAGCGACCGTAAGGTAAAGGTTGCTGATGAGAGGGAACCCTTCCCGTACTGGTCCATGGTCCTAGACTCCTTGTTAGGAGGATGGACGGAGGAAGAGGTCTTCGCTACTTCCTTCTGAGTGGCTGCCGCCGCCACCACCATGGCATCTACAGGGACTCCTTTGGACAAGAACTCCTTACTCTGGGGAGCAGAAAGAAACTTGTTGGGTCACCTGGGTATGGGTTCCACAGAATCAGGTTTTTCCCACACCCTTCGACAGATTAAATCAAGGAGCTCGTCGAAGGGTAGGGATACCCAGGAGGTGGAAGGCTGAGCACCAAAGGCCTTAAGGAAGACCGACTCCTCCTCAGAAGGGGCTTTGGATGGCCAGTCACCTCTTTGCTTCAGTATCTCCAGGATGTCAGAGAAGGAAACATCATCAGAGGATGACTTGGGGGACCTGTCCGATTCCTCGAGGTCAGTATCAGAAGTGAGGGACTCATCCTGGGAGTCTATGTGCTTCCTCTTGCATGTTTTCTTTCTAGGGGGTTCTTCAGGCATGAACTCTGAAGGGCCCTCACTTGTGGGGGCATCCCTAGGCCTTGGTGCTCTGCTGTCCATGGATAGATGGTGGTCAGAGGCTCTCACCAGAGTGGTGGGGGACAAAGTGACCAATCCGCCTGATGTAGCTGACGATCTGGCCAGAGCAGTCCGCATGGCCACGAAGGCTGGTCCCCCCGAGTCCTAAGACCAGCCAGCCTCCGAGACCATGACGGGAGTCGGAATTCCCCAAGCCGAGGCACCGAGAGGGAGACTCAGAACCGAAATATGTTCCGAGATGTCCCCCTCGGGCCTGACTGAAGAATCCCGAGTCCTGAACCCCGGGGACGGAGCCGATGGGGTCGGAGTCGATACCGGTACCGATGGAGCCGGAGGGGCCATCGGAACCAGACGAGGAACATCACACGGCATGGAACACTCTGGCTCCGAAGACAGAAATGCACTCGGAGGAGGAATGATCGAATCAGGGGCCGGGATGGGCTCCGGAGCCGACTGGGCCGGAGCCAAAAACAATTTTGCCAAAACCGGTGACTGGAGGAGCCTCTGGACCACCCTATCAACATCCACATCCAAAAGGGTCCTGGAGGATTTGGAGGACAGGGAGGGAGATAGAGATCTCCTCTCAGGAGAGACTGGTCTGAGACGCCGGTTCCATCAACACCGACACTTCCTGCGGCCCCGAGGACAGTGGAGCTGAGGAGGTCGATGCAATTTTTGTGACTTTCTCCGGAGGCTCCGATGAAGCTGACGGAGCCGGAGATCTCTTTTTAGACTTGGATGATTTAGACTTAGCACTGGGAGAAGAATCTAAGGCCTCTTCGAAAGAGGGTTTCAAGAGTCCTTTTAGGATCAGCTTATTCTTTCTCTCTTGGAGCACTCTGGGACTGAATGTATGGCAAAAGCTGCAGGACTCCTGCAGATGAATGACTCCCAGGCAATAGACACAAATAGAATGCCCATCGGTGATGGACATTTTGTACCCACATTTAGAGCACTTTTTGAAACCGGAAGGCGTGTGCTGTTTGGAATCTTTAGACATATTCACAAGAAACACCAACAACGCGACCTAAGAGAAAGTCTGACAGGAAAAACTGACAGACACTCAACACCACAAAAACACAGGAATCAGTCAAAGTTGAAACAGTACACACTCTAGAGAGACACACTGAGACCAACTATGTCAAAAAACCTCTAACTAAAACGGTTAATGACTACAAGGGTTGGAGAACCGAAAATCAAACCTCTAATTTAAATGGTTTGACAAACAGAGGGATGAAAGGACTAGGTCTTCTAACTGAAACGGACCTAGCCCGAGGGAACAGTTATCCGGATACCACAAAACAAGCACACTACCAAAATGCTAAACAACACTAAAGACAATAGCTATGAAAATAGCTTTTTGTTTCAGAACAATAATTTTTCTTAAGACAAGAAGAAGGTACTTAGCCACAGCCAAGAGCAAGACCACGTCCGAGCTACACAAGCGGCAAACGAGATCTGGGGATATGGAGCAGTGCACCATGGGATACCTGCGTAGCCCAGCCAATAGAAGACTTCGAGCTAGAAAAGTTTGGCCAAGTCGAAGCCGATATTCGGCTCCAAACCCATGGCGAGATAGGACTACATAACATCACTTGTTCCCATAAGAAGAATCCAGGCTGTTCTTAAAACTATCTAAACCAGTACTTGCTTTAATGCAATTTGGTAGTATGCTCCATGCATCAGCTACTCTTTCAGAGAACCAATTAATACACTTTTCATTCCCATAGAATCTTCTACATAGGTTATCTGATGATTGTCTAGTACTTTTTGATAGCCCCAAACAGTCCCAGAGGTAGTTGTCTCTAAATGCCCTATATACTTGAAAAAGATCTCTTAGATATCTATAAGAAACGCTGTAGAAGTTCAAATATTTTGGTCTTTCATAATAACTTAAATTTTCACATCCATGTATGCCCTTGGTATATTTCTGCTGTACTCTTTCCAGTTTACTCATGTTTGTTTTCTTATCGGATTTCCATAATGTTATTCCATACTCAAGTTTGGGTCTAATGTAACTAACAGATAATGACTTCATCATTTTTGATTTCCTAGACTTTATAAATCTTTTTATACACCCTATAGTTCTATAACTATTATTAACTAATTGGTTGATATGATTAGAAAAACTCATAGCTGAATCTACCCATGTACCCAAGTCCTTAAATGAGTCTACAGTTTCAATCACTGTGTGCTGTATTAAATATTCACCTTTCAATTTATGTCTCCCAAATCTCATATGCTTAGTTTTTGATGTATTTATCAACATATTATTCTTCGGTGACCAAATGGTCAATTTAGTCAAGTTTTTTGCAGACATGCCTTATCTGTAACACATGAAATTAGTTTACCCAATTTTAGGTCGTCTGCATATAGACTGCAGAACACCTCAGATGAAAAAGTTAGGTCTGAAATATACAATCTAAACATGTAAGGGCCTAGGACAGAGCCCTATGGGACACGCTGACTCTAACCAAGGATTTTGCCTGTCCATTTGCTGTATGATACTTGCCATGTCCTATTTGTAAGCCATGCAGCTATCCATCTTATCAAGAGTACATCAATACCTACTTGTACTAATTTATTGATCAGTGTTTTGTCTATAACCCTATCAAATGCCGAAGTCAAATCTATATAAATTACATCACAGCGCAATTTTTCATTCATAGCTGTTATTATATTGTGAAAGATTATCATGTTACAGGTGGTAATAGATCTGTTTTCAACATATGCATGCTGATACTTGGTTTCAAGTCCCAACCTTTCCATTTCTCACAATAACTTATCCAATATTACCTTCTCCATTATTTTTCCACAACAAGTAGACTTAAGGGTCTATATGACTCTGGGTTGGTCCTACTCCCCTTTCCCCTGAAGACAGGCTTAATAAGTGCACATCTCCAATCTTGAGGAATCTCCCCATATTTATATGACCTAGTGAGTAATAGATATAATGGTACTGTAAGTTCTTGCAGAAGCATTCTCAGGTAATTGTTACTAATTCTGTCTCCTCCCTGTGCTTTGTTTGGATCAAGTTTGCACAGTTCTTTTTCACTATAATCTAATTTGATTAATAGTGCTTTATTAAACAATGTGAGGATACATGACACTACCGAATGTAATAAATAAAAGCTGCAGCCTTGGGGGGGGGGCTTCAGCTTTCAGATAAAGCTCTTAGTTTACTGTTTATTCTTCTGCTCTATTCTAACATTTGATCCAGACTTCTAGGCAGTGAATGAAGAAATTAAACTGTTTAAACAGCTGGTAAAAGCTAAGTTCTTGAAATAACATTACTGGTCTGGCTGTACATAGGTTCATAGGTTATTACAAGGCTAATATCACAAGAGCCTTTACAAGCCTAGCCAATACTACCCAGGATATAACAATACTGTATCATAATTTCCCAGATATGGGATGGGGTAGTATCAGAGTAGTGGGTTTTTGGGTGTTGGAGCCCTGATTCATTTTACAGACTGCCTCCATTCATAATGAACACAGGCAGCACCAAGGGAGTGAATTTATGGTTCCCCATCCATTTATCCAAATTCTTAATTTAGATAGCAAAGAACGGGCTTTGTTTTACAAAGATGGGAACTTTATTCCATAGACAAGGTAGCCTTTGGGATATGAATCTGTCTCTCCTGCAAGTTCTGTTAGTCACAAATAATGTTTATGTCCATGGACTGTGTAACCATCATATATTTTTTTCTTGTGCATGTGTACCATTTTCTTCAGGGCTGGATCACAGAATGCCTTGTAGGCCAGGCATAACTCCTCTCTCAATAAATGATATGAGATGGACTAAAGGGAGAGGGCCTAGTTGGTCTGCATAAGACGTGTGTATTACACTTTGTATTTTTGTACAAATTACATTATAAGGTGCAGAGTTGGGAGGCATGGTTAAGCATCAGATTGGAGCCCAGTGCTTCTTCAAATTAGGAGAGGCAAAAATGAAATCACTGAACTGCCCTATAAGTTTACTACTGGTCATTTCCAAATGTAGTTGTTCAAACGATGTCTAGCCAGAGTTTGCTTCAAGGAAGACATTGGAAAATCTTTATTATTCTGGGAATTCTTGTAGATACAGTCTGTGAGGGCACTACACTGCTAATTCTTACAAGTATTTATATCCTTAATGTTATCTGTTTCACTGTCTGATTCTTTTTTAAATATTCAGCATGAATTATTTAAGGTTTACACCTGTTATATAAAATTGTATTTCTTACATGAATTCAATATTTTGCTTAAACTATTTGCTTAGACTGTGTGTGTGTGTGTGTCTATTTTCTCATGTTTGCAAACCTGTATATGATGTGATTATGTGAAAAATATTTCAGTGCTTTTTCAAGACATTGAAACCAATAGATTGGAGACCAATTGAAGGATTACGGGTCTCTATGGACTTCTTCTTTGCTTTCCGCTATATTCCTGGAGGAAAACTAGAAGTAAAGTTGGTAATTTGAATGTTAGAATAGCTTCAAATGAGTAAAGGTCATTTAAACTGTTTTGAGGCATTTATGCTGTGTACTGTATGAGGAATGTCGGTTGTTAATACGTTTAGGAGGGAGTGCTTGTCTCTGTTAATATTTGGTCATGTGGGTTTATTTACTAGTTGGGAAAGATTTTATTGAGACAGGAATGTGTAAGCCTGGCTGTGTTTGTCTAATAGATCTATGTTGAAATCAACAACAACAATTATGTTTTTGTAGTTAGTTTTGGATATAATTTCAGGTAATATAACCTGAAGGATTTCTTGAGAGGAAGGAATCAGAATGTATGCCATCTTAAAGAACAGTCTGATGTATTTACCAATAAGAAAGGAGATTACTGGCTGGCTGGAGTCTTTACTATTTTTACAGTTTGCTGGCCAATGGGCTGGATTAAGTTTTGGGTGTTTTTTTTTTGACAAACAATATAATTCCTCTGTCTGTTGGTTCTATGATTAGATGCAGTATCTAGAAAGATGTTAAAATGCTGTATGAAGGTGTTGACAGGTAGACAAATGAAACTGCTAGGCTTCAGAAATATCTAAGCTGTCTTGCTTATTTTTAGTCACCTAGGTTTAATGTTAGCAATTGTATCATTTGTGCTGCATGCCTTTATGTTGCAAAGTTTGATTTGCTTTAGTGTAAGAGAGTATTGCCTGGATGTAGAGGTGAAATTCTTGCTTTAAATTAGGTGGAGCGTTTCATGATGGTTGAAATAGAGAGAACAGTGGATTTTCCATCAAGTGGCAGTGAGTGGTAGCCTGGTCTTTATAGGTTAAGGAATTGCACTAGCAATTCCTCCATGTAGCTGTTTTATTGGCTGGATGACTTATTAATCAGTTTTTCTTGTTTTTACTGCCTTTATAAATTCTACACAATTGAGTGGATCTTGGCTCATTTCTACAAAGCAAAGTACTTCTATTGAGTAATCACACATATATAAAATATTTAAAGTATACTGCTGTATCTGTATCTTTACGTTTGTGTTAGCATTTCACTCCATACATACTTTTCCACTGTGCTTTTACATTAGGAGGACTGGGATTACTCATCTAGTGGCAACAGGTGTTTCCTTGGACTATATGAGCTGGGAAACACACAAAAGGGTGCCAAGTGTAGTCCTTTTATTTGCCAGAGAGCTCAGTAGTCAGTTTTCTTTATTGCCAGTAGCAGTATAAATTTGGCACATTTGCACGGAGCTGTGCCAGTGCCCTGCACAGACACAAACATCTGGAAGCATTGCTTATTTTAACTATACTGTGAAAGTTTACTGACTAATTACCTTATTATAGCACTCAGGACTACTGCTGGTCAGAGCATCTGGATTTGGTGCTGAGCAGCAACGCTGGTTAGGTTAGCTGCAGGTTACATCAAGTAAGCACCCTTCCCTCATCCAGATACAAATACCCTCCACACCTATCCTTTCACGTACACATTAGGACCTGCAACTATGGATGGGCACTTTATTGCTAACTCTGCATCTAGGTTGGCAGACATGACTATCCAGATGCAATGTAACAATTGTCCTATGTATATTGACAACCACCTAATTCTCCAACAGACACATATAGTATGTGAGTGATGTAGTTACACATTGACACTGGAGGCTAGGCTCACACATAAAGACACAAAAAGTAACAAACAAGTAGCCATTAACTCACACACATCACTCACAGCACCCACAAAAGACTACACTCATAGACCCACAAATGCAGAGGTGCTCACATGTAACTTACCCAAACCTCAAAGGCCTCTCAGGTGCAGTCCTCAGAAACTCCACATATACACAAACAAGACAATCCCCATCACAATGGTTAAAGCCACACCTTATTGTGCCTCAACTGCCAAGCCCACAAGGTGTCAAAACCCAATATTCTGGTCACAGGTTACTCCACTGTGAGACACGCCGATGTCCCTCATTACCAGGGTGGATTGGGGGGAAGGTTACAGAATTTGCCAGATCACACAAGTACTCATGTCACTTACTACAAGTACCAGTATGACCGAGTCATAGTCCATGTAGGGGTGAACAACCTGAGACATACCTCCTTGGACTATATGAAGAGAGACATGACTGAGCCATCAGAATATGTGTCACAAGCAGTTATAAGCCTAGCACTGAACAGCATGCTACCATCTCCAAGGATGATGCCACAATACCATCAGAAAATGATTGACTTTAACAATTGCCTTAGCTACTGATGTCATTCCAAAGAGGTCCAATAATTGTCAGCCTGGGAAGACATGGTTGACAGGCCATGATGCTTTGCCAGGGATGGTCTTCACCTGTCACCTCTAGGCTTTTGGATATTGGCCAAAACATTATTCACTCCAATAGTGCATTTGTTAGGCATTTCCAAACAGACAAACCTTCCAACATAGCAAAATCTACTCAGGACAAGCTAAAAATATTACTGCTTAATGCAACGAGCCTCAACAAGAAACTGCACTTCCTGGAAGCTCTCCTCACCCTGCAGACTGATATCTGTGCAGTTACTGAAACATGGTGGAAAGCCACATGAAGCACTCTGGCAGTGCATGGCTATGATGCCTTTCATACAGTCTGCCCACCCACTGAACAGGAATGAGCAAACGGTGGAGGTATGTCCATCTACATAAAGGATAAGGACAGCTCAAGGCTGGTCAAACAATATGACATGCTTGAGCTACTCCATGTCCAACTAACTATGAGAAAAAATGCATTACAGCATTCTTGCTAGCTACAGGTCCCCCACCATGAACTAGGAAACCCTTACATCATACTTGAAATTACTAGAATCACTCACCATCCAGCCCAATACCATACTCGTGGGTGATTTTAACTACTCCTCCATTAATTAACAGACATACACGACCACTGACATGCAGGTCCAAACATTTCTTGACTTTGTAAATTCAAATGCCCTAGAGCAGCTACTCTGCATTCCCACTAGGGGAACAAATATCTTAGATGTGATACTCACAAATATGGGAGGGTACTGCACCGCTAGTGAGATGTCCTCCCTGGTAAGATAAGATCACAAAGTGGTTGCCTTGAAATAAAGGTATAACTATTCCCCCCACCTAACACCAAAACTTTAAGTACTTTTGGAAGGTAAATTATCACCTAGTATAGGATGTCATATCTTGTTTCCAAGCTCCCCCAAAATCCAGAAAACACAGAACCCTATGCAGAAGCATACACAAAAGCCCTGTACTACCATATAAACAAGTGCATAGAAAAGCCAGACCTTAATAAAAGCAGGTCAAACTGATTAATTGGTCGTAAAAAAAAGAAGGAAAATCCTTTCAATAAGTAAGAGAGAATGTACACAGCAGACAAAACAGTCCCTTATTAGTCTAAACAAGGGAATCAGGGAACTAGTCAACTCTGAAAGCAGATTTTGAGATAAAACTAGCCTCCGAAGCTAAGATAACCATAAGGCATTTTTAGTTATGTCTGCAATCTTAAGGGCAACACCCAATAATATGTGGAATTAATTGTAGATGGCATCACCTATACTCAGCCATAAGATATAGCAAATAAGCTGGCAGACAAATTCAGCTCAAATTTCACCTCCCGTCACCCCCAGTTCTACACCAATAAATAACCTCCACCAATCCACTGCCAACTCTCACCAAAGAACAGGTTGCAACTTTACTCTTTAAAGTTAAAAACATGGGTTCAGTGGGTCTGATGATATACAAAGTTCTCTCTTAAACAGCTTAAATGAGGACTTATCAAGCCCATTAGGATCTCTATTTAACCACAGCCTCTGGACTGGCTTTGTCCCAGTAGAATGGAGAAAAGCAAAAACTATCCCTCTGCATAAAGAGGGACCATCTACTGACCCAGTAAATTACAGACCAACAAGTTTGACTAATCTTATGTGTAAGGCAATAGGTTCATAGGTTCATAGGTGTGTACTAGGCTAATGGCCCTGGAGCCTTTACAAGCCTAGCCTATAGGATTACCCTGGCATTGTGCCACCCGACCTTAGTACCTACAGCCTCAGTTGAGTAGAGCCACTGGAGTGATCCCCAGGGTAAATTTTCTATTTCCCATCCATGCATCAAAGATTTCTCTTGAAGAGGGCCAGTGAGGTGCTCTGCGTGACATGTATGGGAAGTCTATTCCATAGCATGGGCAGTCTCTGGGCTATAAACCTGTCCCTCAAGCATGTTCTGTTGATTGTGGTAATGAGGATGAGGTGTCTGGAGCGTGTGGTGTGGAGGGATTGGGATTTCATTAGATGTAGCATTTCTAATAGAGCTGGGTCAGCCATGGCTTTGTAAGTCAAGCAGAGATCGCCTCTAAGTAGGCGATATGAGACAGAGAAGAATTTGAGTTTTTTGAGTTTGTCCATATAGGACAAGTGTTTAAGGCATAGGATCCTTTTTGTGAGGTACTTTTGTGACCTTTCCAGTTGTTGCTGGTGTCTAGCAAGGTACATGCCAAATGGGGCATTGTACTTGATGATTGGCCTAATGAGGGAAGAGTGCAGGGAGACAATGACCTCTTTTTTCTTGGATGCAAAACCCTTAGTAATGAGATGTACCACATAGAAGGACTTTCTGACCATAGTGGCAATGTGTGGTCAAAAGAGAGGTTGCTGTCAACCTGTGTTCCAGATCTCTTATAATGCCTTCTGTATTCAGTGGACTACCATCAATATGGTAATTCAAAGGAATTGGGTTTTTTCCAAGGGGGATGATGACACATTTTTTGGCATTGAGCTTAAGGCCATGGTTCTGACACCAGTCATTGGTGTCATTGAGGCCTTTCTGTATGATGGGGAGTTAATAATAGCACCCAACTTGCAATCATCTGTGAACTTTGTCAGCCAGAGTCCCTTCGTGGTAGCCTGGACTTCAGAGAAGTAGATACAAAACAGGAGAGGACCCCGGACCAAACCCTGTGGGACTCCACTCATGACTGGTCAGCAGTCTGACTTGGAGTCAGCTACTTTCACAGTGTGGGTTCTATCTGTGAGCCAGTTTGCAACCCACCTAGTGATATAGGGGTTGATGCCTAGCTTAGTGAGTTTTTCTATGATTCCTGAGTGGGGAATGGTATCAAAGGCCTTGGCCAGATCAAGGCAGGCTGTATGAACCACCTTCCCTTCATCCACAGCTCTGGTGACTGACTCAAAGAAGTTGACCAAGTTGAGCCCATGCATGATCTACCCTTCACAAAACCAAACTGTGTAGGATCCAGTGTTTGGAGATTCCCTATATCCTTGTTTATTAGGTCCATGATGATGCATTCCATAGCTTTGCATATCAGACTCATCAGGCTAATTGGGCAATAGTTCCCAGGGTCTACAGTCACTACTCCTTTTTGGAGAGGGTTGACTGTAGCAGTGCGCCACTCAGTAGGGACAAAGCCTGAGGTGAGGCTGTGATTGAACAGGGCACACAGGTGAGGTGACAGTTCACTCTGTAGTTCATATAGAACACAGCCAGGGATATTGTCAGGTCCCATAGAAGCTGTATTCTTGGCCTTGGACAGTGCTGTTTTAACCTGTGCAGCAGTAAGACTGGGTGCCTGGCAATCTACTGGTAATGTGTTTGGTCCTTGGGGGGGGGGGGGGGGGGTGGATAAAGTTGGCACTGAATCTGTCGGCGAGTATATTGGCAATATCTGTTGGCTCGGTATAGAAGGTACCATTGTGCAGTTGCTCAGACCAAATCTGGGTATTGCCATGGAGATTCTTTACATAACTATAGGAGGTCTTGTGGTTGTCTTTATTATCTGCTGCAATTCTGTCTTCATAGCTAGCTTTAGAGGATTTGATGAGGGATCTCAACCTTTTGTTGAGGCTGATAAGGGAGGTTTTCCAGTCTTGGGACTTCGCCTTATTCCACATCAGTTTCCTCCTTTTGTTGTAGAGTTTATTTATGGCAGGGGACCACCAGATTGGCTTCTTTTTTTTTGAGGAGAGCATCTTAGTTCTATTTGGTATGGCTAGATCCATGCATTTGTGTACGTCTTTGTACAGTGCATTGGTGTATGATTCGGATATCATGCAACTATTCTCCATTTGCATGGGTGCCATGAAGTTAGCCACCTCTGTTTTTATTTTATTTATTTATTTATTTATTGACATTTGTTAACCGACAGAACTATGTAGAGTCATAGCAGGGGCAAATTTTGGTATTGAGTAGATGTGTCTTAAGTTTCTTTTTAAATAGTGGGGCGTGAGGGATTGAGCGAATGTCAAGGGGTAGTTTGTTCCAAGCAATGGCCACCAAGTGTTTGTAGAGTAACTTACCTACTGACTTATTTGGGTGGTAGATATCAAGTAATTGTTGATTAGAGGTTTGGAGAGGTCGAGATGGGGTGTAGACAGAGACAAGATGAGATAAAGATGGACAGTTGGATTGTTTAAAGAGCATAGAGTGTAGCATGTGAAACTGATAGGGATGTAGTAGTTGAGGGAGTTCTAGCCAGTGTAGAGACTTTAAAGCAATGCAGTGGTGTGTGTTATTTGGGGAGTTGGTGATGAATCTGGCTATTTTGTGGTAGGATTGTTGGAGTTTATTCAGGGTAGTTTTTTGGATATTTGTTATAACAGGAGCAGCATAGAGGAGTGAGGGGAGGAGAAGTGCTTGTCCTAGGGTGAGTCTAGCCTCGGGACTGAGATATTTTTTGTTTCGGTATAATAGACCTAATTTCTGATGTGTTTTCTTTATACATTGTTGTATGTGTTGACTGAATTTTAATTCATCATCGATAATGACTCCTAAGAGTTTTGTGTGGGTGACAGGTAGGATAGTTGTGTTATTGCGAGACTTAATGACAAAGGAGGATTTATGATGATTAAGAGAGTGGGGCAGGAAGAGTAGGAGTTTGGTTTTAGTAGGATTGAGAATCAGTAAATTTTCTGAAAGCCATCGTTCAGTGGAAAGTAGAGCTGTTTGGGTTAGGGAGTTTAGCTCAGAGATGTTGTTGGCTGTAGAAATGATTGTGGAGTCATCTGCATATTGTATGAGTGATGACTGATGGCATGAGGTGAAGAAATCATTGGTGAAGATGTTGAATAAGAGGGGACCCAAGATGGAACCTTGTGGAATACCAGTGGAGATAGGTAAGAAAGGAGAAGTTGAAGAGAGCCATTTAACTGATTGTTTGCATTCAGAGAGATAGCTAGCAAACCAGTTGAGGGTGGAGGTGGAGAGGTGAACGTTTGTAAGTTTAGATAGTAGTAGTGGGTGAGACACTGTATCAAAAGCTTTGGAGAGGTCTAGAAAGAGACAGGAAGTAAGTTTATTGTTGTCCAGAGATTCTGCAATGGTGTGAGTGAAGGAGAGTAGAGCAGTAGTTGTGCTGTGAGAGGGGCAAAAGCCATGTTGCATAGGGGTGAGTAAGTTTTGATTGAGAAGGTGATCCATAAGCTGGGTGTGGATACATTTTTCTAGTATCTTAGATAATGGGGACAGTATGGCAATAGGTCGGTAGTTTGAAGGGACAGTGGAGTTACCTCCTTTGTGGAGAGGGATAGTGTAGAAGGATTTCCAAAGGGGAGGAACACTAGATTCTAGTATAGATCTATTTATTAATATTGTAACTGGGTAGGCGATGGAGTCAGCAGCAAGTATGAGGTAGGTAGAGTGTAGTTTGTCAGTGGAGGGGGAGCAGGGCTTGAGTTTGAGCAGTAGAGATTTGATGTAGGAGATGGGAACAGGCTTGAAGTAAAAGGGTGTAGTGTTGGGGATGGGTGAAGGATCAGATAAAAAGGAAGAGGTAGGTTGAGAGGGTAGGAGATTTTGGATGGAGGAGATAAAATGTGAATTAAGTAGGGTAGCTGTTTCCTCAGGAGTTGTGTTTGGGTAGGGTGAGGGGTTAGAGGGACTACCAGGGTAGAGGATGCTGTTGAGTGTTGTCCAAAATTTACGAGGGTTTAGACATGATTGTTTTGGCCAGAGCTATAGAATGACTTCTTGTCAATTATTGGCTGTTTTTTAGCAAGATTATATAGTTGTTTGTATTTGAGTAGAAGAGGTGTTTGTTTAGATTTGTTCCAGGCTTTCCAGACACTGTCTCTTTATTTCATGATAGACTTAGTTCCTTTTGAAAGCCAGGGAGCATGATTGGATTTCACTCGAATCTTCCTAGAGGGAGCTAGGGAGTCCAGAGTATTTAGGAAAATGCTGTTAAAAGTGTTAACATACTCATTTAGAGGGAGTTGTTTAAGGATGGACCAGTCTATGTTTTGTAGTAAAGAGTTAAACTGTGAAGGATTAAATGTAGATAGTTTTCTACAATATTTGAAAAGGTGAGGTTTAAGTGTGTGAAAGTTGTATTTTAGAATGGAGGTAGGGAGATGGTCGCTAAGGAATTCTGATAAGGTTGAGGGCTGGTGGTAGTGATGGGGGGTGTTTGTGAGAATCCAGTCTATTATGGAGCTGGAGGCTGAGGTTTTGTGGAAGCGAGTCGGTGTAGAAATGAGTTGGTGGAAACCATGAAGGTGAATACTATGTAAGGGAGAGTCAGTGGATAGTTTTGCCTAGTCTATATTGACATCTCCAAGAATGAGTGTTTCATAAGGTATGTTGAGGGTGAACCAGGATAAGATGTTTTCCAGTATGGGTATATTGTTGCCCGGAGGAATATAGATGGAAGCTACAGCTATTTTATTGTGGGCATTCAGATGAATATTTAGAATGAGAAGTTCAGCAGGGTGGAAGTTGGGAATAGATGTGGGGTAAGGTGATAGGTTGAGGGTGTTAGAGTAGAGGATGGCTACACCACCACCTTTCTTTGAAGGTCTGTCAGAGCGGTAGTTGTTATAGCCAGGAGGGAGAATTTCACTATTATAGATATGTGGCTTGAGCCAAGTTTCAGATAGGGATAGGATGTGAGGGGTTTTGTAAGCAATCCATGAGTGTAGCTCAGTGGTTTTTATTAACTAAGCTTTGAATATTCAGTGAGTAGAATGTTAGGTGTTTACATGGAGGTGAGTTATGAGATAGGGATAGTGTGTTTGGTAAGTTGTTAGTAGAGAGTTCTGAGAAGGAGGTAGATAAGTTAGATGTGGGGGATGAGGAAGGGGTGGTGTAGAGGGGCCTGGGTTGGGGTGGATGTCCCCAGAGGAGAGTAGGTCTTTTGAGAGAAGAGCAATTAATGTGAAAGGTTGATAGTATTTGGGTGGTTTAGGTTTAGTTTTATTAGATAGTTTGAGAATGTGAAGTATGTGTCTTTTATATAGAGTTGAGATAGAAGTGTTTGGAGAAATGGTGAAGGAAGAAGCAGTAGGAAAGCTGTAGACTGAGTGAGAAGTTGGAGAACAGAGGAATGGATATGTGAGGTGGTAGTGATAGGAGATGGATATACAGAGTAGAGTGAGTAGTGTTGCAGATATAAGTAGATGCAACATGTTTAGTAGTTTGGATTGGGTGTGGGGAGAGGAAGTTAGTAAAAAAAGTTATTTTGGATTGGGTGTGGGGAAAGGAAGTTAGGAACGGAATGTGGGAGTGGAGATATGCAGAAAGTGGAATTGTAGTGGGTGGATTGGCAGGAAGGGGAGGGATGGCTAAGTATAAAGGAAACTGTACTGGGGGGTGGGTGGGAATGGGGGTAGGGTAGGGGAGCAAAGTGAGCCTGAGCGTAGTGAGGGCGAACGGAGCGGGGCTGCACCAGCAAGGAATAACCCAGTAGAAAAACAATCAATCAGTGAGAAGGGGAGAAAGAGTGAGATAAGAGTGCAGGGATTAACCTATAAGCAGAGGTAGTGGGCCAGAGAGATAAGGTAGCAGGGGGTTAGAAGCAAGGCACAACTATAAAAGCTAAAGGGAGAGCAAGGTAGGGCAAGGAGTAAGGGGCAGTCTAGAATCACTTGCTGTGTTAGAGAGGACACAAGCAGATAGAAGGAGGAATGGTTATAGGGAAGAGTGATCTGGATTACATTGTAAGAGGTGGTCCAAGTCAAATACCATAAGAGATTCAATCACTTTCGACAGCAGAATATGGTGCCAGTCTGTATCAGTTAGTACACTTAGGGTAAACAGGTAATTAATCACCTAAACAGCAGATATTATACCTAGTAAATGCACCATGGATAGCCAATGATTTAAAGCAGCATCTGTAAAAAAGAGCAGTTTAACAGCACGTATAACAAAAGGCAATTAAGGTAAAATACATATAAAGTTATATATAAGAGTGAGCATTTAGTTCAGTATGGGCAGATATCACAACGAGTGTATTATTCTTCTATGTTCAAGGTAGAAGAAGGGAAGAGTGGTCTGGATTATGGGGGGGTGCTTAACAGTGGAGAGGAGTAGGGCTGAGTGGGGGGTAGGAGGACTGAGGGATTAGCAGGTTAGAGTAGGAGAATGAGGTAGTGGAGAGGGAGTGGTCAGCAGGTAAGCTAGAGCCAGCACAGGGGTAGCCCTGAGATTACAGGCAGCATAACAATGTTCCAAGTGAGTAGTACATACTTTGATTAAGTCCACTAGGACAGGACACAGTCCACAGACGTTTGGCAGGAGGTGGCAAATCCAGGCAGTTAGGGCCGGGAGAAGATGCAAGGTAGAACAGGTAGCGTTAAGTAACTTTGATTAAGTCCACCAGGAGAGGACACAGTCCACAGAAGTTTGGCAGGAGGTGGCAAATCCAGGCAGTTAGGGCCGGGAGAAGATGCAAGGTAGAACAGGTAGTGTTAAGTAACCTGTGGCTGGCTAGGCGACACCTTAGGACCGCTTGTAGGAGGAGGAGAGAGCCCAAAGTTAGCTTTGGAGAAGTTTTTCATGGTGGTTACCTTTGTGGGGGAGTGGGAGGGATGTGGATTTCCAAGGTGATTAGTTTATGGTCGGATCTAACCAGGAAGGAGTTGACTACTGGTGTAGAGCAATAGTCGCCCATGTTAGTAATGACCAGGTCAAGGATGTTGCTACCTCTAGTGGGGGTAAGAATGAGCTGATTCAGAGAATTTGAATTAATGAATTCCAGAAAGCATTGGGCAAGTGTATAGGTACATGAGTAGTTTTCCCAATTAATGAAGGGGTAGTTGAAGTCGCCCAGTATGAGAGTGTTAGGCTGGACCCTAATATTCTCCAGGGTGCTTAGGAATGTGGAGTGTGAGTCTTGGGACATGGTTGGGGACCTATAGCAGGCTACGACCTGAATCGCTCTTACCCAGTGTTAGTTGCAGCTGAAGTATCTCAGATGCATTATGTTGGGCTACCAGTCTGGAGGTGTGCACATTCTTTATGAATATGGAAACACCACTGCCTTTGGAGCTTCGGTCCAAGTTCTGGGGCTGAAAGGTGTGGAATGAGTTATAGCCTGGTAGTACAGGGGTGCTTTCTGCTGCCTTGAACCAGGTGTCTGTTCCAGCACAAATGTCGATGTTCTCCATTTTAAGGAGTGCTTTGAGCAAATGCATTTTGAGATTTAGACTTCTATAGTTGAGCAGCATGACTCTCAGATTGCATTTGTTTGTAGCTGTTACGGTGGTAATTTGGTCTTTGGAACACTGCCTAAAAAAGGCATTATAGGGGTGTGGGATTATTAACTGGTAGTGACTGTGTCTCTTCAGCATGAAGGGGTGGGAATAGAGTCAGGTTGTCTCAATTTGCTTTTGTGCAAAGTGGTGTTTCCAGCTTTCTGTCTTGTACTTTACTATGCTACTTCACTTTTCTGGTTCAGCCTATTCATTGCACTGCTGTTACTCAGACTTGTTCTTTTCACTGACACAACAGCTTTGATCAGTACCTTTGTCAGTGCTCTGATTTGGGTTGTGAATGTCCACTGTTGGTCCATGTCACAACTCTTTGGCTGTTAAAAAGGTTGTTTGTATGTGTAGGCACTTGTCTGCCTCCATTTCCATAGGTGCTCCATACACTGCATCTTCTTGATATGCAGTGGCATATATGGATATTCCATGGTGGCCACCATATTTTACAAATTGTACTGGGCTTTAGTATTTGGTTTGTATTACACATCAGCCCTAAAGAATTGTGCACCATGTGTACAAGTATGGCCTATCATCTCTTACTTTAAAAATACACTGTGGTTTCCTTAACAGTGCTGTAGGAGTTATATAATAATGTACTTAGAACAATAACATAGGAGAAAGCTTGAGTACTTCAGTTATATTTCAGATATCTGAAATAACTGTAACAATGCCATAACCTACCATGCATCAAATAGATTCAGGTATAGAAAATGCAATTAGCAGTTATTTACTTTCTTATAGCCGTATCCTGGAACAAAGCAAACAACAAGTAATTATTTTTCATTTCCCCAACTAAGATTTATAAGCTGAATCAAAATATGTCTTTAAACTTTAGTAAGGCAGTCTTGCAATGGATTACGAGAAGTGTTTAAAAGAACCCTTTGGCTTCTCTTCAAGAGAAATGTCTTGAATTGGTAACATTATCTATAGCGAATATTAAAGTTACTGGATATTTCAGATGAAAGTGCATATATTCCTTCAGTATTTAAACAAATTCTAAGGGTTGTTTATTGTTTTATTTCCGGAGGATATACTTGTCTTGAGATTTTTTACATGCTTTTCTACATAAATTCTTGCTTTTTTTAGCTTTTGAATAGTAGCTACCTTGCAAAAGTTCAGAAATATAATGCTTCATTCTCTGCAGTTTTTTTTTTAGTGTAAGCTTCATGAATCTTTTTTGTATTCACTACTAGAAAATGGTGAATCTAATGTTTATAACCATAATGTGTTTCACACACACAGAAAAGAGAAGGGAGCTGGAAGTGGGCTAAATTTGTTTACATCAGTTAATCACTTTATTAGCCATTCGATTAGCTTATCATTATTTTTTTTAGCCACTTGACTGTGAGTTTTGACAGCAAGAAGAAAGACATGTTTAACAGCATGCATAATACATATTGTATATATAATTCGTGAATGTTTCTACATAGGTAAAACCAGAACAAACTAAGTAAAGGAATTACTGAATATATGTACACTTTTAAACAAAGAATCACAGCAGTGCACTTTATAAACATTTTGTTGGCTCTGGGTTTTAAAAGATTTTTTTCTTGCTTCTTTCAAGGATGATGGGAGAGCTGGCGACCTGTAGCAAATTAAGTTAAAATACTATAAATGGCCACCTAAACACTAAAAGTACTTGTATGTCCCACCTTGTAAAACAGAAATAATTGCAATCAACTTTAATGTTACCACTTTTTGGGGTTAATTTGTTCATTTAAATGTATAGAAATATATACTTGTTGCAAAAGTTCCATCTGTTGGTACAGAAATGTGATGTCATGATGTCTGATTAAAGTACTAAATCAGGGATTTAAATGTTTTCCATTATCTATCTTTTAATTGGAATATTTTTGGAACTTTAGCTGTTAGAAACAAAATTAACTCACTTCTCTTTTTTTTTCCAATGACATCTGAAAGAAGTTTTGTGCAATATTAGAAGTTAAATCCCGAAAAAAGACTGGATGTTAATGTTCATAATGCATCTAGTCATGTATACCACTTTCCCTTCCTCTATAATAACTGGAGGGGGGCAGCCTCACTGTTAATGGCTGGAATATACCACTCTTCCTTCATCTATAATAACTGGAGTGGGGCACCCTCACTGTTAATGGCTGGAATATACCACTCTGCCTTCCTCTATAATAACTGGAGGGGGACAGCTTCAATATTAATGGCTGGAATACATCTTTGGTTCTGTAAAATATGGGCTGCCAATATTCCCTGAATAGTCACATTGCAATTAATGGTACAACACTAATCTTTATTGTAATTAATAATAAAAAATGAAATGAATACAGATAAAAAAACAGATGAGCATTTTTTTCTCTTAAATTCATATAATACTTTCTTCAAACCATAGCCAGTTAACAAAACACTTATTTAAATCCCATCCTTAAGTCACAGGACAAGTCACTGTGTTATTTTTTTCTTAGATATTTAAATAAATCTCTAGGAAACTTTCAGCAACAAGAATCAGTATGATTTTACTAAACATTTATTCTGTGCATACTGTAGTTTTAATCTGTTTACCAAGCATATACTTACTTTGATAGCAAATAATTTATCTGGTTTAATAACTCATTTCCCCATCATATTTCTATGTATTTTACTTTTACTATGAACTATCCATCCCAAACTTCTTTACATCTCTGTAAAGAAACTATTCCAATTATAGAGTGTTTTCCTGTTTCAGTCTATATATAAAATCATCATTGTGGGGTAAATGTGTAGTTGACTGTGCCAGCCACTGTATGTTTTCCTTATAATATATTCCTCTTCCTTCTTGCTTTTGATAGGAATTACTGCATTTTCTCACATATCCTGAAAAGTAAACCAATTCTCTACTTAAAACTCTGAAGGAACCACGTGTATACTTGTGATACTGACTAATACTCTAAGCAGACTTACCTAAGTTTTTCTATCGTAAGTTACAACAGTTCCTGCATTGTTACATTGTCTTTCATTTTCTTTCACTTATTTGATACATTTTTGAATGTCATGTCTATACTGGCAAATCAAATGTCCAAAATCTGAAACCCTTTATTCTTATATGTTAAATTTTCTACTTTTATTGTCTTTTGCATGACCTACATTTTTCTTCATTTTTTAATTCAGCATTTATCAAACAAACCATCAAAATCCTTACTGCTGATATTTTTGCTTCATTTTTTTGTATTAAAAAAAAAATCAAAATATCAACTTGACAAGAGGTAGTTATCAATACATCCTCTTAGTTATTTAACTTTACTGCACTGTCTTTATACATAATTCAAAAGGCAAAACACTTAAGAAACACTGTTTCTTGATTCAGTTTCTTTGCTGTAGTTTCTTACCAAAGAAACCATTTACTAATGGAAAAATTCTGCCTTTATGTAGCTTTCTCTTATCCAGTTAATAATCATCACTTTCATCAGAATCCTGTAAGATATTTAGTAATGTACATGACTTTTGGGGCCTCTAGAAGCATTATTTAATTGCAGCCTCCAAACAGGCTTTGTGGCAAGTGAATAGAGGACTACAAGTGCTGTCCTATTACAGTAAACACTCGGTTAACTGGAACTCAAGCAACCGGCAAAAAAAATTCAAAGAAATACAGTACTAATTTCATGTGTTGCAATTTCTGCTTTCCCCCTGCAGAAACATACCTTACATATTTAGAGTTTTAGAATTTTAAAAAGTAAACTAGGAATAAATTACCACTTTCCCCAACCTGAGAACAAGTCAAACCAAACAATATAGGGTACAGCATCAGTCAGGTCTATTTTTAATAGTAACTCTCAAGCAACCAGAAGCTACAGTTATCCGCATCTACCAATCCCCATGGGTACCGGTTATCTGAGAGTTTACTGTACACTGTCAAAAGCTTTCTTGCATATCTGTACCTATAATTTTCCAGTTAGTACAGTCATTGTCAATTTGGTAAACTAATTGTGTAATCAAATATAACTTGAGCCAATATATTCTTATTATCAGGAATAATCATCCAGTAAATATTGGAAAATATAAATACAGACCTTTGTATCACAGAGATAATGTATAGAATGGTTAACATATTATGTCCACTGCTTTAGGACACCTCTACATTGATTCAAAGAACAGAACTGCAGTACTTTCCTGGGGAACACAGTCACTGTTCCATTTTTTGGGGGAAGCATGGCATATATGAGCACATTATTGTAATTTATACAATGACTGGCCCCAAACATTCAAAAATGAGCATGCTGATTGGCCAGCCCTACCAGCGTGCATGTTGTAAATCTGAGAATATACTAATGGAAGAAGGTCCGATCGCCCTGACTTTTTTCGTTAGTATATCCCCTGATTTTTTTTTTCTTGTCCAGAGGTAGCAACGGAGCAAGCAAGATCTCCATTGCTTTAACATAGCAAGATAGCTTAAAAAAAAAGCAACAGAGATCTTCCGTTCTCCATTGCTATCTCTGCACAGCACTGATGTACTGCATAAGCATGGGACCACAACCCTTACGCATGCGCAGTACATCAGAAATGCTCCAGGATACCTGCAGAAGGGTAGCACAGAGTCATTATACAATGACATTATTTAAGAAAAGTATTTGTTTTGGATTGACGGATTTACCCACAGTTGCCTTTGTTCGCCCTCATGACCAAACCACACCAACCATGGGTAAAGCCAGCAATCCAAAACAAATACTTTTCTGGGTAAATGGGTAAAGCCCACACCCATCCATGGGTTAATGCTTAAACATCTCATCCAGGAAGAAAGAGGACATCGTCTCCCTCTACTCTTCCCTCATTAGGCCAGCCATCGAGTACAATGCCCCATTTGGCATGTACTTCACTAGATACCTGCAACAACTGGAGAGGCCACAAAAGTACCTCACAAAGAGGATCCTAGGCCTTAAACACTTGTCCTATATGGACAGACTCAAAAAACTCCAACTATCCTCTGTCTCATATCGCCTACTTAGAGGCAATCTCTGCTTGATTTACAAAGTCATGTCTGACCCAGCTCTGTTAGAAATGCTATATCTAAAGAAATCCCAATCCCTCCACACCACACACTCCAGAGACCTCAACCTCATTACCACAATCAGAAGAACATGCTAGAGGGACAGGTTCATAACCCAGAGACTGCCCATGCTATGGAATAGACTTCCCATACATCAAGTAGAGCACCTCACTGGCCCTCTTGAAAATTCACCCCGGTGATCACTCCAGTGGCTCTACTCGACAGAGGCACTAGGAACTAAGGTTGGGTGGCACGATGCCATGGTAATCCTATGGGCCAGGCTTGTAAAGGCTCCAGGGCCATTAGCCTAGTACACACCTATGAACCTATGAACCTATACATTCCTGTGCTCAGAACTAGAGGTAAATACTTGAAGCTTGACAGCACAATATAACACTACTTTGTAAGTCAGCTACTTACTGTACAGCTTGCTTTACCAAATAGGTAGTGCATCTTCCAGGTAAGGCATGCAGTACAGTAGTGCTGTATGATGCCTCCATGATATTTCAATACACAAGCATTTCTGGGGTTATTATAATATTGTAATTACAGGAAGCTGATATTGTGCAAGTCTCCATTGGTTGGAGGTCGAGTACATCACAGTGGGAGGGTCAAGTGGAATGTAGCATGTGATATGTCTATGCTTCATATGAGACTGCAATGCCACTGGCAAAGTAATGTTGTACCATACTGTTTTGCTCAGCAATGTCTTCTGAGCAACATACTAGCAACAGGGTAGGGTGGGATGGGATTTGAATGATAATTTCAGCCATGGCTCTTTTGGAGTGCTGTACATTATTGTATGAGACCCAGAGCATACAAAAATGTTGCCAGATTTGTGAATTCTGCACAGTCATGGTGTAGGCTCATTAGCACTGAGGACAATGCAGCAGGATCATATGTTTGGTCTTATACAATCCTGGTTCACTATGTTAGATTATTTTATGAATCACAATGGACTTTATGTGCCATAAAGCCCTGCACAGTAATACAGTTTTTTTTTCTAAAACTTGCTCTACATTCGTTTAAAATGTCAGTTTGAATCTAGGGCAGACATAAGTATTTTTTAATAAACATGTGTTCTAAGCATACCTAAAAATTTATTTGCTTAAGAATTATTGACAACAGTTCATAGGTATATACTAGGCTAATGGCAACCAGGCCATTATACGCCTAGCCATGCGATCCAACCCAAATGTGTCCCTACGTTTCATGGGCATTTATTATGAGGGGGATGTTAGGAAGTTTCTAGAGATTATGTGGGGGGCTATGTTAGTTTAGGTATTATTGTATGCCTCTGTCTATCAGAGACATAAGGACCAAATCCAGGGTGAATTTCCAATTTCCCATCAATTAGTCAATGTTATGTTTACATAAGGTTAGGGATGGACTCTGCTCTGCATGGATGGGAAGCCTATTCCAGGGCATGGGGATTCTTTGAAAAACATATCTGTGTCACCAACATGTCTTACTTAAGATGCAAACCAAATTTAAATAACTGGATCTAGTGGTTCTGATTTAAATCCTTGGATCTAGTGGTTCTGATGCTGTTCCTTTTGTGGATGTGCAAAAGATCCATCAGAGCTGGAAATGAGGATGTCTTATATGCAAGGCATAGATTGCCTCACAGTAACCTGTAGAAGACAGAGTATAGAGATAGTCTTTAGGAGGACCCTTATAGGATAACGTGTTTGCATTCTGGATTCTCCTGCTAAGGAACCTTTTTGGGGAATCCAGCTGTTGCATATGCCTTGTCATGTACATACTAAAGAGGGCATTATATTCAGTGGGTCTGGTAAGACCAAATAAATTAGGGCTATGACTTCCTTGGATGTGAATGCTTTCCCTTACTTATATGTTGGGCAACAGAGAATGATTTTCTTACTACCTTGGCCACACATTGGTCAAAGGCCAGATTTCTGTCTGTATATGTTCCCAGATACCTAACTACTGGGTCAGGTCTTAGGGGTGTATTACCAATGAAGTAATTAGCCTGTGTGCCACTTTTCCCAAAAAGCCCTATTATGCATTTCTTGGCACTGAATTTTAACTGGTGATTTTGATACCTATCATTTGTCTATATTAGACCCTCTTGTAAGACGTTTGTTTAATGGAGGAATCCCAATTTGCATTCAACTGAGAACTTGGTCAGCCAAAGCCCTTGACATTGGCCTTTACCTCAGAGAAGTAGATGCAAGTAGCAGTCTCAACACAGAGCCCTGGTCTCTTAGTGGAGGTGCTATCACCAATCCTGACTTCACGGGTCTTGTCTGTGAGCCAGCTGGCAATCCAATGATGTTATATAGGGGTTTATGCCAAGTTCAGTGAGTTTGTCAACTACAGCTTGGTACGGTATTGTATATAACACCTTAGCCAGGTCCAGGTAGGCAGTACTCACTTTTCCCTTTATCCTTTGCCTTGTTGATGTTCTCAAATAAGTCCACCAGGTTTAATAATCATAATCTTCCTTGACAAAGCCATACCAGGTTGGTCATGTGTCTGAAGGTTGTATATGTCTTTGTTGATAATTTCCATGATAATTCATTCCATGGCTTTGCATATTTTACTAGTCAGACAAATAGATCTGCAGTTTCAGGGTTCAATTGATGGTCAACTCTTGTGAAGTGGGATAACAATTGCAGTCCTCCCTCTTCATGGTACAAAGCCTGTTTTGAGAGTATAGTGGAAAAGTGACAAAAGTGATCCTGATATATCATGTTTCAAGCAATTTACGAGGACTCCTGGGATATTGTTGGGTCCCACTGAAGCTGTGTTTTTGGCCTTAAGAGCTGCCAGGACCTGGTCCTGTTAATAGTTAAAAGGGGATGTTAGTAGGTGTTTCATGGTTAGAGATGGGTCTGGGAGTGGGTAGTCATGCATGAGCTGAACTTGCCAGCCAGCAACTTTGTTATGGTCAGTAAAGGTGGCACCACTGAGCATAAGTTTGGCACATTGACATGTGCTGCCATTGAGGTTTCAGACATAACTGTAGAAGGCCATGTGGTTATCTTTAGTCCGAGAGGCTATCATGACCTTGTAATTGGTCATTTTGAACTTAATTAGTCCTCTCATTTTCTTGTCTAGTTTACTTATAGAGCTCCAATCATTATGGGGGTTGTGTTTCCTAGTTTTAGCCATGACCGTTTTCCTTTTGTTATAAACCATATTAAGGTTTGCATTTCACTGGTGAGGTTAGTTTTTCCAGTTTGTTTTGGGCTTACTTTTAGTAGGTACAGCAGCCTCTATGCAGTAATTTACATAGGTGTAGGTACAGCAGCCTCTATGCAGTAATTTACATAGGTGTAGGTACAGCAGCCTCTATGCAGTAATTTGCATAGGTGTAGGTACAGCAGCCTCTTTGCAGTAATTTGCATAGGTGTAGGTACAGCAGCCTCTTTGCAGTAATTTGCATAGGTGTATGAGATCTCTGTGAACAATTCATATAGGATATAGTTTGCTTTGAAAATCTAACTGTTACAGAGCTTGCTGGGGTTGCCAAGCTGATTTTTATTTGGAAGAAGAACAATTTGTAGCCCAACCTCACCAGCATGACACTGGGGGGCAGCACTCTCCCACACTAGTGAATACCAGGTATAGTATGTTTGAACCTCTGGTGAGTATGTGCAGTATCTTATCTGGTCAAGGGGATTTTTGTGTTAATATAGTCCAGAAATCATTATGCCTGGCAGTATATATTTTCCAGTCTGTAGTGGTATAGTTAAATTCTCCCATGAACAGGGTAATTAGTTTAATGGTGAGTGTCTTCACTAGATCCAGATATGAGCTATGAGATTCTAGGGATGTGCAGAGTGATTTATAGCTTGCTGTAATATAGTATCGGACTGTGTTTAGGAAGACTTGTACGTGGATAAAATGTGTTTAATGTGTTTAAGGATAAATTACAGGACTTCGCCCTGTTTAACAAACATAGAATTATGCTTGTTGCTAATAAAGAGTGAGACACGTCCACCCTTTTGTCCCTGTCTGTGTAGCTAATGGTCTAAATGTGTGGAAGACAGTGAAGCCAGTGGATTTAAACCATATCTCAGTAATGGCACAGATGTTTATATTCTTCAGAGTCAGGAGAGCTTTTGCAGAGTATGGAGTTTCTTATCTAGGCTCCTAGCACTGAAAAGTAACACCTTTAGGTTCCATTGGGCTTTATACACCTTTAGCTTTTTTTGGATTTTAATTGCTATAAAAAACAAGAAATGAGCCAGCAGCAAGTAGATAGTGTCAAAAAGAGTAGTTTAATCAAAACAATTTTTTGCCAACTGTAACACAGATTGGGCCGTTTATCTGGCATGTTGTACCTGCCACTCATTTTATGTAGGACAGACGTCAAGACCAGTTAAATTACGTATCTCTGAGCATCTCAGTGACATTAGATGCCATAAAACTACCAATGCATTATACAAACACACTCTTATACACAGTACTGCCAAATTTCATTTTACTATTATTGATAAAATCATTGGTGACAGAACCATTAAGAGTGGTTGGCACAATAAACTCAATCTTAAAGAAAAGAAATGGATTACGAAACTAGGAGCATTATTTAGCCCTGGGATAAATGATTGTTTATAAATTGAATATATTATACACGTTTGTTGAACATATGGTGTTCCAATATTCAGAATACACATATATAATTTTATATTTATATTGGATTAATTTATGCCAATATTGTAGTATGTACTCTGATTTGTTATGCATTCTGCATATATGCATATTCTGTTCAAAATTGGTGTTTTATATTCAGTATATTGTATTATGTATATGTTTTACTAACATATACATAAAGATAGCCAATCATGATATGTATGTACTCAAGCCCTTTAATGATCTATTTTTGAATGTATTTACAGCCATACAAAAAATTTTTTGTTAATTTATGCTGTTTGACTATCAGCACTTGCTCATTATTTTGTAACCAATCAGCATGGCTTTATCTGTTTAAATACAGCATTTCTGTCTTGGCTCCTTGCTGTACACTGAAGAAGGCTAGGTTTCTAACCATTGCCGAAACCGGTTTGTTTTTGGATGCCATTATGCTGTTGGGGTAGTTTTTATTAAACTACTCTTTTTGACACTATCTACTTGCTGCTGGCTCATTTCTTGTTTTTGGAGATATTCACTTAGAGCCGTGCAGTTCCTGACGTGCAGGGGAATATTTTGTTTGTTTTTTAATTGCTATGCCAATAGGTTTGTCAATTTGGCATTGCTTAAGAAAAGGCTCCAAGGGAGTGGAATACGTTTTAGCCAATATTTGAAACCCTAGAGACAGGTGCAGGCCATCCTTTGCAAGCAAAGTGGTTTGTTTACCATGTCCTCCCATGTTGACAAACACTGAATCCCACGCAAAGGCACCAGAAATTAGACCAGTTATTAAAATCAGTCATCTTTTGATTGTACTGTGGCATCATCCTTGGTGAAAGTAGGATACTGCTCAGTGCAAGGGGCATACCTGCCTGCAACATATATTCACAAAGATCAACAATGTCTTTCTTCATATAGTCCAGGGAAGTCCATCTTAGGTCATTAATGCCCACGTGGAATTTGACAGAATCATGCTGGTACCTGTGGTGTAGTGACCTGAGTGCATGCATAACTTGTCGGATCCTAGCTCCAGATAAATAACTAATCATAATCTTCTCCTTGGTCAGCCTGGTAAGGGGGGTATCTGTGTTGTGCAATGGAGTCCCTTATGACAAGTGTCCTAAGTGATATGTTAGCTTGCCTTATTGGCTTTGCTCTTGGGGATCCACTAGGTGAAAGCATATGCATGTGTAGTGTTTGGTGTAGCTTTTGGTGAGTGATTTAGAGATTGCTGAGGATAGTGTTTGAGGTTTGTGAAGATATTTTAGTGCCTCATCATAGGTTAGTCTATGTGTGTGTGTGATGGAAACCACTTTTGCTGGGTGTGCTGTACATGTTCTTGATGATCTTGTTTGTATTTGAGATCTCTGCTTCCAGTAAAATTGTGTCAATGCATCTCTCACATATTATGTTTGTTTCTTTAAGGTTTAAATGGTTCTCTGTGAACATGAGACAATTGCTACATTGTCTCAGGATACCCATATCTACCAAGATGAGTACAGAAATATTGGGAAATAAACTGCATATCCATGTTTTCTGGACCTGTATTCGGATGTGCTATTGTAGGTTGTGGACTGGTTATACATAGGTGTCCTTGGGTGTTCTCTGAGGTTTGGCACTAAACTAAGTCAGGTTGTGTTAAGACTTGAAAGTAATGGTATTTAATTTGCAAACTAGCTGATCTAGCCATTTCTCCACTCAATGGCTTGTTGTAATATAGTATGGGACTTCATCTATGGTAATTTGCACATGCATAAATTTCAGGTATTATCCTGTTTAACCAACTTAGAGTTATGTTTGCTACTAATAAAGACTGAAACCCCTTCACTATTTGTCTCTGTGCAGCTGATGATTTAAATGTGTAGAAGACACTGAAGTTAGAGGTTTCAATTCTAAGAAAAGTTTTGTAGCTAAAATCTACTTTCTGGTATATACAGCTATTAAATGTACTGAGGCACAAATCCTGAAGCAGAATTCACATTACTGCCCTACTGCAGTTCTACCACAGACTAAGGCACTAGACTATGCAGAAATGTACGAGTAATGCTGTAATAAATGACTAAATGAGTCTGAAATCTGGCAGTAGTCTGTAGTCCTGCCACAACTTTGAAAGAAGCTGCAGGAATGAGACCCCAGATTGGGCTCAAAATACAAAAAGCTACCTTTTAAACATAATTATACTTATGGAAATAAAATTACAGAATAACGTATAAACAACGGTAAAAATCTTGTAGTAATGCATAATCTCCACACAACAGCAAATGACGCTACAAGATTAAGGTACCAAAACAAACTAAAAAATCAAACAGATGATGTTTTTGGCTAAACCATGGACAAAAAACAGGAAAGTACAAAAAAGTATTACCACTTAGGTCACTATAGGTACAACCTAAAATAATTTAAGCAAAATTTAAATAAAAAGCTTTTTAATTCCCTTGTAAAGAAAAGTTTGTATCTCATACCTCTAAGAATCTTGAACAAAAAACGCTGGGTGAATGTAGCTCTGTGATAAATATAGTAAACTTGCTAGACAGGGATCCAGTCAAATAAAGCCAATAATGGAGCTTAAGTCTTGTGGGTAAAATTTTAGAAATGTTTAACTTAATGTATCAGTGGGGATTGAGGCAGACTCAAAGAAAAGGGAGGGGGAGTCTGTAGCAAGGTAAACAGGAAGGCACTAAAATAAGCAGGAGTATCTAGCTATAAAAAGCTGAAAATAATGAGGGATGAAGGCCCAAATCAGGGATATTTTTTAAATAGCACTGTAAATCTGGCAAAAGTTTACAAAACAATAAGTGCTGCATTAGCATATATTTTCTGAACAATGTGTAGTATGAACCCCAACTTTCTAACATTACTGACTGACCATAATCCTGAGTGATTTATCATATTTAAGGGGGCAGGAAAAATATGAGGCAAAATCCAGGGCATTCTGCAAAAGTATGGACAGCAGAAAGGCTGAAAGACATGGTCACATGCTGTTCATTCTAAAACTTATTAACTTGCCTTGATATATTTATCTCATTCTATACCACCTCTTTCTGATATATTTATGTATCTATCTATATATATATATTTTTTTTTTGGTTGAAAAACTTTACAAACACACAAATGTACAGGATATCAAATGGGCAATGAATCAAAATAAGAAATTCTAAAACATGAAACCACAGCATCACTCATAAGTATTTCTTCTTAAAATCTTAGTTAGAAATTTATTGTCAATATGCCTCTAATTATCTTAATGTGCCTTATGAAATCCACATTCCAATATATCTAAATCATTTATTTTATTGACAGACTAAATCCCATAAATGCCTGTGAAGTAGTTTATTTTTTTTATTCACAACCTAACTAGTCTCAGTCTAATGTATAGGTATTGTCTAATCTGCTGGGCCATCTAATAAACTTTGTAGTTCTTAAAAAGTAATGTCTTTATTCAAGAGACTTTTTATCATATCTTTCACTTTGCTGTCTACAACGCCTACCATGTTATGTCCAAGCATTCTTCTCTGGTACATTAGTAATAACTTATCCTTTTCCTCAATTATATCTTCTCAATTCTCAGTTTTCTATACAAAAAATATTATTTCACTAAAAACGATACCATGTCATGTTCCTTTCTTTCCTTTTGATTTATATTTTTTACTTATCTGTGAAATGCCGTTGTGTTCTTGACATTCCTGACTCACTTCCTCACTTGTGTAAGTTGTCAGATGTCACTTGTAAAAACAAATCAACAGGAGTGGCCAAGGACTAAATATCCTTCTCTCTTTCTTCTGGCCTCCCCAGTCACTTCATGTATAAGAATTTCCAGCACAAGCACTACAATCTCTCCTTTGGTGTAGTGCCATCACTCTGAAACTTGTAGACATTTTGCCCCTCCAGGCTGCTTAATGTATATATAATGAATCTTCTCTTATCGATGCTGCCATCTTTTTCTGAAGTTCTCTTCTCTCATTGCTTTGTATTCATATCTACCCTCTCTGTTGCTACTGTCCTACTGCTAGTGTTTATTTGTAGTATAACGCTATTTTCATTACAAAAGCCATAAAGTATAGATTTGTAGTGAAATAGTCTGTCCATTTTAAATTGACTTAATCTGACAATTAATGAAAAGGAAATGATATGGACAGTAAAAAAGATTGCCATAAAACTGCTTTTCTACTGAATACTTTAGTCACGATGTCTAGTGACTCTGAAATTTATTGAGCACCAGCTGTCAGCCATTACTTTACTTTCTTAAGCATCCCCAAATCTGTCCGGTTTGACTCTACTGTCATTTCTTTCTCTTGATACTGCGTTTTACTTGCTTACCTTTTTCTGGCTATTTCAGCCGTTGTACATTTGTACACTATTTGAAGTGATCATCTTTGCAAGAAACATAACATACAAAATATCTATTTGATTGAGCAGCTACTGTTCTACAAAACCTCCCTGTGTCTTCCTCAGAGTTCTTCACAATATCCCTTTTACAGAAAAGTATATCCAGTGGCTTGTTACAAGATATAGAATTGTTGATTAACTTCATGAGGCATACACCTGCCAAGGAGTCCTGATATCCCAGATGAAGATGTCAAATAAAGTACCAGTCTACATTAACGGGTTTTAGATTCTTATCAATATGATCTATTCATGTCCTTCTTTCTTGTCAATAATGTTAGTATCTTTAGTTACTGTATAAGTGTTAGTTATTTAAACAGCTCAACAACATAAAACTAACTTTATGTATCATATTCATCTGATCTGTGGTATCTTACCATGCTTCCATATTCTACCCTTTCTTCCCCTCCCCCTGTCTCTTTGACAAATCGTACTGCTTATCCTTATCCTTTCCTTCTAGCTCATCTCAGGCCTTTCTCCACTTGGCTGTGGTGCTCTGAGGTTCATAGGTTCATCAATTAGCACTAAGCTAACTGCCCTTGGGGGTCATTTTAAGCCTAGCAAGCTACCCCATGTGAGAATCAAACCATGCACATTGTATCTATAAGGTAAACACCTTAACCATTATACTAATCACCCACACAGTGTACACCACTGAGCCTCACTGAACCTCCTATTTCCAGTCCCTATGACATTAGAAAATGAATATTATACATTTTGACGACATTGCAGTGGTGCTGCGGGAGCGTTGTTGCATCACAGTAAGACGTCCTGTTCGATTCTCAGCTAAAGCGTCTTCTGTGTGGAGACATGCGTGAATGGGCGTACCTTCGTTGAAGGCTGTGCATCAGGGCTGGCAACTCAGTACGTAAAAATCTACTGCCAATCATTAGCGGACTGGAGTTCCGCTATGGTGACCCCTAACCGGGAAAAGCCGAAAGATACAACAACAACAACATTTTGATGACATTACAGAAAAGCAAACCATTTTTACTGTTTTTCCTACCATTGCTGATATGGATGCAGCTTAATTAGCATAGTATTTTGGGCATTATTATAAATTGTTCTTTAACTATTTTCTTTCATTTCTTGCAACTTCTTGCCTGTATTCTATTGCTCAGTTGAGTGCACCATTGCTCTCCACTTAGCTGAGCTGCAAGCCCTTGAAACTCATCTGTGACTGTAACTGTAGGATCCCTATTTATTCCCCATACACTATACCCATAATTATAACTTGGCTGCTCTTTTGCTCAACAAGACCTCAAGCATGCTAGAAGGAAAACTGCTGTAACCAGATGCAATTTATGCAGTTAGCTAAGCATGCCAAACAGGAATCGTTTCCTTCTATGTCTATGTCTAGTACTACAACCCTCACATCTACCTAAGTGGTGCCAATTAGGGCCTTGTGGAGCTAGGCAGTGACTGGTGTGCAACCTATAAGTGTCCATTAATTTCTACAACCTAATATAATTGTATTCCTTGCTCAGCCAATTACACAGCAGATACTATTAACTCACCTCATTCTGAGACAATGGATCTGTTAACCACTCTGTTTGCAGCCTATTAGCACTAGCTACCCTGAAACTAGTGGTAGCAGGCTGCAGTAGCTTGCTCTAAATGCTTATTTCTCACTAGCAAGCATTTAGCTTTTCTTTCACTATAAGCCATATGTGGGAGGAGCAAATACTTATTGAAGTTCAAGGTGAGTTTCTGATCTTAAAATTCGCACATTACCCAGAAGGTTGCCGTGCTCACTACCACCTTACACCTGCATGGCACTCATCAAAAACTAAGTTGTCTTATTCTGAGGAATTTAGAAAACATCTTTCTGAGCCTCAAAGTCCTGCAAGAAAAAGCCTGAGCCTCAAACGTCATAGAAGCATAATGTACCTTTACATTCTACACATTTATCTCAACCTTCCAGCCCATCTGAAGCCATAATTCACCATCAGAGAGCCAAAAGCCCAAGGTAATGACTTAGTCATTGGAAATTCTACTCATCAGACATGTTAATGACAGAGTGAGTTTGACTTACTGCTCAGGATCCAGGATACAGTAGGTATTTAGGGCTCCCAAGTCCCTTCACCCCAGATACACGTACAGCATTGTGTCAATGACTTACATATCAATGGGTTACATGAATACAAACATGCTAAAGATATAACAGTATAAATCCAAGACTGGTATAAAGTTAAATCCTACTTTCACTGAGAAAGATTCCTGAGTATAAACAAAAGATGGTTGACTTCTTCAAGTGACTCAGATGATGGTGTCATTCTGGGGGGAGGGGTCCAATGTGTGTCATTCTGGGTAGAAACATTTGACTGTCCTATCTGCTTTGCCAGGAATGCCCTGCACCCTTCAGCCCAGGGTTTCTGTACATTGACCAGGACTTTCTCAACTCCTATAGTGCCTTCCTCTATAAACCTAGCCCAGATAAATCAAGACAATAAAAGGATGGTGCTGCTCAGTGCTACAAGCCCAAAATAAGGAATTTCACTCCTTAAAAGCCTTCCAATCCATAAAAAATACAGATATTGGCATCATTACCAAAAAACACACCATGCCTACCAGAGTTCTCTGCTTATCACACATTCATTTCCTCTTATAAAGGTACCTCTATATCCAGAGGTTGTATGCCCATATAGCTCTATGACTCCTCCACTTCTAGGTTTATACAGTAAGATAATGACCCTGAACTCCAGAACATCATAGTAACTACAGAAAAGACCCTTTAGCACTTCCTGGACAAGTATAGCACCTGTCATAGGCCATCTACACCCAATGAAGAATATCCAAATGATCTGGAATCCAAACATAATCAAATTGCCAATTTAAAGTATGCATCTGTTAAAAGGGATACTTGTAATGCCACAAGTAAATACATTCAATGAATGCATCCTAGATGTAATATACCAGGTGAATTAGAGTATGTTTAAATGTCAGGACATATAATCTAATAAATCTTCCTTACCCACACCATCTGTCCTTGTTTCAATGTATTCTCTCTCTCTCTCTTCAGTTGGTTTCAAACTTGTATACATGTACAAAGATCTCTATTTTGCTCCAACTATGCCCTATTACATTTTCCTTAAATCTATCCTTTTATATTTGTTTTTATGTTACACAGCTAACTGTTTATTTGTTGCTCTCTGTCTCTACATAATACAGTGTGTGTGTGTGCGTGTGTGTGTATATGTATATGTATAGATGTGTGTGTGTGTATATATATATATATATATATATATATATATATATATATATATAAATACACACACACACACACACACACACACACACACACACACACACACACACACACAGACATCCACACACACACACAAGCACACACACACACACACAAGCACACACACACACACAAACACTTGTTAAACCTTGATATAAAACTTTAACATTTTTTCCATATGGCTTCTGACTAATTTCTTTTGTACCTAAAACGTGGTTTAAATTTTTGTTTTCCCACAGCCCAGTTCAGTGTTGATCAGAGTCCTATCATGTTACACAAACTTAAGTAAAATAAATAAATACAATTGCCTTCATTAATGAAACTTACTGGACATATCATACTCTCCCCTGTTGTAGGATCACATATATTTGGTCTAATAGCACTATTATTTTCTACATTTAGAATTACATTTTCCTTGCGAGGGTCTGATTATCAAACAACATTCCTCACCATTAGTACCCAGACTAAAACACTTATAAACTTTACCACTTTCAGAAACTTCTCTAAGACATACTTACTTCAACTTTATAATGACCTGAGGAGTTTCAAAAGTCCTCCCTTTGGGGACCCAACAGCAAGCATTATTGCATTTGTGGAGCGGGTTTTATTCTCACCTCCATAAATGCATAAAGACATTGATCCCGATTCATAACAAATACACTGAAAAGTTGAAGAATAAAAGCATTAGGCAGGATACTAACAACATACACAATTAATTTCTCTTAGTAAGAAACTTAAAACCCAGGACCTAACAATAAAGCTCAAAAGGTTAAAGAACCTGCTTAGAAACAGAATCAAAACTTCAAAAGCCAAGCATGAAATGAAAACTGTCTTCTGCTAAAGACAAACACATGTCCTTCTTCAACCATATCATTAACCTTAGAAGTAAGACCCAGCACTGTTCATAGCTTCATTATACATAATGCTTCTATCTATTCCACCTCTGAAGACACTGCTGACCTATTAGACAAATTAGTTTCAAATTTTTTACCCTGTTCTCCAGCTAGCCTACACGTAATTCACTCCTTGCCAGCCCCTTCCCAAACATCCCCCTTGAATAAGCCATAAATGCTCTGTCTGTGGTGAAATATAGTAGCTTAATAGAGCTTAGCAATTTGCATGGACGTTTCCTTGCCAGAATGAAACACTGTTTTATAGGCCTCCTCTACAGCCTGTTCAACCTTAACCTCTTCGATATGGATTTGTGTCTCAGGAATGCAGAACTGTAGTGGTCATTGCCTTGCACAAGGGTGACTCCACCACTAATTCTAGTAATTACAGACCCATAAACCTCACATGACTTATCTGTGAAACAAAGGAATACATCATCATTATGAACCTCATAATATAGACACTGATTTTCTAAACTCTCGTGACCCAGATAAGTTTAGGAATGTAAAGGATATATCCTGTCTGCTAAAAATGGTCAATGTCTTTGAAAAAGTCATTGCGCCTTGAATTAGGGCAAGTTAGTACACACAACTTACCTCGACCTAGCCAAAACATTTAAAACTATCTCTCAGTCTTCATAGATAAACATATTAAATAAGTGTAACCCCCAAGGTTAACCAATGCATAACAAGCTGGCTGACAGATAGAACACTTCAAATTAAGGTTGGGACCACACTCCTAAAAAAGCTTATTATCAGTGGTGTACTCATGGTCTCAGTATTGGCCTTACTCCTACTTGGTAGTCATTCCTTGGGCATCAAAGCTAATGACAAGGTCCTTTAGTTGATGAATAAATATGATGCCATTATTACCATTCCCGTGGAGTCCAAAATGCTTCAAGAAAGCATAACACTCACAAAAAATGGTACCATGACCATGATCTCAAGCATTATGCTAAAATATGTAGTATTACATCATTTGGCAAAGAGTAACACCTTTTTCCTACCACATTAATGCTATCTCTCTAAACAGACTTAGTTATCAGGGACCTCAGCACATTTCTTGACAATAAACTCCCCTTTGACTAAATTCTAGTCAAATATGTTAGAAAATTCTGATTATTAATAGTATTTCTTCCAGGTCCAAGAATGCCACCATACATCTGTATTCCTCACCTATTAGGCCCATAATTGTATATGATGCTGTCCTTCACAGGTATATGTCCACACATATGATCAAATCTGAAAGACTGATGTTTCTTCACAAAGAAAATCAACAGTCTGATTTCCATTATCGATGCAGAACACCCTAAAGGTCTCTTCTCCGTATGACACATACTACTAAAAAAGGTGACCTGTGCCTCCAACAACCCTGTCCTGAGTGACCTTCATTATATTCATGACACAAGAAACACCATGAATACCTGTATAAAGATAAGTAACAAACTGAATCTCTTGGTGTGATGGGTACCTTACTTCAACAATTCCTATGCAATGGAACAGACTCTCCTTTCAGATTAAACAAAGAGGTTCCGTCACCATCTTCACGTCTTCTAGATGAAGGGATGGGTAATGGCAAATGCATCCCTGCTCTTGTCCCAAAATCCTCATGGAATGGAGTAGCAGGTAATGAGAATTAAAGTGAATAGGCTACAAATGATCTACCCAACCAACTGCATAGTAACAACAAATAAACGTACAATTGAAAGGTCCCAAAAAACATTTCTCTCATCATTTTATACCATAGGTCCACACAGTTACAAAGTTATAAACCTGCAGAAAAAGGCAAACTATTTAAAATTCTTGGCAGATACATTCTACATTAAAATGTATATAACTACTAAATGTAAACAAAAAGTTGCCTATTTAATACGTACAGTGAAGTACTTTGGGATGTGCATGGTACAGATTTTACTGCATACCCAAGGAGTGTAAGGTGCTTACTGTAATTACTGTACCATACATATACCATCTTGTTTACAGCACATATCCATATCTATATATATGTCTATGTCTATGTATAGACATGGACTTGCTAAAACTTTTAAAGAATAATTGTAATGACAGGAAATTCCAATAACATGCAAGGGTATAAGTCACAAAATTGCAGGAAGTGAAAATGGAATATAGTTATTTCAATAACTGTTACGCAATCTTTTAATTTTCATTATTCTGCATCCCTGATCCTGATGGGATAACCACTCAGTTTTTAATATTAATAGTCACTATATGAAAGACTTCATATCTATGTTCTTTTTGTTTTCTGCAACATATGGTGATGATCAAATTCAGCCATTACATTTCAATTACCACTCAGTTGTTACAGCTTAAATTTTCATCAGTAGTTAACCATATCATAGGACAAGTCTGCTAACTACATAGCGATCACTTCCATATCATTTATCCTTCTATTTTTTCTTCTGTCTCAAATATAAAACATTTTCTGTCAAAGCATCATTCTTTTAGACTTTTGTTACTGGGGACTAGACACATCCACTTTGTACACAAGTCTGTGAAGGCCTTGCAGGTTATTACTTGTTAACGACCCTTCCTACACCTGTATAAAGTTCTGTGGCACTCTTCCAGAATAATGCAGTCTAGGGTCACTAGTTAGCAGGTCAATGACTGATGGCTATTAGAAGTACCACAGAGCCCTGATAGTTCTTACAAGCTTGCTTCCCAGTACTCTATATTGGGCTATCACTTAGGATCGTCTATTTCTATCCATTTCTTATGCTCGTGATCTGCCGGTCTCTGATTCCTATGTATTCTCAGGATTTGGAATTCTAAAAATTGGCTGAGGACAGATGCTGTTTTTGTTGTAGTCTTCACTATGATGGAGTGGTACCTCTACTTTGAATACTTCTAGATACATTTGGCCATTGTATGACCCAAAATTAGTCTATAATCTCACAGTGGCATGGTAAAGTAAGGAGACCCTTTTATAGTGAAATACATTACTCTTATTTAAATACAGCAAGACTGTTCTGTGTATAAAATCTCTGAAGACAGTCCTTAGATAGCATATAAATTATTGAGCAAAATACTGAAAGATTTATTTAAGAAATCCATATATTCCTGTTTTATTGCAATAAAACAGAGTTTTATTTCTGGTGTCTTCTTCATGAATGTGACTAAATGTTTATTTTCTTTTGTCTCTATGTATTTTTTATTTTTGTATCTGTGTATTCAGAGTCAAAACTATGATTTTTTTTAATTGTTCAGTGATAACCAAAATGTAGCTATGCAGAGCATCCCATACATGAGCACACACACACACACACACACACACACACACACACGCACACACACCAGCTTATTCAGCTTAACCAAAGAGGCAATGAAGCACTATTTTTGGTCTGTATATAAAAGATTACATTAAATTAGAAATAAGCAGTATCCTTTTCTGATATATTTTGTAGGTTAAAATAGCAGATCATGATCTTCAAAAAATGCTTTTTAAGCTCAAATTCCTTCAGTCAGATTTTGGACATATACTACAGTTTCTTAATTTTTGCAAACATTTGTTAACTTTTGAATTAAAATAAATCGCTAGCTGGAAAATTTAAAATGAGTGGGGAGACACTGTACAGCATAAAACTCAGCTGCTAACAGTGTTTTGTGTGGCCATTTTCTACTTATATTAAGTATTTATGGTAGCCTTAGCTTACAAACTTGTTGCAGAATACACATCAGCACTTATTTTATAATGCATCTTTTGTTCATCGTTTAATTCTTGCCCATGATGCAGAATCTGCTTTAAAGTGTTCCTTTCTATGCATAGAAGATATATGTACAAATGCTTGACATTGAAACTTCCTGACTTGTTATGCAATCAACGCACATCCTGGAATGCCCGAAGGGTGACATCACTCCTCCAACTCTGAAGAAATGCATTTATGGTGAATTTATTAATTATAATAATAATACTACTGAACAGAAAAATGATGACGGCAATCCAAGCAGAAAATGATACCCGACAGGGTACTTTTTTTGTAAATCACCATAGAAAATATACAATTTAATTGCTGAAAAAGGGACAGTGACAATATCTTTGAGATTAGGAATATTAACATGGCAGCGATTTGGAAATAAAAAACAGCAGTCTATGCTTCCAAGAGTAATGAATTTATTAGGCCTTCAGGCCTATACACTCTTTCTCTCTCTCTCTTTCTCTCTCATATCAGGAGCTGGCTTTTGGCAATAATATTTTAATTGGACTCCATGCCAACATCTACTAGCCTTTGCCAGCGTACCTGAAGGACTAGTTAACCAAAATGAGGTAACAGCAGAAATAGATGGGGTTTAAGCTGATGAGTGCTTTGTAAGTGATACAAGCCATAGCTTGATCAATTAATACATCCGGTAGAATTCTGAATCATAACAATGGTCACATCAACATTGTCGGAAGAATGTGTCTGCTACCAACAGTCTTCAGCCATGAACATTTCCTGCAACTAAAAAAAAGGTATTAATATTTTAAATATATATTCTACTGCACTTTCATCTTCTTTAGGATCAGGCAATAAACTGAATGGTGAAGTCTATGCTGTGGAGAAAAAGAGCTGGCAAAATCCAATTATGCAAAATATCCATGATGAACATCTTCACCTTAAAAAAAAAAAAAATCAAGCTGCAAACGTAAGCCGGACAATGAAAAATACTTCTTCACATGCAATCTTCTGGAGTGCTGATAGCAAAATGAACTTCATTTGTGATGTTTCAGCCTGCATATACTTTAGGAAGAAAAATGAGACAGAGAGCAAAACAGTAAGTTGTGTTTACTACTTAATGTCTAACAGCATTCTTCACTTAAAAGGTTTGTTGAATTTTATTTAACACAATGCTAAAAATATGGTTTTGTTTGACTCTGCATTGCAAACAATACCAAGATTTGTATGAGCATGTCTGCAGTGGTCACTGACAGCCCTCTGGTAAATCACATGCTCTCCTTTCTCAATGGCACCTACTTGATAGTTTTCTTTTCACTGCGTCCTCGACTGGAGTCTGGTGTGTCCACACTTTCTAGTGAGGGTTTATAGTGTTTGCCCTGTAAAACAAGTACACAGAAAATGTATTAGAAAAATTGCCTGACTTAAAAAAAAAAGTTGCCAAGAACACCGCTTTTCTATTTTGGTCAAAAAATGCATCGTACATTATTTAACAGGATCTAAAAATAATAGACAAAGATACAAATTATAGCATTACTTAAATATTATTCTCAAGGCAAAAATCACCATTTGTTTTTGAAATATCATCAGATATAATCACACCAAGACTAACAGAGATTGGCTTATTTATAATTATGATTTCTGTCTTAATTCTTGTACCATTTGTGTCATCAGCTGCTTAAGGTAATTGATACTATTGAAATATTCACAAAAGATTGCAGCTTGGGCTGTAAAGAATTAAAAAAATAGAACAACAAATACTTAGGGTTTCACAATCAGCTCCATGGAATAGAGGATAAATGCTGATAATGACCCAGATATCCCAAGTTTGATTAACAGTTGTAGAATTGTAATAGTTGCCTGGAGAAAGAGCGGTAGAACATGTTCACCTTCCTCTGTTAATAGGATAGTTATATACACATGCCCTGGATACCAACCCAGCTTAGAATCTCTGGTAGGACAATGGATCTTTGGAATCACTTGTTTTGAAGAGGCGCAGGGTTGAATGAGGTGACATTACTCACAGACATTCCCTCATAGATGCCCACTGAACGCAGCCCCCTTGTATCGCCATAGGCATATGCAGAGAGGAAACATTAGAGTCTAGTGAAAACCCTGACCCTCTGCTGATGATGACACCACTCCTGCTGCTCAATCCTCAGCACCTGGGGAATTAATGGGCAGGTAGGTGCGGGACGAATGAACAGGGTTTGATGTTCACAAAAATGCGGACAAAGAAAGACTAATATCAAATGCCAAAGGGCCACAGCTCAAGCTTTTGGCCAAGATGGTTCAGAGGAGACTGAACTGTAGTTAAGCATTTTTGAATGTCAGATTTTGGTTTTAAAGAGATTGTGTGGAATCTCTTACTTTAAGTTCAGTTTGGAAAGAGTTTTAACCACATTAAATACAGGCACATCATCACAGCTCACTTGTTTTCTCATTCCAGGTCAATTATATGAACATTTTAATATATAACAACAAATGGATTCACATGGAAGCTATAAATGCTTGTCAGCCTAGGGAGTATTTTGAGATGGTTACTGCAGTATTACTGAATGACAAGACTGACCAGAAATTAAAGTTTTAAAAAAGTGAATGGTACATATAATGCAAGCGCATCTTAGGAAGGGTGAGGGACAGGAAATAAGCACCTGCTTACACTTGATAGGAGAGAGCTGCAAGAGAATGGCCAAATGTTGCTGCAAACAGTAGAATTGATCTAATGAAACCAGTTATACTGCCATTAACATAAAGGTTTATGACAGGGTTGCTTTTTACAACTGGTTTGTTATATATTTGAGACATGGATTCCATGAAAATCATCTTGAGCTTGAAGCTCAAGTGATGAATTTCTGGGTATGCATTTCAAGAACACATAATAAACTGAGGTTAAAACTACAGACCTAACCACAATTCTTTGCAATACAAGGGGAGTTTTAGCTGTCCAGATGTATTACCACTTAGCTAGCTCTCATCATGAATGTGAAATATCTATTAATCAAACTACTGTTGAATTTTCCCTTGACTCCCACCATGGTATAACTCTAATCTGTTGAACTTGCCTATTCATGTTTGCATATGTATTCTTTGTCAATACCAGATATGTAATATGCTTTCATTGTATTGTATCTGTTGTATATCTGTCTACCTTGGAGCTTTTCTCCCTGGGCCTCCGCTGAAAATGGACATGAATCCAGTCAGACTACCCCGGTCAACAAATGTAAAATAAATAAATAAAATAAAATTAAGAGAAATATAGCACTTCAAACTAGCAGCTTTAAAAGCTGTAACATACTTCATGTTCCAATGCAAAAAGTCGCCAGAAATAAAGTGTACCTCTAATCAACCAAGAGCTTTAAAAGCTGTTAGTCATTTTCATGGGCAAAAGTTCAGCATTATGTTTTTGGTTGTGGCAGCATGAAGTGTTACAACGTACAGTATTATGTTTTTTGGCTATATAACAGCATGATGTGTTATAAAAGTTCACTATTATGTTTTTGGTTATATGACAGGATAGAGTATTAGAAAAGTTCAGTGTCATCTTTTTGTTCATATGGCAGCATGAAGTGTTACAACGTACAGTATTATGTTTTTTGGCTATATAACAGCATGATGTGTTATAAAAGTTCACTATTATGTTTTTGGTTATATGACAGGATAGAGTATTAGAAAAGTTCAGTATCATCTTTTTGTTTATATGGCAGCATGAAGTGTTACAACGTACAGTATTATGTTTTTTGGCTATATAACAGCACGATGTGTTATAAAAGTTCACTATTATGTTTTTGGTTATATGACAGGATAGAGTATTAGAAAAGTTCAGTGTCATCTTTTTGTTTATATGGCAGCATGAAGTGTTACAAAGATATCAGTAGGTTTCTAGTGCAGTTCCATGGTGGCTGATACATGTGCAGCAGCACGAGGCTTGCTAATAACATTAGGGTGCGTATGTGAGAGCTTCACTACATTGAAATTGTTATTGCTAGGTTGTCAGGTATGTGTCTCACTATAACAAGGTTATTTTTTTTCTCAGTTTTGCAGGATAATCAGTTCATCCCATTTACTATTCTTTTGCTAATGTTGCTGGCCAAACAGCAAACTGCAAGAATGTGCATTTTGACAAATGGTTAGTGATTTTTTTTTATAATTACAGTTTAAACTAATAATTTTTCCTGTCCTCACAAGTCAGAAAAAACAATGATTAAGTTAATTTCAACTACTTTCTTGAATATGCATTGTAATGCAAAAGGTAAAAACTGTTAAGGCTGTAAACTTAGCTATGTTATAAGTAGCTACTTTGTTTGATTTCTGTAAAATCGCCAGCACCAGAGAAAGGCATCATGCTGCAAGGGTTTTCCTGAGCTGCCTTTGTTTTTGTCAGTGATGTGCCATTTTATTTCACAAGTAATTTGTTTAATCTTTATTTACTAATTCTTGTTAACTGGGCATATGATGTATGAAAAGCGACCACCTTCATTCACCAGCCTTACGTACCCTTGTTCTTTTTTTCTTTGTTTATCAGGTAGAAACTCTACAAAGTGTTCCTATCAGGTAGAATTTTTCTTGCTATGTGACAAGGTACTGCTTACCTAGACTGCACACTCAGAGAAGCAGAAAATAATAAGACCTAAATGCAAGTCTCACTCACAGTGATGGAATGTTTGACTGTATTTTAAAATGGTGAAACACCTGAGGGGTGAGATTTGGTGGTATTTAAATCTTCACTGTGCCTCCACATATACGACAGGCACTGGTTCAGTACTTGGTACCTACCTGGATGCTTTCTGTGCAGAGTTTGCATGCTTTCCTGTGCCTATTTTGGGTTTTTACTGCAGTATTTGTTTCTGCATATATCCTGAAGACATATAGGTAGATGACTAAAATCGTCCCTTATGTGTATGTGCAACATACGTGTGTCTGTGTGTGTGTGTGTGTGTGTGTGTGTGTGTGTGTCTGTGAGCACACATGCATGACTTCCTGCCTTATTCCAGTTTCTTAAAAGGCTAGACTATGGCTCTCCATAACCTTATATATATATATATATATATATATATATATATATATATAGGGTCTATATTATAATCTCAAAGGTTTAAAACTTTGAATCACTAAAGATCGAACTTTAGTGACTGAAGTCTTAAACCATCGAAACAAAAAAAAAATAGTGTGTAGATAAGGGGCAAGCCCTCCTGCACCCCCCACACCCCCCCTACTTAAATATACCAACTCTGAGAATGCACTACATTAAAGTAAATGGAAATCTCCCCCATGGAGATTTTCCATTTAAACGTTCAATGTAGTGCACTTTCAGTATTCTCGTGTCGACAATATCGTATTCAATATTGTCAGACTTCGAGATTTTAATATAGAACCATATATATTACACACACACACGCACACACACACGCACACACACACACACACACACACACACACACACACACACACACACACACACACACACACACACACACACACACACACTCATACACACACACACACACACACACACATATATATATATATATGTGTGTGTGTGTGCATAAAAGTGAATAGCTGTAAAGACAGTGTCCATTGTTTATGCTTGTATGAAAGGGTTGAAACAGTAAAGAAAGTAAAGAAAGTTGTTACAAGAATTTCCCAATGTTTTGAACCAGTAAAACACAACTTGCTGAAAAACTGTTTTTTTTTCTAATTTTTACACATTTAACATAATGAAGCTATCCTGTTATGTAATAGGATCATAAGAAGTTACTAGGCTACTGACCCTGAGACCCTTACAAGGCTAGCCAAGAATTTAGCCCATGTTCCAACAAGTCAGCACTCTATGCCACTGTCCAACAGGGTCATAGGTGGAATCCCAGGGGTGTATTTTCTGTTCCCAGTTCAGTTATCCAGGTTGTGCTTAAAAAGGTTTAATGAGGTTCTGTGCTTTACGTGGAGAGGGAGTCTATTTTACAAAAGGGGGAGTCTCTGAGACACAAATCTGTCCCACTATGTCCTCTTGATGTCACAGACCAGGTTGAGGTCTCACATGTGGGTTACTTGAGTGGAGCTTGACTTGCAGATATCCAGCAGTCCCATCAGGGTGGGGTCTGAGATTGCTTTATATGCCAGACAGAGGTCAACTCTGAGGAGTCTGTAGGAGACTGAGTAGAGAGCAGGGCTTTTAGCCTATCTGTGTAGGGTAGATGTTTGTGGTCCTGGATTCTCCAGGTGAGGAATCGCTGTGGTCTCTCCAGCTGCTGCATGTGCTTTGCGAGGTACATGCTGAAAGAGGCATTGTATTCAATAATTGGTCTTATAAGGAAAGAATACAGTGATGTTATGACCACCTTGTCCCTGGATGAGATACCTTTACTAATGAGGTGGGGCATGTAGAAAGATTTCTGTACAAAGGATGCAATATGGTGGTCAAACGTCAGTTTGCTATCAACCAGGGTTCCAAAGTCCCTCACAACTGATTGCATGCTTAGTGCCTTATTATCAGTGTGATAATTTGCGGGGACATCATTCTCCCCAAAAGGGATGATGATGATGCATTTTTTTGGCATTCAGTTTGAGGCCATGTTTCTGGTACCAATCATTTGTTTGGGTGAGAACCTCTTGGAAGATGCCCAAATTACTAGGGGAATTGATGACAGCACCCAGCTTGCAGTCATCTGCAAACCTGGTCAGTCATAGCTCACTAGATTTGGCCTGCACCTCTGAGAAGTATATCCCAAACAGCAGAGGCCCCAAGACTGATCCCATGTCAATCTTTGTCAAGTTTCAGTCACTGAGTTTTTTCCCTGAGCTATCAGCCCTGCCCTGTATAAAAACAGGGAGCTAAAATTAATGCTTTATGAGGTACAAATTTCAAATAGATCCAAATAATTTAAGCCACAACAGAGTAACCCATGGAAAAGTTGGTAGTCAAATCATATTCCAAATATGAAAGAAAAATGACATCATATTACATACAGGCAGTGCAGAGAAATAAAGTAATAAACCATGTATATGGTGTGAATTATAGAACATGTTTCCTAGAAGATAGAGAGGAAATAAAAAATATGGATGTGTAATGTCAGCGATGAATGTGCAACCAAAGAAACTGCAAACACCCTGACATATATAACTATTCTAAAAGGGATGTTTAGTAGGAGAAAAACACTAAATGATGATAGCTGTTCAGAATGAATACATGTCATATATATCTAGGTACTGACTGATTTTCATAGCGATGTATTGATGTTTTTCAGAAGGGGTTATGGTGGCTAAGGTTTATACACAAATAAAAAATACAAGTATGCCATCAACTTATTGGAAACAAAAACATTTTATTAGATAGCTTTCTCTACAGGTTGGGCAGTTTTAATAGTTATGCTTATATTGTACATTTTCTGGGATTTTCTAAAGATATAGTGAGTCTTGTTTAACGAGGTTCTAGTATAAAAATCAAGTGGCAAATCTCCAAGCATCATAAATGCCAACATCTAATGTCCAAAGAAAAGAAGGGTAAAAATGTTAACTGCAAGTGTTTTTGGATGGGAGGAAACTACTCTGCAGGTTGTGATGTGGAGGAAAGCCAACCACACCACCTGACTTATATAGGTTCATAGGTTAGTACTAGGCTAACTGCCCTTGCAAGCCATTTCAAGGCTAGCCAATTATCCCTTGTGAGATTCAAACCCTGTACCCTGTGTTTGTAAGGCAAACACCTTAACCATTAGGCCACCCTCCCCAGATTATCCAACTAACTCTACGGTTTCACTAAATCAAAACAGGAAAAAAGTCATATGAAAAAGAAGCGAATCACAGCTGATGCGGTTAAAAATCACACTGACAATGATTTTCTGTGGAAAACTGTGATCAGCAATGTATTCCTCAGTGTCTCACATTTCACTGAGTGTGCATAACTGCAGTGGAGGGGAAGCAGTCAGCTTCACATTAATTAAATTGTTTCCCTTTCTTCATAGATATGCCAGCCCCAATAAGACGATTCAGCAATGGATTCCGCAAAATAAAACAAATGTATTTTTTACATTACTTAAGATTTTATCTTAAATTCTGTTGATGTATTTAATCATTCACTGTAAGAAAACTTTGAGTAGCTGTCATTGGAATTAACATTGTTTGAGAAGGATTCTACATAGCATAATGGAACTTTCCCCTTCTCACACATGTAAAACATAACTACTGCTAACTTAGGTTTGACTACTGTTATGCATATGTATTGCAAGGCAGTGGGGCAGTGGGCTTTAAATCTATTACACTTTGAGAGAAATAATTAATCCTATTACAGTCCCACAAACAGATTTAAACCACAAATGTCAATGTAATGATAATTTAGATTTCAGAGTTGTTAAATACAATAGAATCAAGGCAGAATGAATCGTTACCATATTTTTATGAATAATTATTTAGTTATATCTTTATCTAGCTATGTTTTCATTTATGAATAAAAAGCTGACTTAATTGTAAGAGCATTTGTAAATTTACAATATAAACTGGCAGGTAATTATCTGCAGTAGTCCCATGACCTGTTTGGAGGGCCTTCATATAAGAAGAGAAAATCATAGTGCTATGGTGCCAGAACTATTCTGTAAGTCTAGCAAAATATGTAGTAAAATATGGCTCCTTGTAGGTAGTTTGAGACTTGCTAATGCCAGTCCTGAAACTATGAATATTCTGTGTTATTTAACATAACAGTGATTCTCAAAATTTGCTGTTATAAATTTAAAGTGATTTCACAGGGGGCAAGACACCTGTACCCTCTAATGTGGGGGTGTACTCCTACATCCCCATTTACATATAAATGTACATATACCATCTCAAAGACTGATATACCTTGGAAAGGAAGAACTATTCTGAGATAATGTAATTTTTGAGTAAATATTCATTTTCCCATAATTCCTGTCATGCCACTCTAATTCTCAGCATTCCCAGGATTGCAGCTATAGCCACCATATGTACAATAAGAATTTGAAAACACAAAGCAGTTGGATAAAAGAGCCTGCATGTGCTTTAAGAGATAACTTTTTAATGCAAATTCTTTAAGGCATCATTATTTATTTATTTTTTTTTAAGTACTGGAAGCTGTGTCACATCAGCTAAGGGGAAGAAACATTTCTCATTCACTTGATATAAGAAAGTATTCTTAAATGGTAGAAGGCTGTTCCTCTTTGGGATGACTTGCCAAAACAGTACAGACCACTATCAGCACATGATAAGGCAGTAGAGGATCTGTTGTAAGCAGCAGCCAATAGGGAACTGAATTAATCAAACTTGTTGATCAATGCAACCAAGAACATTGCAGATAACAGAAATATAAAAAGCTGATTTTGCAAGAAACACACACACACACACACACACACTTAGGAGACTTTGCTCTCATATATGGATTTACTTCCATGACTACAAAACTATGGAGAAAAGAAAAATACCCTGAAAATGCAAACTTATGAGATTATATTGCTTAGGATGACATGTTAAACTAGGTCCTATCTGTATCAGTTGGTGACAGCTCAGGTAGATGTAAAACATCTCACAGCACCTATACAAAAGAGTAGGGGTCCTTTATTTAACACAATATAAAACATTATTTAGAAATGTATATATTTACAGGTACATGCATACATATTTCTGTTCTTTTTACTATGTATCATTTTTCTTCATTGTTAATCTTCCACAATTCACCTCATTCTTCCCTCCACAAAAAGAATCAGATTGTTCACAATATTTGCCAAAATCTATTTCCTATTAAACAAAATTTCATTCAGTCTTTTATTCCAAATAACCCATATTACAAAAAAATTCTCATCTACTCTTCTCATATATTCTTTTTTATTGTTCTTATAATATCCATAATCATATTCTTTGTCATTAATATTCTCAAAAATGTTTCTTCACATAACTTTTTTTCCAGAGTTTCTCCACTCTTTTATTTATTTATTTGAATTTGTTTTTACATAAAAAGCATTCTGCTGTCTCTTCCTCCCCACAAAATAAACAAGTTTTTCAGCTTTCTTTTTATAAGGCATATTTACTGGTAAATTGTTTACTACTAGTTTCCATAGGAAATCCCTACACTCTACTATCTTGGTACACAAATTTTTCCTTACTTTAGTGGTCATAATCAAATCATCTCATCACATCCTCCTATCATTCTGTATATAGTCAGTTTTTATTTTTCATCATAAAGTTTTGTCTTGATAATTTTAATTTCTTCATTTGTATATTCTTTTCATCTCTTTCTTATTTTTATCATCTCCCATATTTTTGTAACGATATTTAAACATTTTTATTATTAATTTCTCATTCTCTTCTTTATCCACGTTAACACTCTATGCAAATTTAAGGAAGCAGAATAAACAACTGGATTTAGTATACCCAATCCCCCTTCACCTTCACTCATATACAACACATCTTTTTTCAATGGGTTTAATCTTGAATACCACATGAAAAAAAACATCACTTGCACAATTTCCTTTTCATATTTTTCTGGGATTATATAAAGAATTGACATATGCACTATTTCTTCCATTAATACCAAATTCACTAGCTAAATCACTTTTTTGAATGCTAATCTATATGTCCTAGACAGACAATATACTTCTTCAATTTCTTCTATCAAACTCTTCCATTTCATCAGAACTACATCATTTTTTTTCTAAATAGTATTCATTCACTGAAAAATACACACCCCCCAATTTTCACCACATGAACCAAACCCTTATTTTTATATTTATTCAGAGTCATTCCCATTTTTTAAACATACATTCAGACAAACCAACACTTCCCTCATCAATATGTTTTTCTTAGCAACTACAAGTATATCATCTGTTTATGTCAAAACTACTGGAATAATCACCTTCTTTTACATCACATATCTAACATCATTTATTTTATTTTATAAGCTACTTCACTCACCATTATATGTATTACCAATGCACACAATAGTCCAGTAATGGGACATCCTTGTCCTATTCCACATTTCCTGCATATTTCTTTACTTAGCCACCCATTCACTAAAACTCTCACTGTTATTATTATATGCTGAAATACATGCTGTACTAATTTTATTACTGTATTTCCATTCTTTTCCACAACATCCCACAAATCTTATCCTTCTCTAGCTAATGGTTTGCTAATGTCACCTACCAGAAGATTCACATCCTCCCTTTTATTTATATCATCCACAATTTCTCTCAGAACAAATAGCAGTTCTTGACAACCCTTCCCTTTCGTACCAAATATATTTCCTTCCATAATATCCTTCATGCTTCCTTACATTCTCATCTGTATCCTTTTCATAAAAATATATATAAAAATATATATAGTCTGTGTTATTTAGTGTGTTTGGTCTGCATTTTTTTATTTCATTCTTCTCATCCTTCTTCCATATAAATGTTAATATTTCAGGAAATAACTATTCATTATCAGACCCTTCCTTCAACCACTCATTCAGTACATTTACAAAGTAGTCTCTTTGTTAGTCTATTAATTTCTTGTATGTTCTATATCCTATACCATGTGGGCCTGTTAATGAATCAACATTTACTTTCCTAAGTACGTTATCCAATTCACTAATAGTAATTTATTTTTCAAATTCTTCCTTAACTTCTTCTGGATTTTTTTAACGATCCATTCTGTCATATTTTCCATCTTTTTAATCTTATACATATTTTGCACATGCATTCTACAATGCCCATAATTTGCTCATGTCATTTTTATCTCTCCTTTCACATTTTTCATTTCCCTCATTATATTGATATCCTCCTTTACTAATTCACCCAAATATGCAGATACCTCCTCCCTTCTCCTTTGTAAATAATATCTCTGCCTAAACTGTAATGCCTTAATTTTTTTCTTGATTTATTTTATATATTTTTATCCATATCATAATATTCTTTTGTATTATTTTCTATATATTTTAATACATCTATACATTTTGTCATAAGTCACTTTCCCTTCCTTTCATATATCATCCTGTCATTGAAAAAATATGTACTTGTTATACTTCATTTGAAATTCAGTCCGCCATTCAGACACAGTCACTCCAAAACAGCTTTCACTTCCTTAAAGTTCCATATTATATTTCCACCCCACAATTTTTAAAGTTGCAGTTTTTCTTTACTTGTCGGGAACAGAATAACAGTATAGCATCCATATCACATTTAGCACACCTTTCATTTTCCCTCTTCTTCTTAAATTTAATATTACTGTTCATATTTACTGAAAGTATTCTAAAATTGTTGCTTTTACTTCTTTTTTTTTTAAGTTTAGGGGAAATATTTTAAAATTTTCATTTTCTTATTTTTACTCTTTCTTTAATTGATATTTTTTCCTGGACTTATGTACAAATAATCCATGATCCTCAGAATCAGATTTTTCACTGGCTAGAACTTCAAAAAATTATTAGTGTCAATCCTTTCTCAAGACTTCTCTTCCTGCACATACTCTCTCTCTCCTCATATTCTGATTGCAATCAATTGGCCTCAGATGATAGATTGAAAACAATTCAACTAAGCAATCAGATACAGCATTGCTTTATATAATGGGTGTTGTTGCATTCATTGACATTAAAATAATAAAATAAAATGAGAAGAAAACTCATGCTGTTAATAAAAAGTGTACTTGGGATTGTACCTAGGGGGCTTCGTATACTAAAAATGCCGTCTTACAGCAATACGTATCCTGCTCTTTAAAAAAAAAATGGCAAGAGTTGAATATACAGATGGGGTTGAATTATATGACCCTTATGAATGATCCCTTTTTTAAGACTGAGGCAGATTTGCAGGAAGACATTCTAAAAATAGAAAGTGATATAGCTCGTGCACCATGCTTCAATAAATATGTTGCAGACAATAATAAATTATTGGACAGACTGTCAGCATATGATAAAAAACTTGAGGCAGTTAAATTGAAAAAACTGCATTGGGATATAAACAACTTCAACAAAGGACACATTTTTTCATGCCCAAAGATATTAAAACTAAACATGTAACTGTGACAACACTTCCTCAGACTATTAATATAAAATCCGTTAGACCGCTTGACAATTTTCATATTCCATTAGCTGACATCAGTGCATATCAATCCACTTCCGCTATTGATGAGGCCATTGGTCCATCTACTAGGAAGGAGGGCACCAAGGAGATAAATACTTCAGTACACAATGACACTGCCTCCACCCTGGTTCCTTGTTCGGCTACAAACCCCGCTCAAGTTTTATTAACATCTATTGCTAACAATTCCATTGAGACATCAGCAAATACAGGTTTTCAGCAATCCAAACAGGTCGTCTGTCTGAAATCACTCGAAGAGGTGAATGTGAACAAACAACTCTGAGATGCCGCTCACAGAGAATGAACAGGGACAGGAGTTGGAGTGGTCCCAGAACAAGGAACAAAACAAGGACATAGGCACTGAATGTAACTATATCATAAATTTGCCTAATATGATAATTGACTCTCGACATGTATCGTTACTTGAGAAAGGTTTAAAATTCATACCATCTAATGTTGATGGACTTGCCAATGCTTTGACTGATTTGATATTATTTGCGCGCAACCTGGATTTGAAATTATTATATGGTAATTCACAATTTAGTAACGATAATGTGTACAAACGTAGTAGTACGTTTGTCCCCAACAGTCACCATGCAGTACAGGCTTTTCATAACATTTGTGAAACACAAATTAGAAGCTTTAATCAGAATGAAAAATTCAAGCATATATACAATTTAACCAATGAAGAGAAAGAAGCTTTAAATGAGTTAGAAACTAATGAAAGTATTATACTAAAAGAGGCTGACAAGGGAGGGGCAAATGTAATAATGAATAGGGATGATTATTATAATGGTGTGCTTGAAACTGTGAATGATGAATCAGCTTTTGAAGAAATTAATACTGTTTAAGTTGATAAATATATTAATAATGTTAACACATTACTATATGATTTACAAATAATGAATGATATTTCTTTGGACATGTTAATGTATCTCACAGTTTTTCATCCAGTTTTGCCTATTTTGTATGGTATACCTAAAATATACAAATCGATCCACAAGTCATCAATGAGGCCCATTGTATCTGGGCGAGGCTGGGTAACTGAGCCTGTATCTACATACTTGCAGGGTGAATTAAGTAAATATCTTAAATATGTCAATAGTTGCATTAGGGACACAGCTGATTTTTTACAACAATTTAGTGCATGGTTTAAAACAAAAACTACAAGCAAGTTTATAATGGTAACTCTTGATATCAAGTCACTCTTTACTATGATACCAAATGGTTATGGTATTACAGCTTATTAGGCAGTTGCTAAATAAATACAATCAAGGAACAGGGAGACAGATAGAAACGATCTGTGAACTATTAGACATAGTGCTTGAAAATAATATTTTTACTTTTGATAAAAAATATTACCATCAGATTTCAGCAGTTGCCATGGGTACTCCCATGGCTAATACTTACGCAACCCTAGTTTTAAGTGATTGGGAGGAAGATAGCATATACTCAGGTCCTGATCTTTATGCTAAGAAAGTAGCATTTTTTAAAAGGTTTGTGGATGATTTTTTTTTTTCATTTGGGAAGGTGATGAAGCTGAATTAACAATGTTTGTTGATTATTTAAATAGTACAACTAATTTTTTGACATTTTCTATGCACTACTCCTTTTCCTATAGAATTTTTAGATGTTAACATCAGATATGAAGAATCTCAAATACAAACATCAGCCTTTTAAAAGGATGTTCAGAGGAACAAGTACTTGCATAGAAAAAGCATGCACCCCCCTCATATGTCTAAGGGTATTGTTAGGACAGAGGTAACATGTGTATGTAGATTGAATACTAATGATTTGGAATATATTAAACAGATTGATGAAACCTTGGACTCATTTAAAGAAAGAGGATATAAGGGTGAAATATTAGCAAATGGAAAATATGTTGTTTTGGGTACTAGAGACTCAATGGCTAGATCATTTTTCAATGAGATTCCTTATGAGCATGCTAGAAGTGCCAATATTAATCGTTGTAACATTATTTGTTATTTACCAACATATAGTAGATGCAGTGATGTTATTAGCAAAATAATTATGAACAATTGGGGCATCCTCAGGAGCTTGCCTGAATTTAATAAAATTATTAATGAAAGACCATTGTTTACTTACCAAAATTGTTCTAACCATAAGAATAGATTATGTTACAAGGATATGCAGGATAATGTGCAGCTTAAGACCATTAAACAGGGCACCTTTGCATGCTTTAATTGCTGCTAATGTATGTATATTGAGAAGAATAATTTTTATACACCCCACAACTGGTGTTACCTTCACCTTTAGATGTTATGCTACATGCAATAGCATTAATGTTATATATTTGGTTACGTACACAAAGTGTATACGTTTTTATGTGGGTAAGTCTACAAGACGTCTAAAGGATAGAATTATAGAAGACAACTCAGATATTAGACTTGGAATTTTGACTAATTCATTAACCAATCATATATCTGAGAATTCCACTCATAGTTTTAAGTTTAGGGTTATTGATGTTATGACTAAATCTATAAGAAGGGGTGATTTAAATACAAAATTGGAGAATAAGAAATGTGATTGGATTCTACATTTACAAGCTGACTACCTGCCGGGTATCAACCAAACAGTTTCTATTAAGCCTGTTTTAAAAAAATTAAATTAAAACAAATGAATATATAGGGAAATACCATGAGTTTGTTTTCTGAAATTCACTTTTAAATATGTTTTTTAAAACATGTTCTGGTTTTGCAGCTTTAAATGCCAATAATTGAATGGTTGTTTCTATTGGCTTTGTAATTAATTTGAAATGTATATAAAGAATGGAAATTTAATGTTGGTTATTAGCACTGAAGAAGGGTACTGGATACCCAAAAGCTTTGCTGCTTGTTTTATTATTTTTGCTATTATATTGTGTTACCATTTCACATTGGTGTCATCAGTTTTGTTCGGATTTTATTATTTTTTTTACTACTGGACCTTTACTCTGGTGTGTTTTTTGTTTCTATTGACTTATGTACAAATAATCCATGATCCTCAGAATCAGATTTTTCACTGGCTAGAACTTCAAAAAATTATCACTGCCATTCCTTTCTCAAGACTTTTCTTCCTGCATGTACTCTCTCTCTTCTCATAATCCAACTTGCAATCAATTGTCCTCAGATGATAGATTGAAAACAATTCAGCTAAGCAATCAGATACATCATTACTTTATATAATGGGTGTTGTTGTATTCGTTGATATTAAGATAATAAAATAAAATGAGAAGAAAACTCATTCTGTTAATAAAAAGTGTATAAAAATATCACACTATACAAGCAGGTCTCACAGGAAAACAAAATATCTCATTCAAATTGGTAATTGGTAGTTACAGTATACCAGTGGTCCAATCATCTAGCTTAAACATGTGGATGAACCAATAAAGTATGAACTATATGTACATTTAAGTAGCTTATATTAAAAATTATAGTTAACATCTATATTTATATATAACTCATATCAACATAAAGTTGTCTAATTGCTATCAGATAATGTCTTTCAAGAAATTCAAATTACTTTGACAGTTAGTATATTCGTAATTGTTGTACAATAAATAATAATGCAGTTGGTATAAATATCACAAGCCTCACATTCTATGATCTCATTTATACAAAAACGTATATGAAAACTATATGTGAAGAAAATGTATAAGATAATTGACACTAAAGCTAGTCACAATATGTATCGGCAAACTCTGCTCTATATTACGAGCTTGAACTAAAAATAACCAATTGCTTGGCTCAAAACAGACATTCATCCAATTACAAGTGACTTGTCTGAGAGTTAAAGTATACTTCGGGTTCAGCAAACATAAATGGAATAAATGAGTCAATCATTTTAATAATAACAGAAAAAGAGCCAATAATAAACAAGTCCGCTAATGCAAAAAAATCAGCGTGGCCAATACATAATTACAAATCAATAACTATATTAGCAAAATACTGTACATCATTAACTAGAAATGGCAGATATAACTGATTGTCCAGGCTTAGAAACTGAAACAAGTGTTTGAAAGCATGGCAAACCGATTGCTTTGTTAGTATCATAAAATGTACCAATGGAAATCAACGAAAAGGCAACAGTATAAAATAACTTAATCTCGAAATATAGGAATAAAAGGCAGCAAAGCAATAAATTAATTGGACATAAAAACAGAGCAAATGTGTTTAGCATCTGTGAATTACTACATCATCTTAAAACCTAACAAAAGTAAATAGCAATAAGAAAATGTTTATGGTTGCAACTTGAAATGTCAGAATTGGATTGAATAAGATCCATCCAAAATTCAAGTACTAAAATGAATACAACAGGCCATAAAGGACCAATCACTTTGCTTAAATTTGAAACTAAACCAATGACAATCAACATGAAAAAATAATACAATTATATATATATATATATATATATATATATATATATATATATATATATATATATATATGTGTGTGTGTGTGTGTGTGTGTGCAGTAAGACGTTGTCCTGTTCGATTCTCAGCTAGAGCGTCTTCTGTGTGGAGACATGCGTGAATGGGTGTACCTTTGTTGAAGGTTGTGCATCAGGGCTGGCAACTCGGCACATAAAAATCTACTGCCAATCATTAGCGGACCGGAGTTCCACTGTGTCGACCCCTAACCAGGAAAAGCCGAAAAACACAACAACAACAACATGTGTGTGTGTGTGTGTGTGTGTGTGTGTGTGTATATATATATATATATATATATATATATACATATATATATATATATATATATATATATATATATATATATATATATATATATATATATATATATATACATATATATATATATATATATATATATATATATATATACACATCTATATATATATATATATTATATATATATGTGTGTGTGTGTGTGTGTGTGTGTGTCCCTACTATCGGATTACTGAAGTTTTAAAACTTTGAACATGATATGGCAGGACCATATGATTACAGTTTTGAAACTTCAAAACTAAAATAAAAAAAAAAACAAGGCTCCCTGCACCCCCACACCCCCTGCTAATTAAATCTACGTGTTATGTGCCTGAGGAAGCTTTTAAGAGAAACTACAAAGTTGCATATTAAAGTATTTCACTCCAGTTTGGTGCTGTGTGTTTTGCAGTGGATTTTTCTCTTTTTGGCAATTAAATATACAAAATCCAAGATCGCACTACAGTGAGGAAAAATGGTAAATATCCTAAAATTCCTGTTCCATGCTGTATGGTGATCTCCATTCAAAACATTCAAAGTTTCAAAACCTTCAATCATATGGTCTCAGTCATTTGATATATGAAGTTTTGAAACATTGGTAATCCGATAGGGACCCATATGTATATAAGCATAAACTTATGGGATACAGTTGGGATGCTTGGCTAGGCTTATAAATGTCCCAGTGGTCATTAGTGTAGTATATACATACATATGAACCTAGGAATCTAAGAACATTTCTTAAAAGAAAATTCTCTTTAATTGGATCTTTTGCTCCCTTGTCTTATGCTAACGGACATCCAGGTTTACTTGGCTTTATTAAAGGTTAACTGATTTTCTAGAGGGACCTGCTGTGTGTTACTCTGTTGCTGACTGATGCTCAGAACATTGAACCTAAAAGACAACAGACATCCTGTCATTGAGGCTGGACCTGGAGAAGAGCAAGACAGTGAGTGTTATGCTTTTCCCACTTTCTCACACTTCTCTTAGGATGTAAGATCATGACATTGGTGTATGCATATATGTGTATATCACATTTAACCAGCTTGTAGTGGCAGTGGTCAGAACAGCCTTTTACTTGAAGTGGTCATAAGTAAAGGTATTGCATCGAGATAAAAGGAGGGTGTTACCTCTCTGTACTCCTCCCTCATTAGGCCAAAAATTGAGTACACCGTACCGTTTTGTATGTACCTCTCCAAACACCTGCACCAACTGGAAAGGACACAGAAATACCTCACAGAGAGAATCCATGGCCTCCAACACCTGTCTTATGTGGATAGGCTCAAATCACTATCACTCTACTTGGTAATGTGCAGATTGCTCAGAGGTGATCGGTGTCTCACCTACAAGGCAATCTCAGACCCTGCTCTACTAGAGATGCTCCATATCCATAAGTCTAACTCCTCACATAGTACCCAATCAAAAGACTTAAATATAATATGTGACATTAAGAAAACCTGCTGGAGAGACAGGTTTGTCTCCCAGAGGCTGCCCCATCTCCGGAATAGACTCCTCATACACATCAAACAAAGTATGTCGCTGACCCTCTTCAAGCGCAACCTTGATGAGTGGATTGGTAACCACAAATTTGTCCCAGGGGTTCCACCTGTGTCCCTCATTGACAGGGTTGACAGGTGCTGATCTGGGATTCTTTTTTGGGGATAAACTCTTGGCTAGGCTTGTAAGGGCCCCAGAGCCATTAGCCTAGTAATTTCCTATTATCCTATGATCCTATGTATGATCACAACACATATGTATGTATATATTCATGAAAGTATTACTGATGAAGCTTGGTTTTGGATAACCAGATCTAGAAATACTTTGAAACTAAGCTGAATTTTATGGTGGTTCAAATGCAGTTTGACAATTACAGTGAAGCATGCATTAACACAACAGTACTGTTAGAGGTGTACCCTTCCTTTGTTTCAACTTTAGTGAGTATGATGAGTTATGTGGCTTTTGGCCTACCACTGAATTGAGTGTATTGGCACCTCGCCATGCTATTCAGTGATTTATGTACTGTGGCACGTTATTGAGAAGTGGTCATTAGAACATAAAGTATTGGCACAGTGCTCCTTCTGTTGTTGGGGTCTTCAGTTTTGGAGTTACAAAGTGATTGTTTGGCTTGGTTCTGAATTTTCATATATCTCCTCCTGTCATGGATTAACATTTTGCACTTTGGTAAACTTATTTACCTTGTTAAAAATTAATAAATCAAATAATTAAATAACCCAAGGTCAAATCTACCAGAATTAGTAGTTTTTTGTGATTTTTTTTCTGGAGACGAAGATAAACATTATTCCTCCATTTTTCTCACCATTCTTGCCATATTTAAATTAAGGAAATTGTAGATCACACAAGAAAAAAAATTCTACAATTCCACTAGGATTTATAGTGTCAGCAAAATGCACTAAGTAAACAGATTAATGAATAAACAAAACAGTTTCAATGAAATAGAAAATGCACATTAAACTAGTGAGTGAAATGGTATAAATCTGTGCTGCATTGAGAAATGAAGCTCTTTATTTCAGATGTAGTACAAACTGATTCTCTCTCATGGTATATATGGCAGTAAAAGAGGTATGTTAGTAGCACAGAAAACTTCTGGATGGCATCAGTGGTTGCAGAGTAGCAATGGTAAAAGTGAAGAAATAACATATTTTTGAAAAAAATATATATATAATGACAGTGTAAGAGTAGCAGACTCTGTGAAGTCTGCCAGTCTGTTTGGTGTTATGCTTTTTTTTTCTCTCTCTCTGTCATTTTTCAAGTCATCAGTGAATGGAGTCATAGACCAGAAAATTTCAAAATCGCCATTAGGAAGTAATGCACTACAATTGAACACCATATTCCATTAAAAGGACAGCTCTCCACAAGAGAAGAATAAACAAATCTATAAAGATATATGATTATAGCAGTAGGTCTTCAGAAAGTGAAATAAAATAATCATTGCTGATGAGGTGGTCAGGTAGCAGCGGAACTAAGTGCAGCTACCTGCTATCAATCCCACTGCAACGGATCAATAATAAATGCAGTGATTTAAAAGTGTAGCTTGGGGTTTGAGTAATATCAAGTAGAGACATTAATAACTTTAAACCAGTCTCAAAGAGAGAGAGGAAGCAATGCACTCACTTAAGTAGTCGCAGACTGACAGCATGGATGAATTATCTGTTAGTGTCCTGCTCTATATTATGGAGGTTGGAAGGTCAGTGCAAAGTCTGGGTCAGGCAAATAAATCCAAGATTTCAATGCCTAGAGGAATCAGACCATATTTTAGCATCTCTTAACATTTGGAGGTCAGGCCATTATTATTGTAACTTAACATAGCTAAAGCTGTGATTATATATTTCCGTTTGAATGCGAATTGCATTTATTGCCTCCATTCTTCCTAATAAGAGCTGTAACTGGTAATACTTTATAAAAGTTGCTGCAGTTAATTAGATATCGAGGCATTATCTTTCCAAGTCACAATAGTTTATTTTGAAGTGAATAAGCTCCCAGTAACTGTAAAGGGCATTATTCACTGAAGTCATACTAGCTTAGTTAAAGGGAGTAAGCTCCTAATAGTTTTCTGTGCATCTCCATGATTTCTGAAAAAGTGCTTTAGGTCAGTGAAAATACTGTAAATATAAACAAGTATGACCACAATTTAAAACAGTGGTAATGGTGGTAAGTGGAATATGATGTTCTTTTTTTTTAAGTACCACCTTACCATACAGATAAGAATAGCCTAGACTCAAAATGTAAGTTTGTTTGTTTGTGTCTTTCGGCTTTTCCCGGTTAGTGGTCGCCACAGCGGAACTCTGGTCCGCTAATGATCGGCAGTTGATTTTTACTTACCGGCTTGCCAGGCCTAACACACAACCTTCAACGAAGGTACACCCATTCACGCATGTCTCCACGCAGAAGACACTCTAGCTGAGAATCGAACCAGACAGCGTCTTACTGTGAGGTGACAACGCTACCGCAGCTGTAAGTAAATGGAATAATAAATAATATGTAGTGGCGTACTGTTACTGATGTTTAGTCATTTAGTCACATCCAGCTCTTCATGACCTCAGGGTTTAGTACAGCAGAACTATCAGAGAGCAATTAATTCTTTAACTGTTACAAATTTATATTCATTATTTCGGGTTCCAGTGAGAATAATGCAACAGTTTTGCTTTTGAAACCTTTGTAAAAATATTTTCTTGAGCTTTATTATTAAATATTATTGCCACACAATCAATAAACAACCCATATTGCTTAATATTTGCTTACTTTTGATGTAAAAGTAAAACAGGAAGCTAACCCTAGAATTCCGAAAATATAGCCACAATACAGTAAGCGATCATGTGCCACGAGTGGCAAAGTGCAGGATGTGTGCGATTTGGAGACAGACACACAGCCAAGAGTGCAATCTGAACAGCAGAGTTCACTGTGATTTATGCTAATGGCCATATAATCAGATGGTCTTGAGCAGCATTATTAAAATGAGCAGTGCTGTGTATGTGAATGAGGTATAGCAAGATAGCAGGGGTATTCAGAAACGCATAAAGTGCATAATGCAAAACTCTAACACACATTAAGGAATGCAGCTAAATCTCTGTTTTTATGACTACAAAGCTTGGAAATATGTTATGGGTTGCCACAGCAGTAGCTAATATGCAACTAGAAATAGTTCTTATTGCTGCTATGAGCCAAGATGGCTGTCAATCTCAAAGATGTTGCATTACAGAACCAAATTTAACATTTCATGCAGTCCACAACACTGACATTATGGACTACAACCATATATATAAGGCCAAAATTCTGGACCTTGTGGACATGTGGTGGCTTCATCTCCAAATCCTTGAAAGGCATAGCCTATCTATCCCAGTGGATACCGAGGTAATATATATGGCTTTATGTAAAATCATATACAGGGATCTTTCAGTATCCAAATAGGGAACATGGTGGTTTTATTTCAGACATCTGGCTTGAGAATACTCCATCAGTTTCTCAATGTCATACTGCTCCATTTGGGAGAATATATGTAGTTCATGGTTCATACATGCCACAGAGGAGAGACGGAGGCAACAGCACATGTGATTTCTGTTATACAATATATGTAGTTCATGGTTCCTACATACCACAGAGGAGAGAGAGAAGCAACAGCACATGTGATTTCTGTTATACAATATATGTAGTTCATGGTTCCTACATACCACAGAGGAGAGAGAGGCAACAGCACATGTGATTTCTGTTATGCAATATATGTAGCTCATGGTTCCTACATACCACAGAGGAGAGAGGGAGGCAACAGCACATGTGATTTCTGTTATACAATATATGTAGTTCATGGTTCCTACATACCACAGAGGAGAGAGAGAAGCAACAGCACATGTGATTTCTGTTATACAATATATGTAGTTCATGGTTCCTACATACCACAGAGGAGAGAGAGAGAGAGGCAACAGCACATGAGATTTCTGTTATACAATATATGTAGTTCATGGTTCCTACATACCAAAGAGAGAGAGAGAGAGAGAGAGGCAACAGCACATGTAATTTCTGTTATACCATATATGTAGTTCATGGTTCCTACATACCACAGAGGAGTGAGAGAGGCAACAGCACATGTGATTTCTGTTATACAATATATGTAGTTCATGGTTCCTACATACCACAGAGGAGAGAGAGAGGCAACAGCACATGTGATTTCTGTTATACAATATATGTAATTTATAGTTCCTACATACCACAAAAGAGAGAGAGAGGCAACAGCACATGTGATTTCTATTATACAATATATGTAGTTCATGGTTCCTACATACCAAAGAGAGAGTGAGAGGTAACAGCACATGAGATTTCTGTTATACAATATATGTAGTTCATGGTTCCTACATACCAAAGAGAGAGAGAGAGAGAGAGAGAGGGGGGCAACAGCACATGTCATTTCTGTTATACTATATATGTAGTTCATGGTTCCTACATACCACAGAGGAGTGAGAGAGGCAACAGCACATGTGATTTCTGTTATACAATATATGTAGTTCATGGTTCCTACATACCACAGAGGAGAGAGAGAGGCAACAGCACATGTGATTTCTGTTATACAATATATGTAATTTATAGTTCCTACATACCACAAAAGAGAGAGAGAGGCAACAACACATGTGATTTCTGTTATACAATATATGTAGTTCATGGTTCCTACATACCAAAGAGAGAGAGAGGGAGGCAACAGCACATGTGATTTCTGTTATAACATATATGTAGTTCATGGTTCCTACATACCACAGAGGAGAGTGAGGGGCAACAGCACATGTGATTTTTGTTATATAATATATGCAGTTCATGGTTCCTACATAGCACAGAGGAGAGAGAGAGGCAACAGCACATGTGATTTCTGTTATACTGCACATTCTTCAGAGGTACTGGAGGCCATTGGCTGCACCCACTATGAAATAAAGGTCCCACTTGGGGACCTGAGAATGAGATTCATGAACTGCAGAACAGCATCACTCCATTAACTGGTAAGTGATCTAAATACACAATGTATTATCCACAATCTGTCTGCAAGTCACTGAGACATTTATTGTGACTCCTGCATATGTCACATCTGTGATCTGTGCCAACTTATGAGGGATGAATTCCCCAAGAGCATTTTATTGGTAATACCAGATATGCCTTGGAATCCAGGTGGATGACACATATCAAAAATTCACAGAATGCCCTGTATGATTTTGGCACATGTACAAATCTATTTTCAGTATGTGCAGTGTTACATAACATCATTCTTAGGAGACAATTACAGCACAGAGGGCAACTGCAAAAGTGTAGTCCCCAGCACACCAGGCAGTGGACATGGATCCAGATGAGGAGGAGTTTGGGGAAGAACCAGCAGGGGATGAACATGCTAGATGGACTTGGCAGCAGTTTGCAGAGGCACTTACAAAGAGATAGTAGTTTGCTAATAACTTCGGCCACTGTAAAGCAGATACACTACTAAGTGATACATGCAAGCTAAGCAGTTGGCTATCCTTAACCATGCACCATGGCCATACAATGCATTAGACAAAGGAAACCCAAGTAACAATATACAAAATGCAGGGCAGTGTTATCATAATTTTTGGGAAAAAGAGTACATGAGGCAATGTCTTTCACAGAACAATGTGTGAGTGCTGAAGACAATTAAAAGCAAGTGTGTGCTAGGTCTTTTTTTTAAACAAGAAACATCGTTATTAAATTATCATGTATGACATAGGCAATGTTACATTTATATAAAAGAAAATAAACCAAAGCAACACAATCTCAGTTGCAAACATTATACATTTCAAATCATGTCAACACAACTGTAGCTGCAAACATTATACATCACTTTTAATGTATCCAGTTGTTAGTCAACAATTACATAGCTCATTCATATCCTACCTTCTTTTAATCTTTGCTCCTCCTCTGCATGTGCTGATCCTGAATTTCCCATTTTTTTCCTTTGGAATTTGCTCCTACCCTTTTCTAAAGATCCCAGTTCCAGTTATTTTATCTCTGTTACCATCTTTGCTACGTCTAATAAAGTTAGTTTAGACTTTGATTTCCATTCTCAGCAAGGCCTTACTATGTCTAGACAATTCTGATTCTTTATCATAGCTCAAAAAAACATATCCCTAGGTACTTCAATTTACTCACCCAGCATCTCCAACAGAGCAGTCTGTAGGGAATCCCTAAAGTCTGCCAACTCATTACATTACCAGAAAATATGTTCACAGTTATCTCTTTCTTCTCCATCACACCTCCAACATTTGCCATCTTCCTGAGGAAAGATTTTTTGGAGCCTGCTTGGGATGTAAAAATACCTATGCAAACACTTCCAGGCAAAGATCCTAAATCTTCTAGATCTTGTTGCATATTTGGGAGACATACATATATCTCCCATTGTTTATTTGCAAATTGCTTATCTAATCTCTCTTCCCAATCCTTCCTAACCTCCTTTGATTGATTCTTATAGTTATCATGCAATATTTTATATTCTCTACTAATTATTGCTTTCTTAATGGCAACTTCTGTTCTAGATTATACTAAAAACTCTACCAGTGCTGGTCTTTCATTTAGGACCCTCTAGTTCCTTCTCTTGGCCTATACTCTGATATCAGTCCTCGATAGGGAAGGCAATCTCTAACCTGCAGTCCAAATAAATTTGTGGCATCCTCCCATTCTATCATCTTTCCCTCTCTAGTTATTTGCTCCCGTTACCTTGCTTCCTTTGCCAGTTTTCTCCAATATATTCCTGCCCCCTCATGCCTATTGTCTGTGTCCCTAACTGTAGTCACCCCTATTGGCAGAATCTTCTTTCTCCAATCCCATGTTGGCTTAGTTCTTAGAAGACATTTTGCTACTTTATGAACATAATATTCAGTATGATTATTGTTGTTCTCCTTAAAGGTCTGTATCCAAAATCCCAGCCTCTCCCTGTTACTTGAGCTTCCCCATGTTTCATCATCATCTCTTTCCATTTTGAATTACAGTTTTTTTTTTGCCCGTGCTATGTATAGCAGCCTTAACTGTGTTGCTCTGAAATACCCCTTCAACTCAGGAAATCCGAATCTGCCTTGTTCTATTTGGAAGAATAAGCTTATCCCACTTGACTCTTGCTGTCTTATCCTCCCAGATAAAATCCTTCATGTCTTTATTAATTGCTATCCACAACTTCTCTGGTTGATAAAAATATGCCTGACTTGTGTATAAGACTAAAGGGACTAAAAACATTTTAACTGCTTGTATCTTACTATCAATATCCATATAACAGAGCTTCCATTTTCTCAGTTTTTGCATTATCCTTTGTTTAGTCTCTTTTCACATATACTTAGCTGCCACACTGGCATCATTTTTAATCCATACTCCTAAATACTTCATTTTGTCATGCCCCTATAAATATGGATATTGTTGAACTAATTTGTATGTGGGTACATAATTTACCGCTATTGCTTTTGTTTTAGCTTCATTCATTTGTATCCCAAAACTGTTTGAAACTGTCTTAATATGTTTCACACCACTGTAACTTCCCTTTATTGTTTTATCAGGTATAAAATAATGTCATCTGCAAATAGATCCAGTTTTTCTTGACTACCATACCAACTGTCGCTTGTCCTGTCAGGATAAAACAAACAGTTTTGGGTTCAGTTCAGGCAGCTTTATTGTATACAAACACATCAGGATTTAGGCTTAGTAACTTAAAGTCAAATAAACTTATAAAATAATAGACTACCTGCACTCATACATGTTAACACTCTGGCTGTTCTCTCAAAATGGCACTGCTGCCTGCACGTGCTCTGTATTTATATGTACATGCCCTCACTTTGAAATGATTCTTAAAGTTACAACACACACTCTGTTCTACATTCTCACCCTTTTTTTAAAAACTAGGACTGGGTTTAGCAACAGGGACTGTCTTTGATGTTCAACTTCAGGGACATCTAAGACATCATCAGGAATAGGAATACATACTGAGACATGTCCTTCAACAAGAACATCATTTGGATTGCTCTGAGATCTACAATCTGTATCACAGCTACAATGCTGCGATATAGATTCAGACACCGGAAGAAGATGCTTGCGATTTCTTCAGTATTCTGTACCCTCGGATTCCACTAAGTAAGATCTCGGCTCGGGACATATACCTCTCACTTGACCAATTTGATCAAAACCTTTCGCCATTTGCATCCTCACTATCTCGCCTTCTTTCAATGGACGAAGACATCTGCTCATTTTATCATAGTTGGACTTCTGAAATGAGCACTTTTTGAATAGTTGGGCTTTGATTGCTCTGATGTTTTTAGCTTAGGCACCAACAACCTGGAACTGATAGGCAAGGTTGTTCTTGTTTGTCTAGACAGAAGTCTCTCAGCAAGTGAGCCAAGTAAATTGTCATGGGGTATATTTCTGAGATTAAACAAATTCAAGGAAACATTACTATTGTCATGCTTTGACCTCTCTAGTAATTTCTTTGCATTTTGTACTGCACGTTCAGCTAGGCCATTTGACTGTGGGTACTCAGGACTGCTGGTAACATGGATAAAGTCCTACTCTTGCAAATTTCTGAAATAGCTGACTGTAAACTGGGCACCGTTGTCAGAAATAACTTTGTGTGGACTACCAAGGACTGAGAAATGAAGTTTTAACTTAGTAATGCATTATTGGGCATTAGGTTAGGTAACAGATCAATCTCAAACCAATTCAAATAAGAGTTTACAAACACTAAGTAATATTGACTATTCCACTCAAATTTGCCAGTGGCTACTGTTGACCAAGGTAGTTCAGGAATCTGGTTTAGCTGAAGTGGCTCTTTTTACAAATACAGTTTAGTACTATTGCAGACTGAATAAGATGACAGTACTTTATTGATATCTTTTGACAGAGAAGGCCAAAATACTAGTCCTCTCACCATTCTTTTGGTAGCTTCGGAACCTGGGTGGCCACGATGCAAAATCTGGATGTACCCATGTTGTAACGAAGCAGGAATGACAACTTTAGGAATTTTGAAAACAATACCATCTTCCGTCAACATCTCATCTCTGTAAGGAAAATAAGGTTGCACTTCTGTTGGTGCACAAAAGTGCGTTGATGGCCACCCAGCATTGATGAAGTGGTTGAGCTTTTGCAAAATTGGATCAGTCTTTGTATGAGCTCTTAGCTCATCAAGTCTTGTGGTAGAAAATTACTCACTTCCATGACATCAAAGTCAAAATTCTCTGTGGCATTTCTGAGTGATCTGAATAAGGTGTCAACCAGATAAAGAAGTTTGCCTTTTGTATAGACCATTTTGAAGTTGTACTTTTGTAATCTGAGCATCATTTTTTGTAGTCTTGCTGGAGCTGTATGCATAGGCTTCTTTAAAATAGTGACTAGAGGCTGATGATGTCTCAATCTGGATAGCTTGGCCATAAATATAATCATGTAACATCAAACATGCGAACACAATTGCCAAAAGTTCCTTCTCAATTTGAGCATAGTGCATCTCAGTTTGGGTAAGAGTTCTAGATGCATAGGCTACTGGTCTGCCCTCTTGAAGAATAACTGCACCAAGACCGAACTTTGAAGCATCACAGGAAAGAACCACTGGTCTGTGGCTATCAAAGTTTCTTAATGTAGGTGGACTGGCAATTTTCTGTTTAAGGTCATCAAGTGCTGTCTGGTGTTGTTCCAACCATGACCAGGTAATGTTTTTGCATGTCAGCTCTCTTAAGGATGCTGATAATTCACTGAAGTCTGGTATAAACTTGCCCAAATAGTTAACCACGCAAAGAAAATGTTGTAAGGCTTGGACATTATCTGGAGCTGGCATCTCAAGAATGACTGCTTGTTTGGAAGGATCTGGTCATAAGCCTGAACTGGTAAATAAATGACCTACATAAGTAACTTCTGGTAGCCTGAACCTACATTTCAGAGGACTGAGCTTTATATTCACTTCAGGTGCTCTTTCCAGAACTTTCCTTAGGTGTCTGTCATGCTCTGCTTCACCATTGCCTCTAACCAGTAAATTATCTACTATTATACACATGGATAACCCCCCAAAAATTGCTGAAAGATTTCACTGGCAGAATTTATTCTGAAAGACATTCTGAGAAACCTGTATCTACCAAATGGTGTGCTGAATGTAGTCAGTAGTGAAGATTTGTGATCAAGCATTACTTGCCAAAATGAACTCCTTGCATCTAAGACAGAAAAAACAGTGGCATTTGGCATGAGGGTAACAACTTCCTCGACTGTACGCATAGGATGGTGGGGTCTTTTTAATGTTTGTTTAAGTCTTTTGGGTCAATACACATTCTGATTTCATCTGAGCTTTTCTTATGAGCAACCACCATGGAAAATACCCATTCAGTTGGTTCGGTAACTGGACAGATCACACCTTGATACACCATCTTATCTAACTGGACTTTGACTATGTCCTACATAGCTATCAGAACTCTTCTCATAGGTCTAACAACTGGACTTACCTCTGCATCTAATTTCATGAAGTACACAACTGGAATTTTACCTAGCTTGTCTCTGAAAACATCAGCATACTCTGAGAAAATAGCATTGGTGAAACTGGAACTAGGACATGTGCTTACATGATGAACTTCTTTGGCAAAAGAAATCAGTTTCAGTCTTAAATTGTCTCTAAGACCTAATAATGACTGCACAGGTCTTTTGACTACATAAAATTGCAAGCTGTAATTGTTCCCATCTGAATAGCATGAAAGCACTACTGAGCCTTCGGTTTGAAATGCTTCACCTTCATAGGCAGCAAGCTTTGCACAATTGACCAAATTATGCTGTTCACCAGCCCTTACTCTAGAAAGTGTTTCTGCTGACATAACATTGCACTTTGAACCAGTGTCCACCTTGAGTTCTGTGGGTTTACCATTGATCAGGACAGTATAAAATGCTTAATTTTTTGCCAACAAATCTACTGCATTAACCTTTTCACCAACCACTGATACACCATCTACATACAAAGTAGAGTTGCAGCTTTCTATATGATCAACTTGCTTTTTTGAGTGAAATTTCTTAATAAAAGAATGAGGTTTGCTTGGTTTACACAGCTTTTGAAAGTGGTTCCATTTTTTACACTTATGGCATTGTTGACCATGAGACGACTTGGGTTTTGCTGACTCACCCTTATGCTGCACTGAGCATGTCAGTTTTATAGAGCTAGTCTTACAACTTGCTGGAAAAGTACAGGCTCTCCCTGAAAATCCTGCAGGGGCTGCAGCTGTCATGTGCTTAGGCCTATTTCTCTTAGCCATGTGCTGCATGCTGTCTATGCTTGCTCTAGAGGCTGTTGAAACCATGCTATGACTTGCAAGCATATTTGTGCGCCTTTCTGTAAGTTTGTGCATTTTTTCAATAATTTTTATTTTCATTTTTCATTTATATAAATCTCAGTCATAGGTTCATAGGTTCATACTAGGCTATCTGCCCGAGGGCATTTACAAGCCTAGCCCATAGTTTTGTGGCTTACGCCACCCCTTTAGTATGGGGAACTATACCCATTATTTTGCTGTGCCTCTGTCGAGCAGTGACACTGAGGTAATCCCTGGGGTATATCTGCGATCTCCCATCCATTGGTCAAGATTTCTCTTGAACAAGGCCAGCGAGGTGCTCTGCCTCACATATACCGGGATTTTATTCCACAGCATAGGGAGTCTTTGGGTGATGAATCTATCCCTCCAGCACGTCCTATTAATAGCCGTGTCAAAGTTTAAGTCTCCCGCCCTTGTGGCTCTGACGGATCTAGATTTTTTGAGGTGAAGCATATTCATCAAATCTGAGTTTGACATGGCCTTGTATGTTAGGCAAAGGTCACCTCTGAGCAAGCGGTGGCGACTGAATAGAGCTGGAGTTCTTTCAGTCGGGCAGCATAGGACAGATGTTTGAGACCCTTTATCCTTTTGGTGAGGAACTTTTGTGGCCTCTCCAGCTGCTGCAAGTGTCGGGTCAGATACATTCCGAATGGGGCATTGTACTCAATCATTGGTCTGATGAGTGATGAGTATAGGGAGACTATGACCTCCCTTGATCTAGATGAGAATCCCTTCATGATAAGGTGGGCAATGTAGAAGGTCTTCCTAACTACTTTAGCTACATGGGTGTCGAATGACAGACAACTATCAACCTGGGTCCCCAGGTCCCTGATAACTTCTTCTGTGCTCAGTGGATTGCCACCTATTTGGTAGCTAGGGGTAACCTTGTTTTTCCCGAAGGGTATGACTATGCATTTTTTGGCATTTAACTTTAGGCCATGGCTCTGGCACCAGTTATCCGTTTCTGTGAGACCCTTCTGAAGGATATCTGTGTCAGATGTGTTTTCTACTATGGCGCCCAGTTTGCATTCATCTGCAAACTTTGTCAGCCATAACCCTCCTGTGTTTGCTTGTACTTCGGAAAAGTAGATGCCAAACAAGAGTGGGCCCAGGACTGAGCCCTGTGGTACGTCACTTGTGACAGGCTTTGAGTCTGACATGGCGCCAGCAACTCTGACCCTGTGGGTTCTGTCACTCAGCCAGTTTGCAACCCATCTTGTGATGTATGGGTTAACATTTAAGCTGATGAGTTTTTCAATGATACCCGAGTGGGGTATTGTATCGAAGGCCTTCGCCAGATCGAGGTAGGCTGTATGGACTGCCTTTCCCTCATCAATGGCTTTGGTGACTGTTTCAAAAAAGTCAACCAAGTTTAGAAGGCATGATCTGCCTTTGACAAAGCCAAACTGGGATGGATCCAAAGTCTGCAAATTCCCTATGTCTTTATTTATGAGGTCCATTATGATCCTCTCCATGGCTTTGCAGATAAGGCTTGTCAAGCTAATGGGCCGGTAATTTCCAGGGTCGGTGGAGGCACCGCCTTTGTGAAGTGGGACCACAGTTGCAGTGCGCCACTCCCTGGGTGTGACAATTAGTCAATTCCGTTGTTATAAAAACAGCACATACAATAAGGATTTCAAGTCCATAGCTTGGCTGTGATAGTGTGTATATTTCTACTTTATTTTGCATCTTGTTACTATGTAGTATGTATGATGTTTTATGCTGATATGGTGTTAAAGGTTTGTTCCCAAATTTCTCGAGCTTTCATATTTTTGTTTCTTTTATCCATTACTATTTTATGGGCTAAAAGATGTTTTATAGCTATTTTTTTTAATTCCTCCCAAGAAATATTTGTAGGGTCTAATCATTTGAGAGCTATGTATAGCTTCATTAGTAAGAAAATTATTATAAGTATATACGCTTGTTCTCCTGATATGTTAGATGGGGGAATATGTAGAGGGGTAAATTCCCATGTTAGTGTTTATGTTTGATATCCCATTTTTTTGCAGTTGTATCTTGAGGGAATTACAGAGTTTGTGCACACATTTGCAACTCCAAAATATATGCATTAGGTCTGCTATCTGGTCCTTACAGTGTGGACAGTATAGTGATTTGGATGCATTGAATTTGTGGAGTATTGCAGGTGTGAAATATGCATTATTACTTATCATGAGCTGCGTATATGACAGTTTTTGAAGGGGTGTACTTTTCAGTGTTGGATTGATTGCATGGCATATTTGCTGGTCGTCTATGGATGGTTTTAATTTTCTCCAATAGTTAGAGAAAAGGAGGTCCTTCTGAAATTTGATTTCGCCTATCAGTTAGATATTGTTTTATTTGTTGTAAGAATAGTCTTCCAAAGCAGAGTACAGTTTTCCATGTCACAATTAAATATAGTAAAGTTTTAGAGGCAGCTGGAACACAACTCTTTGATTTGTCTTAGAATTATTATATATGATTTGGGTAGATTTAGGTTACCTCGCATTTCTTGGGTTGTACAGTTAATGTATGGGTAGACATCTTGGATTATGTTATCCTTTAATCGAGGAAAAGAGTGAAGGTCTAGCATCTTATTTATTTTTCAATTTGGATTTTTATGGAGGGGTTGTAGTGTTACCATAGCTTGCCCAAGGTTTAAGGAATGAAAGAGTTTTTGTGTTATAGTTATAGAATGTTTTAAGGGATCTATAATGTAGGTTTGTAAATCTTTTTTGTTTAAAAAGGGAAGCACTTTGTGATTGATGCCTAGTGCTTTAATGTATCTATAGAATATTGTCACCCAAGGAGGTGACCAAGTTTTCATTGTCGGGTGATGTTCTGCTATTCTCAATATTCTGTTAGTGTTGATAACAGAGTAATACATTTTAAAATCTGGCAGGTCCAGACCCCCTTTGCTCTTGGGAAGTGTTAGTTTCTGATACGAGATTCTGTTTTTTTTGGTTCTCATATGAACTTTGCTAGGAAGGTATGAATTTGTTTGTAAAATTTATTATGTATAGTTATCTGTGATGTTATGAATATATATGTTAGTCTAGGTAAAATGTTCATTTTGATTATTGATACTTTGGTCAGAAATGGTAGCTTAAGGTTATTCCACCTTTTACAGTCTTGCATTATGTTTTGCCATTTAAGACTTATGTTATGCTGGTAGAATTCCTTGTTGCTCTGGAAGAAAGCAATTCCCAGATATTTGGTTTCTTCTTTAATTTTTATTGTATTCATTGGTGGTATTAATGAGATAAGTTTGGACGGTCTTAAGGTGAAGATATTAGTTTTATTGAGGTTTAATTTGTAGTTAGACATGATTGAAAATTGTTCAATTGCAGTTATTATTTTGGTTATGTCTGAGTTTGGTGTAGTGAAGGATATGTTCAGATCATCTGAGAAGGGGGTGAGATATACTTTGAAGTTATGTGTTGAGGGGGGTTATGGTATGTGTTTTGTTTAATATAAAGAAACAGGGGTTCTGGGTATAGGTTGAATAGAAAAGGCAATAATGGACATCCTTATCTTGTTCCGTTTTTTATCATAATTCTATTTGAACATGTTTTATTTATATATAGGGATGCGTATGGATTGCTATAGAGAATTTGGATGATCTGAATGAAATTGATAGGTATGTCAAAATAAGGTAATGTTTGAAGTAAAATATTTAGGCTGACCCTGTCAAGTAAGTTTGTGTATTTAACAAATCTCTATAGCTTTGCTCAACATTAAATCACTGTCTCGAAGCAAAATGTTTCTCACAGCTGCATTAGTAACACCACACACGAACCTGTCTTTTATCAACTCATCTTTCAAATCACCAAACCTGCATGTTTTAACTTTGTTTCTCAAGTTAGTAATATAAGCTGCAAAAGTTTTTCCTGGCTTTTGGTCTCTTCTATAAAATAAGTGCTTCTCCAATGTAACATTTGTCTGGGGGGTTGCACATTTCTGAAATTTATATTTCAAATACTCAGGGTCCTCCCTTGATTCAGTTTGTACAACAATATGGCAGTTTTCCCTTTCTCCTGCATATACTGCTGGTGCATACACAAATGAATACTCTCTTTTAATGGCTTCTGACCTTGTTAGATTAAGTAGAATAAATACCCTCATACATGCATCATTATTAGAAAAAGCTGCCTATATGAAAATATCATATTCTGGTCAAATACTCTCTAATTCTCTGCAATATTATGATCAAACACAAGTAGACTGCGTCTGCAAAATGCCTTTACCATGCCTAAACACAATAATAAACCCCCTTGGAGTTATGTACAATCATGCACACATATATGTCAGAAATTTATGCCAGAACATTTTGCAAAATCTGAGATACTTTGAACAACTCTAGCTATGCTCTGAATAGCCTTAGTCAATGCAAAATAGTAGCACATAGCATAAACATTGTAGTTTGTTAGAAAAATGCAGCCACTTTACTTTTCCATGGTTAGTTTGCCCTTTTATTGTGCTCATTATGCTCATTTGCCTTTTATCATGCTCATTATATTTCTCTTGTGCTCATTTTATTGTTATGAAAACACAAAAAAAAAAAAAACAAAAAACAAAAAATAAAATATAAACACACCAAAGCTGGAATTTCCACCAAGAATCCATGACACCACAGGGTATGATCATCAATGGAATTTATTCTGGTACCTCGGCTTTTCACCTTCTGAGGAATATTTGAACATCAAAACAGTAACCCTATTTATACACCAAGTGCTATTACAAATAGATAATTATTCAATTAAACATAATTGTAATAAACAATTATGGTTAATTGAATAATTATCTATTTGTGTTTATATCTCATTTTACTTTTAACATGCTCATTAAGCAAATCAGAAGTAGTTCTGAACATATTCTTAAGTATTTTGAATAACGTTATCAAATATCATGGTTTCAAACATATCGCTTAATTAATAATGCGTATTGTGCTTTTCATTTGATTAATAATATGCCTTGTGCTTCGCTTTTCATTAATAATGCATTTTATGGTTTGCAAATGCTTTGCATCATTTTCTTTATGAAATAAATCATTTATGTAAGTTTTTTCATTATCTGAAATTCATTTCTGGCGTTTCTTGATCGTTTGAGCACTGTTTCACTCAATCTGCTCAATATACCTCAACAGTCAACTCTGCACCTCATGGCTTGAAGAAGTTTCACTCTTGACTCCATTCTGCCACCATGTCACTCATCCGGTCAGGATAAAACAGATGAACAGTCGTGGGTTCAGTTCAAGCAGCCTTATAATATACAAACACATCAGGATTGAGGCTTAGTAACTTAAACTCAAATAAACTTATAAACAGATAGACTACTGTACTCATACATGTTAACAGTCTGGCTGTTCTCTCAAAATGACACTGCTGCCTGCATGTATTCTCTATTTATATGCATGCGCCCTCACTTTGAAATGCTTCTTAAAGTTACAACACACGCTCTGTTCTACACCAATTATATCCTTCAATTTCTGAGTCCCTTATTTTCTTTGCCAGTTGTTCAAAATATAATGCAAATAACAAAGGGGAGAGAGGACACCCTGAGTGGTTCCTTTGCTCAAGCAAAGATTATCAGAGAGGACTCCAACCACTTTAATTTTTGCCTCCAATCTTTCATATATATCCTCGTAATCAGCCTTTATAATTTTATCAGGGAATGCAAATGCTTCCATTGTTCTGCTCATAAAATCCCAGTTTACTGTGTCAAATGTTTTCTCTGTATCAAGACCCACCATCAATAGTAATATTTTCTTACATTCTGCTTCCGTCTGGATCATCATTGTTCTGTTTATGTTGCCAAATGTTTGCCTCCCCTCCACAAAAACACACTGACCCATATCTATCAACGTTATCACTTTTGCCATTCTTTTAGCCATTATAGACACTTTATAATCATGGTTTAGTATTGAAATGGACTTATATGAAGCTACATCTGATGGATCTTTACCCTCTTTATTTATTACAGCTACCACTGTTTTCTTCCAGGTTGCTGGTACTTCTCCACCTCTTAAAATGCTGTTAAAAAAAACATTCCAGATCTTCACCTAGCTTCCAAACATCCACAGGAAATTTTCTTTTCCTGGTGACTTTCCTGTAGATTGCTTATACATCACCATTTTTATCTCATAGCCTCCTATATTAACTGTTAGTAATTGTGCCCCATCTACTTCTAACCTTGACATATTTAATTTTTCCATAACATTTCCATTTGTACCTTTTCTTGATTTCCATATTCTTCTGCTTTATACAGCTTTTCATAGAACTTCCAAGATATTTCTAATACTTCTACAGGATACCTACTTATCTTCCTTGTTATAGGCTCCCTAAGCTTGCTGACTGCCCTTTTACCTCCTGTTGCCTGAGCTGTTATGCTAAAAGTTTTTGTGCTCTAGAGTTATTATCGAAAAACAGTTGCTTAACAGCAATCTTTCAAAACGCATGCATATTAGAAAGCTAATCCCTTATTTTCTGTTTAGCATTCTGTAGTTGCTCCTCCCCTTGTTCTGTGAGATTCCTTGTATTTTGCAATACATTAATATTTGTCAGTCCCTCTAAATCATTCTTGTTGCTTCTTAACCATATCTCCCTTTCTTTTATTTCCACCCTATTTTTAAATTCCAATTTAATTTTATCCCACTCCCTAACTATATTTTCAGAAGTTTCTGTCTTCTCTAATAGCTCCTGAATAATTTTCAGTACCCATTCCTTAAATTTCTCTCTTTCCAACAGATAGGTGGGAAAGTGCCACTGTCTCATTTTTATTTCGTTACCCTGTGTTTTTATTTTAGCTATTACTGGCGCTTGATTTGAAATCGTTATTTGGTGCATATCAAGACCTCCAATTAAATGCACATCTTACTGTGAAATGTAAATTCTGTCTAGCCTAGCCCAGTTTTTATATCTTTGGGAATAATATGAAAATTCACTCTGAATTTCTAGTACTGAATTCACATTTTCCATGCTAAATATTTTCATACATTTCTTTAAAAATCTACCCTCCTTTGTTATATTTTCCTTTCTGGGCCACCCCAGATACATCTTCACCATTGCAAATCAAATTACATTCCCTACCTATAAGTAATATTCCTTGCTGAAAGCTGATTATTTCTACAGGAATTTTGTTAAGCTCCATTATAGCAGTTTTCGGTAGAATATAAAAACATGCCAGTGTAATCCTCCTCCCTTGTCAGCAGCCCCTTAGTGCTACAAATCTGCCACTATTGTATTTTTTCTGCTTCTATTACTACTGGAGCACCTCTTGCAATTAATATAAGTACTCCTCTCTTCCTTTGTCCCAGATATTCCGATGACTAACAATCCGAAAAACTTTTCTTTATCATATTCCATGTTCTGTTCTTTCAAAGTGTGTCTCCTGTAGCATAGCTATTTGCACTCAACATTTTTTAATATTAATAGTTTACTACTCTTTCTTTTTTGTGTTTATCTGTGAGACCATTAATATTTAAAAACATTATAGAAAGAATCATATTCTATTTGTGCAGGTGCTTTAAGTCATTCTCTCCAGTAGAGCTCTGGAAGTTTGCAGTGTAACTTCCAATGGGTGGAGCCTAAGCCTTTTGACAGAATTAAATTATGTCCTTACATTTCAAACAAATTTTCATATCTCTGGAACCATAGGGTTATGAAAGAAGTATAAATGGCAAACTCTTCAGCACAAACTATTTTTATAGTGGTAGTATTTCATAGGTTCTAGATCTTAAACCAAATTTTATAAGTAACTAGGGTTGCCACCTTTCATTGTGGCTAAAACCGGAGTAAGGCCACAAGGCCACACCTCTTGCATCACCAGTATCTTTGCCCTCCCCCACCCTTTCTCCCGCACACACTCCGCCCATTTCATTACATCACTTTGACATCATCGGGTGGGAATGCTCTCTTTTTCTGTTACTAATGCCTGTTTTCGGCTGATTTACTATGCCTTTCTGTAAAATAGCATAGTAAATCATCCAATTTGCAAAGTCTGATAGTCTGTTTCCTTTTTTGAAACAGAATACCGGAGTTTGTACAGTGTTTTCCGAACTACGGGAGAATCAATTTGATTTTTGGATAGTCTGGAAAAAAATGGAGGGGGTGGCAACCCTATAAGTCACAGTAAACACACAAACTTTTACATTTGTAGTATTTTGTAAACAACTTACAATATCTCAGCAACCACTCAAGTTACACACATACTGTCAGCATCATTTTATTCATCTAGCTGAGAGCTTTGATATGAGGCTAAGGAGTTCTGTCTGTGTTACTTGTTTGTTGAGATATTTAGAAAAATGTGAAAATTATATCTATATAAATTAATATAATAAAAACAGCAGCTGATATCTATTTACCGACACTAGACAGCGGTCAAATATAAATTCAGTTGAGTTTGCCATTCTGTAAGCTTTAAGATGAAGTCTTTTAAAACATTGCACATAGCATGGTTTTGGAATTATTGATGCAAATATGAACAAGCAGTTTTTGATGCCTAGCGGCATCAGTAGGAGTTAACTGCAGATACATCTGGAGGTGTCACTCGGATGTAAAGAGTTAAGTGTGTGTGTGTGTTTGGGGGAGGGTCTTAATATAAAGAGTTTTGTGAAAAGCCAGTGCCTCCGGGTGTCTGACTGTGTGACATACTCTGGGCTATTCATGTGTGTGTGTGTGTGTGTGTGTGTGTGTGTGTGTGTGTGTGTGTGTGTGTGTGTGTGTGTGTGTCTGTTTATTTATTTATTTGACATTTGTTTACTGGGGTGGTCTGACTGGGTTTACAGAACCCGTTTTCATCTGAGGCCCGGGGAGAAAAGCTCCACATACAGTACAATACAAATACAGTATAATCCAGTACAATAAAGATTACATTAGAAATACTATACAAAAAATAAGCTGAAAGTACAAACTGCTACAAGCTGTTGTGATACATTACTACACATCTAAACAGCTCTATACAGTTAAAACATTACAGATGATAATAGTCACTCTCATCATACATGATGTAGAAATAGCAGCCAGAAAGTTAGTGATGCAGACATATAGGGAGAGAGAGTTAGGAAGGACAGAAGCAATTAAAGCCTGAGCAGCAGTTTAAGAATATGATACAGAAGCAGAGAAGGAGTCAGAAGACCTTTAGGATCTTGGAAGTCTGTGAGGGATTGAAATGTAAGAGAAGAGGAAGATCTGAGCATTAGGCAGGCTTTATGCAGGAGCAGAGCCATGTATTTTTGAGTTGATTTTTTAAAGAGGCTTTGAAATGGGTTAGGCCAGGAATAAACCTGGTAGCTAGAGGTAGTGAATTCCAATGTATAGAGACAGCGTATGAATACAGACAGTGACCAGGTTTTCTTGTGGGTTTTGAGATAGCTAAGAGATTTTTGTCTTTTGATTGTAGGGATCGATTTGGTGTGTAAGGTGTGACTATATTGGCTAGTGCAGTGCAGGCAGTAGGGTTGAAAATAAGGTTGCGCAAGGTGGATAGCTAAATAAAGGCAAGATGGTTGGGTAGTTCAAGCCAGTCAATTTGTAGGAGTGGCTTACAGTGGTATGTGTGATATTTAGAGTTTGAGGCAAACTTTGCAACTTTGTTGTAGCACTGTTTCAACTTACATAGGGTAGAATTTTGTAAGTTAGTTAAGATAGGGGCACCATACAGAAGAGAGGGAAGTAAAAATGTTTTTGCAAGGGTAGTTTTAGTTGCTGCAGTAAAAAAATGTTTGTTTCTATATAAGAGTCCCAATTTTTGATGAGTTTTCTTTATATTTTGCTGTATATGGGGGTCAAATCAAAGTTTATTGTCAATGATAACACCTAGAAGTTTGGTTTCATGCACTGTTTCTATGGCAGTGTTGTCAGATGCAAGGCTGCTGAAATGATCACTGACAAGGGAGGTGTTTTTGGGATGAAAGAGTACTAGTTTTGTCTTCTTTGGATTAAGAAAGAGTTGGGCATTTCTTAGCCAGGATTCAACTTCTGTAAAGGACTGTTGAGTTTTTGAGAGTAGTTCTGGCAGTGATTGAGCAGTGCACATTATGGTGGAATCATCGGCATTATGAATCAGGGTCCCAGGGTGAGAGGCAGTGTGAAGCCTGTTTGTGAAAATGTTGAAGAGAAGGGGTCCTAGGATAGAGCCTTGGGGGGACTTCAGTAGGGTTCTGGAGAAAGGGTGAGAGTTTGTTGGACCATTTCACTGCTTGTTTACAATCCTTGAGGTAGCTCTGAAACCATTTTACTGTGTTATGTGTGAAGCCTAAGTTAGACAGTGGGTTCAAAAGTAATGGGTGAGACACTATGTCAAAGGCCTTAGAGAGATCAAGGAATATTGAGGCTGTATAGCATCCTCCAACTCTGGCCTTGTTCACGGTGTCTGTAAAAGATAACAGGGCTGTGACTAGGTTGGAAGCCATGTTGGGTTTTGGTTAAAAGATTGTTTTGCAATAGATATTGCATTATGTGCTGATGGATACTTCTCTTGAGAATTTTGGATATGGGTGACAAGATGGATATAGGATGGAAATTGTATGGATCAAAAGAGTTGCCTCCTTGGTGGATGGGGGTGATGTGAGATTGTTTCCATATGGTAGGTACTTCTGATTCGGATAAAGACCTATTTATAAAGATACTGATTGGATAGACAACTGAGTTAGCAGCCAGTTTGAGGTAGTATGGGGGGAGCTTGTCAGCTGAAGTAGAGCGGGTTTTAGTTTTTGTAGCAGTTTCTTAATGGTGTCAGTGGGTATGGGCTGAAATGAGAATGGAGTTTGTATGACATTTTGTTGAGTATGGGGGCTAATAATGACAGGGTTAGAAGTAGTTGATGGCCTGGGGTCTTTGTCTGAATAGGTTAAAGGGTGGGGGGTCCAGTATTAGGGGTGTTAGTTAGGGCTGAAATTGATTTTATGAAGTGCTTTTTAAAGATTTTGACTATTTGTGATGAAGGGGTATCAGGTGATAGGGTGTGCTGAAGCTGGGCATAATATGACTTCTTATCTCTGTTGATTAGTTCTGTCACTTTGTTACGTAGTGTTTTGAAATTAACATGGTTTTGTTGATTTTTGTTTTGTTTCCAGGTTGACCAGGCTAGGGCCCTTGGCTTCATCAGGTGTTTACATTCCTTAGGGAGCCGTGGTGCTGAGTTCTTTTTGATTCTTTTCATACAAATGAGAGCTAGTGTATTAAGTATGTGAAGGAAGGTATTACAGTATAGCACAGCATCATTGAGGGGTCGTTTTTTAAGGGGTATCCAGTCTATTTCCTGTAGGAGATTATTGAATTTATGCTGACAAAAATTGAGTTCCTAACTGATTTTATAGTGTGTACTCTTAGTTGTTGGGAGTTTGTTCTAAGGGAGTAAGCTGGTAGATTATCACTCAGGGAGCTAGGCAGTGTACCAGCAGAGGGGTAATTAGCAGGGTGGGATACTAGAATCCAGTCTAAGGTGGATTGACAGGCAAGATCTTTGCTGTATTTTGTTGGAGCATTGATAAGCTGAGAAAAAAACATACAGATTTATACTATTTGTGGGGAATTGGAAGCTATGGTTTGCCAATCTACATTTATGTCTCCTAAGATTATTGTTTCAAGGTCTATTGTTTGGGATGTCCAGGATAAAATATTTTCCAACACTGGTATATTGTTACCTGGTGGGATGTATATTACTATTATGCAAATTCTGTCGGATATATTAAGGTTCAAAAAGGAGATTAGTACCTCAGCATTAGAAAAGATGGGTATATTACTGGTGTAGGGTGTGATGTTGAGTGTAGTGGGATATAGATGTGCTATCCCTCCCCCCTTTTTTAGCTCTATCTCTTCTGCTTATTGCAAACTTTGGTGGTATTATTTCTGAGTCTTTTACACTGCGATGTAGCCATGTTTCAGTAAGGGCTAGTATGTCAGGTTTATTTTGATCAATCCACACATGCAGTGGGGCTATTTTATTACATATACTTCTAAGGTTAAGCGTAAGTATGTTTAAGTCTTTGGGGTTACTCTTGTGGTGAGGATTAGAGGGTGGGCCAGCGTTAGGATGTATGTCTCCACATTTGAGTAGATAGGTAATGAGGAATGTGCACCATGGAAGTGTTTTTTTATTTCTAAGTGAGGGTACTGGTGTTGTGTGGTTTCATAGGAGGTGAGTAGGCCCGTTTGTGGCTTGAATAAAATGGGAGGGTATAGGGGAATAGCTGGGAGGAGATACATGAGAAGCTGTGTTATTTATTGGGGAGAGGATTGGAGGAGGTTGTTGATGTGTATTGGTGTGTGGGGGTGTGCAAAGATATAGCTGTAGTGAGATTGTGAATTAAGAGTAACGAGGCTTGGCAAGTTAGGAGGAGCATGTCAGCTGTGATAGTGAATTTAAAAATAGTAAAAGTGGAATGTGTGTGTTTGAATGTAGTACAGGTGTAAATAAAGACTGTTACGTGGTATGTGTGAAGTTGAAGGTAAGGTTGGAATGTTCTGACTTCAGAGTGGCTTTGATAATGTGGTTAGGTGTTTCACCTTGCAGTTTGTGATAAGGATGGGTGGGGTTGATGTGACTGGTCAGTGATCAAATTATGGTGCAATGCTAGTTTGTGTGTATAGTAGAAGAGAAGGTGGTGAGCTTGGATTTAATTTAAAATGGTTTGAGGTGGTGATTGTATTGTGATTGTAGAGTAGAGTTAGATGCAAAAATATAAAGTAGTGGGCATGTGAGTTCAAGGGGATGTTGGGAGACAGCCCAAGTAGTAGTTGTAGCACTGTGGTTCAATCCACTGCACAGATACAGGGTAGGCATGGTAGAGGGGTGAGCATCCTATGTATATACTTGCCTATATGAACTGCCTCTACCAGGTGTTGTTCTGGCTATATGTCAACATGCTGCACCACAATGAATGACATCTGCTACCATACATGCCACTGTCATGACAGCCAAGAACCTGGAGATGTCGTCTCCTGGCTGTGGACACCCCCACAACACGTGTAACCATGGAAGTGCTAGTGGCTCCATGACTATAATCTGGGCTATCCATGGCCACAATGGGCACTAGTGAGATGGCTTCATGGATGGCTCCTGATGTACAGAAGTCAGACATTAGAGGACATGTCTAATGAAACTATCACATATATGGGACATGCACATAAGATTACAAACTTTGAAATGTCTGTCATGGTGTTAGCCTGTGCCTCCATGATGGCCCTGCACATCCACTAGGACTGGACCCATTGACACAACATCAGGGAAACAGTGGTGTGTATAGAGGATCCAGTGGTCACATTCCCTGTGTCTAACAAACAGACACACACACACACACACACACACACACACACACACACACACACACACACACACACACACACATGCACACACACACACACATCTGTACTCTCTAACTGTTCTAGCTGTTCATTGACGTTATCATCAGAAGTTGCAGAACCTCTGACATCAGGTTGTGAACATTCCACTGTGGTTATTCTGGAGAAAAAAAAATCACCTGTGAACATTCCAAACCAGAAGCATACAGTCAAACCATACATAGCAATACTAGTGATTTCAAATCACACATTTAAATACCATTCAATGCACTGAAGGCTATGTAGCTTGAAGTCCTGCTGTTCCTGTACAACTCAAATGGCTAGTTTCCTAAACTGGCCATTGAGAAATAGGGTAAGGGAAAGTAAGTGTGCTGTTATATAGGAATACTGCTTCATACTTGGGACATCTCTGGTGGAAATGTGTGGAGAGTTATGAAGCTCTACACCAATGTCCATCAATAAACTGAGGGACATTGTGAAGAGGTCTCTACTGCTGAAAGAAGCCAAAAATACTTCTATCCCTGTCAGAGGAGGTCTGGCTGTTGGCCCATCTTCCATTGGTCTACCATACTGTACCAGGCAAACAGCTTAGTTTTACATCACAATAGTAATACCTGTGACCCTGTGGTGAGTCAATTCACTTGTATGGTCCTACAGTGTTAATATCTGCCAGACAATCTTTCCAGGCATGTTCTTGGTAGGCCCAGTCAGCACTGTCCAGCCCAAAGAGCTTGTTACTGATAGAGATGGAGGTCCTGAGCTAGCAATTCATCTTCTATTTCAGAGATTTTTGACTGCCTTTCCAAGCAAAGTAAATAGCATTCTTTTGTTTGCTGTCCTTTTGTGGTATTGCTCTGCCAGCATCAACAAAAGGATGAGTAAGGTAGCTCTGCTTGCCTCAGGCAAATTTTTGCACACTGTTTTATCCCTTGTCCATACACTGTGCTGCTGGTGTATCTGACAGTCGTATTTGTCTATGCAGACTGTTTTCCTAATGTCACAACCATAGCATTACTGAAAAAAATGTCACCCACACTCCCATCATCATTACATTGCAATCAACAAGGGGACTTGACTGCTTCATCACATTATTACACAGAATGTTGCACTTATGGTATAATTAGAATATATGCAACAGACAAATGGTAGGTCTCCAAATGCTATTTCAGGGCCAGTCTGAATCTATGCACATGTGGTCTGAGTACTTGCTGCTGGGTATGTTTCCCATTAGGCTTAATGATCCTTCATTACAGTCATTGCTTGTACTAACACTTTCCCTCCATTTATTCAGTAAGTCTTTAAAGAAAAGTCAAAGCTACTATATTATGTAGTTACATCATGCAACAGCTAACCATAGCTATACTTAAAAAAAAAAATAAAAGAGAGAGACTGAAAAGGTAGCACTTACCTGATTGATGCTGGGACACAGTTCCTCTAAGCAACCAGTAGAAAGTTCACCAGTTGCAGGTATGTACTTTGCAGATCTATGGTGAGTTTCACTGCCTTCCCTCACACTTATAACAAACAGATTTTGCTGTCTGAACAAGATGATTATGCAGGTGAGGGTTCAAATAATTACTAATTCTGAGTAGCTCAATTTCCATGTCATGATGACTGGCCAAACTTTGTGCCAAATTCTACAAAGCACTGTGCCCATGCTTAGTCATCTGTGGACCTGACTGCAATTGTGTTGTTCACCCTATAGCTCAGGGGGGTATATGTAATTCCACATCCAACCTAATGGAAATACAATCAGTGTACTGCATGCTGCATTTGTGGCTTATAATTAGGGACAGTGCTGCCACGTTTCCATATTGCAGTGCAATGTTCAAACATTGTAATACAGTACATATATTGGGTTGTTCCACCTTAGGTTGCAAAATGAGGAGCCCGATGTTATGAGCAACATGGCAAAATGGAGTACTGGTGTGGCCATAAGGTATCTTCCATACTTCACTGTGATTTCAACGTAAATAGAGATCTCCTTGTAGGAAAAGAGAATGCTCCTTTTAAGGCACAGACATGGTGTATAGGAGAATATAAAATATTCCTCTACCACCTCCACTGTCACTACAGAAGATGGTCACTAGAAGAGGGATATGAAAGTTCCCAGTATAAAACCATGGCCCAGAATGCTTTTGCACAGGCTGCCTCATATGTAATGAGCATTCTGCACACAGGTAAGAATGTTGCCACCATGATCGCCACATGCAGTAAAGCCATCCTGACCTTCTTGGCTGGTAGTAGGCTGAGGTCAGAGCTAGAGCACCTCCGCAGTACTAAAAATAACGTTCGCTACACATACAAACTGCTTGTGTGAGCTATGCACATATATTACACAGTCCATTTTGTCTCTTCATAGCCCCAGAAGCAGAGAGTGAGTGGCCACACAAGAGAAGGATGGACAGTCATAGAGAGCACCATGGTGACCATACCTGCTTCATACAAAGCATGTTTTTCTTTGTTAATGCTTCTGTAAACAGGTAACAGTCTTGCAGAAGGGCTTGTGAATCTATTGCTATGCTATAACTATAGTCTGCCACTGTATTATTTTGTTTAATACTACCAATTTTCTACTAGGTTCCATAGTTCAAAGGTAGGAGTATGACTGTTTAATGCTGCGCCTCTGAGTGTGCATAAAGGCTTTGTTGGAATTGTAGATATACTGTATCTCAACATGACAAGGCTTGCCATTCAAATGGCATATGTTTATCATTGTGGGTTCAATCCTCCCCCAGTTCATGTTGTGCTGTGGGTTCAATGCCCACCCCCATCCCACATTATGGTGTGTTTCCTCTCACAAAGGAAAGGGCAGGTCTACAGTCTACAAAAATATACCATATATATTTGTCCTGACAAACAAAAAAAATGCATATATTCCCCATAATGCCACATGACATGACAAAATAGCAAAAGTCAAACTAAACCTATTGAAATAGAAATTAACAAAAGCATGCAAAACATCTGTTTCATAAACCTGAAAATATGTCACAGTCCCATCATTAAGCAAACACAAACCTTTTAATTCCAAAATATTGAAAACAAACTGCACACCATTCCCTTTCTCCTTTTCTGAAGGATTATGCAGAGGATTATTAAATCTCCCACACACTATGTCTAATCCCACTTTCTTGGTATCTGATACAAAACCTCAAAATTCTCCTGCACAAAACTGCTGTTCACAGGCATGCAGAAATTCAAACCCTAATGAAATATCACCCCAAACTAAAATCAAAAAACACTGGATTGAAAGCCACACCCATAACATAACTGACAACCTATATAGTAAAATAATAATTAATAACTCAATTAAGACTTCAAAAACTTTTCATCAACACCCCCTCTATATAAAAAAAAAAAAAAAAAAAACACTGACCACCTTAATTCAGTTACAACTTATTCTGTTCCATGTGCAGAAAAAATATATTGTAAATAAACAATATCACAATCCTGATCCATTTATAAATAACCGATTAACCTCCTCTGTTTTGCTTTCAAAATGTTTACATTCAGACAAAAGAATTTAGCCATAATTACACATACAATTTAGCATTACTTCATTTCTGTCTTTTTTTACTTATTTCCACTCTTAATAATAAAGGTCCGTTACCTAACCTATCAACAGTAGAACCAACCCTATCTTTTCCCTAAATGCTTCCTCACCATGTGAGCCTATGCTAGAACCATACTCCTCTGAAAACTACAAAACAGAAATAGAATTTTTTTTTTCTTTATTGGTATTTGTTTACTGGGAAAGTCCACTGGGCCAAGTGAACCCCTTTTCAGTGAAGGCCCGGGGAGAAAAGCTCCACAAACACATCAGTACATAAAGTGTAAAATAATATTCCGCAAACTCAACAGTACATAAACTCTAAAATATTACATGAAAAAATAAAGCAGTAGAATGTACAAGTAATAATCACTGAACAAACAGTAATATACAATAAGTGAAGTGCTGCAAATGCATAATATGTACAGTAATATACAATAACTGAAGGGCCAGCAATGCATAATATGTAAAGATTTATAGTAATAATGTTACAGACTAGTCAAGTGAATAAGTTATTGTACTTTAAAGGTACTATGCTGAGGAAATATAGCATCATAGTAGTATTCGGAGGTGTTTTAAGGTTATAAGCAGTGTGGAGAGACAGGTGTGAATGGACAGAAGGGTGCTGGTAGAATGTATAGAAATAAGTTATTGGATTTGACCTGTGAAAAAGAAAGTTCAAAGAGGTGAGGATGAAAGTTAAAGTAAGAACAAACAAGGAGTGTAGAGAGTAAGTTTGTGAGTAGTTACACGTGCAATGCTAAACGGTGCAGAGGTGATGCCACACAGATTCTTTGAAGGAGAAGATGCTACCTGAGGTTCTGACAGCCGATGGGAGAGAGGTCCAAAGTTTGGCAATGGAGAAGAAGTAAAGCATTTTGCCAGCTGGAAGTGCAGGTTTGTCTACTTGCAGTAGAAGTTGATTTTCAGATCTAAGTGGTCTGTTTGGGTGGCAGAGAATTAGGATGGAAGAGAGGGAAGGGCAGTCTGAGGGTTTGTAAATGATTTTGTGAGCTGTATGTAGAATAACTGATGTGGAAGTTTGAGCCAGTTAAGTGCGTTTAATGTGATGCAGTGATGCGAGGAGTGTTTTATGTTGGTTGCAAACCTGGCAGCCTTATTGAAGCAAGTGTCAAGCTTGGATTTTACGGCTGAGTGGATGTTAATGAGGGGGGCAGCACCACAGAGGAGTGAGGATAAGAGAAAGGTTAAGGCAAGAGTACATTTAATTGAGCAGTTAAGATAGTATTTTTATCGATAGAGGGTGCCTAGCTTATAGTTTGTTTTTTAATGTTATTGTGGACATGGATGTCAAATGTCAGGTTTCCGTTAAGTAAAACTCCTAGCCACTTTGTGTGGGAGACCACCTCTATGGTAGAGTTGGTTTAGGAATGAATGGTGAAATCTTTTGTGCTGACAGAAAGATTTTTCTTGGGGGTGAATAATATCAATTTGGTTTTCTTTGGGATTACAGCTAGATGATTATTAGCCATCCAGCTTTTGGTGGCCATTCTGGGTAATCTGCAGAAGTTCTGTTGTTGAATTAGCAGAGCAAATAATTGTTGAATCATCTGCGTATTGTACAACAGTTACATTTTAAGGTTGGTATGGAAGTCATATATAAAAATACTGAATAGTAGAGGTCCTAAAATGGAGCCTTGGTGGTCACCTGTAGGAGAGAATAGAAATGGGGAGAAAGAGTATCATGCTATTATACAACAATGCCAACAGGCTCAGAGACAACACCCTGACCCACAGCACAAACAGGATCAGTAGCAACACCCTGACTCATAGCACAAACAGGCTCAGGGACAACACCCTGACCTACAGCACAAACAGGCTCAGGGATAACACCCTGACCCACAGCAGCCAGCTTGTACAACCAGATGCAACTCTGTAAATTTTTCTTCATATGGCCCATTAATAGGATAGGCTAGCCCAAAAAAAATCTCATATGCCTATTCCTGGTACAAGAAAGTTCATGCTCTGAAGATAAATTACCTTTCCTAATACACAAAGTCCAAAATCTGTCAGGGCCATCACGGCCAAAATGCTGTTTATTATGTCAAATATAACATTGAGCAGGATGGCCATGTATTTTCTCACACCCTTCAAACTAAATGATCTTGGCATCAGTAAGTAAATCAATAGTCAGTTACTAAACCTCATGCCACAAGTGCATTTTGTAAAAACATTGTGAATGTAATAAACCTTAGCACAAGCAGTTTGAATATGAGAATCTGTTAACATTGTAATGTAGAAAAAAATTATTCCAACTTTCTATTCTTTTTAGTCAAAGCAGAAAATGAAAAGTTCTTCAAAGGACTAGCATTAGGAAAAGACTGCAGTTTATGCAAATGGAACTAGCATTTTAAAGCACTCTGAAAGTTCTTATCATTTGTAGAATGCTTAGAAACATAAATTAATATTCTAATCTGCTCAAAAATGTGCAGTATGCAGATACTGCAGTTTCAAGTAAATGTAAAGGATCACACATTTACATTTGTAAAGAAATGAAGGAGTCACCACCCCAGTGACTGCAACAATGACAACAAAGAAGGACACTCTGCTGAACTCTCTGCCATGGCTGTGCACTTCATGGACAAATAAGAATGCAAGAAGTAAGCGACATTGTATCCAAACCATATACAGGTGATGCCTGCATAGCTACACCAGTAGATGGTTTCCCTCAGGTCCCTTTGCATCTAAACAATACTCACACACTGGTATATCCACAACTTTAGATGACAGAGAATCAGACATTGCCAGATACATCCATTAACTTGTGCAGCATCTCAGTCTTTAGGACACCTTCACATAACACAACTTCTTCAGTCTCCAGCTGCAGAATTTAAGGATTTTTAATGAATAAAACAAACACTGCCTAAGGCTAAACCTGCTTGGCTTTCAACTACAAATCTAAAATCAGTTCTTATACTAACACAGTCATGAAAGTATAAATCTTCTCTTTTGCCTAGAGTCCCCAGTCCATTCTCTTGTAATGTTTCCATTTCTAGTCTCAGGACACTGCCATCTATTTTTTCCTTTTTTCTTTTCTTTTTTTTTAAGCCCTTATCAAATATGTTTTAAAATTATCCCCACCAGACAGTTTGCCCATTATATACCAAATATCACCTATTGTCTGATAACAGTTTAACCCTAGTCTTTAGTGTTTTAGTTAAATAAAGCACTATCACCCCATCATTTTAATTGTACCCTGGGCTGTACTTGCAAATGGTCTATAGTGATCAGTGTTCTGTCCTGGTAAACAAAATAAAATACATAAATAAACACCATGTTGTTTAATATTCAGACTTAAATCTCTGCCCAAATGCATATAAAATCACCTTCTTGTTGGACACTCTCCCACCCCTGTAAACATAGCAGCTGTTATTCTAGCCCTTTCATTTTTAAGCCTAATATCCAGAATAAAACATAAATCTATCATCTGCTGCTTAAGGCACTCTAGCACACCCCAGTTCCTGTTCAAAGCTTTTCACCATCTACTTAATCTTGCCTAATAGCTCCCCTTTATTCTTCTCTCAGGGATGACAGGAACTGTACAGCTCCAAAGAGAGTCCATTCATTCCACGAATAGAAGTTGTAATCAGTACATTTGTTCGCTTGGAGAAGTGAGAGCTGGTTAGTGGGGACAGACACAGACTGCTGTAAGCAGTGAACTGGCTTTCACTTCCCTTGGCTAACTACAATGACTCACTACAGTTCAGCTTGCACTGCAGGTAACGGGGAACCCTTGTGCCTCTGCAAACATGCTATCGTTTATGACAGCCCCTGGGCTAAACATGTTCTGGAAGCCTGAGCTTTGTAGGTATTCACCTAGTGTTGCTTCAAGGTGTCACTTAGGTGGGCCAGAAGTGCCAATATCCCCCTATGGTTGGTGAGCCATTAATGGCCCCATTCTCCCATAATTCCCATCTCTCAAGTAGCTATGCTGCTAATAGAGCAAGGTTTATCTAGATCACAATCAGATATTCATCCATCTGATTCATGGCAGCAGTAACACTATCTGCTTAAACATGTTACTGCAGTTGCTGCTATACTTGAGCATTTTCATAGTTAAGAATTAGCCTGTGGTCATTTCTTCCCAAAGTTCACCATTATCTTGTATTTTACTCTTGTCTTCTGACATGTTCCTTCCCCTCTAATGAAACATCTTGTACATTTTCAATTTCTGTTTTCAAATCATATTTTTATGAAATGTAACAACTACCTGACCAGCGTTAGAAAATTCCTTCTCTTTAACTTTATCTTACATATCCCTCTTTAGTACTTTCAATGGTATGTGTTTATTTTCACTCACTGCCCACATCAGTGGTCTCTCCTTGTCATGAACATCTTTGCTATAATATTTTGGGACTCATGCCTCCCATGTTAGATTAATTGCCCAAGTAATAGTCTTTTCCTTACAGCAGATGCATTCTCTGACATGTTTTTTAGTTAAATGACCCCACTGACCTGCAGTTTGAGTAACGCTTTGCTGGCACTAGAGCTTAAATGCCCAATTCCCTTAAACAGACTGCAGTGTTGTGGTTGCATTGCATGTGTAGCTCAACACTAACACAGCACTAAGAATGTAAAGTAATGTTTGCAATATTTTCTTTGAGCAAAACTGCATAGCTACCCTCCTGCCCATGTTTTCAGCTTATCACACAATGCTTAGACTTCATACTCCCATTTAACATCCACATTTTTAGTAGAAAATATTTTTAGCAGTACCTGCAGTCTCCAACTTTGTTTTGTACATAATTTATATGGCAAAAATATAGCCATGGCACTAATATTCTTTTTACCTCAAGTCTCTATACAATCTCCAAAATGTTTTCTCTAAATTTAAACCATAAACATATTCTGCAGGAATACGATTTAGTGTGCATAATCCACAATTAAGTTGCAAACATTTTAATTTAGTATACAGACACTATACCTGCATTGAGAGACTCTCCCCTATTACCAAAACTAAAATGAAAACACAAATCCTCCAAGTTTCTTTGGATATGTGTTCAATTTTTAGCTTCCACTTCAGCAACAGTCCTGGAAACCTTTGATACATTTAGCATGCCATAATGCCAAAAATAATTTAAGCTACTTTCTTATATGTCAGTGCTCATATCAAACCTTTCCCTGTAAATGGTACAAATCTAGGAGCTGGTTGCAAATGTCCCCCTGTATCACTACCGCAACTTCATGTATGGCAGTGTCATGCAACATGTTTATCCGACCTTCTGTTTTAATTGTCAAGATATTGTAGTACATATCAGATCATAAAGTATCCACCTCAGTAGAAATAGTGCCAAATGTTAAGGCTGGTAACTGTCAGACCACAATCGACAAAACAAAAAAACAAAAAAGCAACTTATCCATCAAAGATCAACCCTATAGCTCAACCTACAACAGAGCAGAGAATGTCTCTTGTCTGCTTCAGTGTGTCTACATGGAAAATGGGTCACAAGCCTAGTGGAACTAGCTTGGTCAGCAAAAGCAAATAAATTAATTGATACCTAATATTTACTTATTAAATCCATATACTACATCAGAAATATAATCCAATCCGAAAATTACTGGATGATATGTTTTATAATCTTTAAATACTGCAGTACTGTAGAAGGCAGCCACAAGTCTTATAACGGAAGTAAATTTGATCACCTGTTTCACTGGATTCCTCCATGCAGAAACTCACAGACTTCTGCACAATGGTATCCAGTGTAGTAAGCCTTATCACATAGCAGAATGAGAAACATGGATGTGTAATGATTGCTTATCAATCTGCCTTGACAATTTACCAAAGATCATCTGGTTGTAATTTCAATTTAAATCTGCTGATGAGATGGAAACATCTTCTAATTCCCAAAGTGGGCATATCATGCAAGGTAAAATATGATGTTAGACATCAATGTCAGGGCAGAGTTCTCTACAAGTTTTAATCTGGCATAATGCTGCTTTTTTTATCTCTGCGCACATATAAACTACATGAAGAGAAAGTTTGCATCCAGTTAAAGAAAAAAAAAAGCAAAAGAAAGAAACCTGTATTAAGAGCAATCATCCGCTAGATATATGCAGCATTGCTGCACAAGATGGAAACATACCTTTTAGAACCTGGAAAATCTTCAAAGGTTCATAGGAGGTTACTAGGCTAATGGCCCTAGGGCCCTTACAAGTTTAGTCATATTTATCTCAAGCTGCCACAGTTGTCAGTGGTTAGGGCAGTGAAGTTCACAAAGGTAAGAGTCTATTGTAATTAATATCGACTGCCTTTGTCCAGGACGAACATGGGAGCCACCCCAGGAGTGAATTTGCAGTCACCCATCATTTGATCTGGTTGCATTTGAAGAGTGTGAGGGAGGGGGTCTGTTTCCCATGAACTGGAAGCTTGTTCCAGAGAACTGGCAGTTTCTGGGAGATGTATCAATCTCTTCAGCATGACCTGTTCATGTCAGAGGCTAAGTCAATATCCCTGGAGCAACAAGTCACTCGAATTGTATTTTCAAGTTGTAAAAAATGGAAATAAAATGAAATGCAAAAAAAAAAAAAACAGAACTGGAACCGGACACAAAAAAACTGTTAACCACAGAAAGACTCTAAATGTGGCAGCTATGATGCTGAAGCCAAACCAGTCAGCCAGCAACTTGAATACAATATTAAAATACACTTTAATAAAATAAAAACTTTAAAAAACACAATTCTGTTACAGAGTTAAGTGCTTTCATCTGATTTACTGTATTCAAGTTGCTGGCCGACTGATTTAGCTTCAGCATCATAGCTGCCACATTCAGAGTCTTTCTCTGGTTAATAATATGAAATGCAGTCATAAAGGCATGCCAGTGATAAAAAACTGCCATGCCTAACTCAGGAACACAGATCATATTTACGTGACTAAATGCTGTTAAGCAACCAGTAACAGTTGATATCTGCCAATAAACTGTTTAGCGTTGCTCAGATTAACAATTAAGTCAATAGGTAATCCAAATTTGATTACATAGCTATTCAACTGATGGACTGATATCATTCTTGAAATATGTACTTTAGTAATGCAATTTATGGGACACTTCATAAAACATGCTACAGTTTAATTCTGCTTTATAAAATTCTAGAAGTTGTCATGCACCACATTTCTGCTTTTCAAATGTGTACAAATGTTTGCTGTTTTCATGTCTGCCCCGATTTTTGAGGATTTTATTTTGGTACTCTGTTTTTCTCACACATCATAAAAACATGCTAGTTGGCTAAGTATTCTAAGGAGTTCATAAAGATTACATTTTTCCTTGTCTTTCTGGCCAGGATTGGGAGTGAAAAAAAACAATGATGACCAGTTCACTTATTCAGATAATAAATGAAAACATTAAAAAAATCATCTGTAAATATCTTACTCCCATACAAAATGCTGTTACTCTTAACTGTTCAAACCGAAATTGTTAAAAAAGCATAAACATTACATTCAGACAATACATAATCCATAAGCACCAGCCAGGCAGCAGTTATCTAATATGGCAGTTGTACACATTTGACTAGGAGTTAAGAAGAGTAAATAAAGAAATGTATATATAAAACTTATAACACCCCCTCCCCCCCAAAAAAAATGAAAAACAAACCTATTCAGCCTTAGAAGTAAGAACATCAAAATCAGCACAAGAAGCCCTTAGGGACAAAACTAAATTAATTAAATCTATTCCACAGTGAAACGAACCATAAAACTATAACTTATGTATTTTTTTCCTGTGGACAGTACCTCTGTAGTCTTCAGCAAAGACACAAAAATAAAATGCTTGCATGAGCCCTTGTTAAAAAGAATAGTAAAACACAACAAATGACTGATGTCAGTTTCACCATACATAAGTAGTTTTCTGTTCCTGATCATTGTATTATATATAATGGAATTGATGTACAATTCCCATTGGTATATTTTAACATCAGGTGATGCTGAGGGTATGCACGCATTTGGTCGGCCAGTAGATGGCTGATCAGAAAATGTTCGAATGCATGTCTGCGAGTTCGCATACATGCGAACACAAAGTAAGTGAAATGCAAAATGTCCTCCCCTTTGTGACCCATGGTAGCGCTTGTTTAGGTGGTAGAGCAGTCGGAATTGTCGAATTCGGTGTTTTGTTCAACATTCTGACCATTCTCCACAGGGAGATTCGACGTTGCAGGTCAGTGTTGTACCTTATCGACGGAAGGTTGTTCGATGAAATGCATGTATTTCATTGTTGAGATGCTCTGCTATTTTGAAACTTTAATCTGCCTAATTATCATAATACAGCATGAATGTAAAATCTTCCACCAGGAATGCAGGACAAGGACTTAACTGAGTTAAATGTTTATATGGACCTAAGAAAATTGTGAGTTTTAATAATGTATTTAAAAAATGTGCAGCATGCAGCATTATGATCAGGTCTTGCTGATCATGCATCATTATTTACATTCTAAACCTATTTTACTGTGATTCATCTTTCAAGCTTTTCACTTTGCAATCAATAATAATGTACAATTGGTTGTTTTAATGCTGAACATCTGTTTTTATCAATCCATAAGCAAAAGTTTATTTAAATGAAAGACAAATAGTTTCTTCCCATGCACCTTTAACAATCAGTTTGCATGCATGTGTGTGTGTGTGTGTGTGTGTGTGTGTGTGTGTGTGTGTGTGTGTGTGTGTATGTGTGTCCATCTGTACATGTGAACATGTATGTGTTGAACAAATAGTACCTTTTAGCTTTTATTGAGGAATTTTTTTGCTGTTTTCTATTCATTCTTGTTCTGGCTCTTTCTTACTCAAGAATTTGTATTATATGTTGCTGCAATAAGCAAAGTAATACACTGTGCCAATTTATAGATTTATTTATATTGTCCCTGGTATTAATTCAAAGCCTTACTTTACATTTCCTGACACAAAGTATCCCCAGGAGATATTAGCTTCATAATACCTATTCTATCAGTGGGCATCAAACTCCAAAGAATGCTCACAACATAGGAGTTACATAAAGCAGGCAATACACATCCAGTCTTTAGTCATCCTTGTGTTATGTTCTTGCCAGCTACACATTGAAAGTAGATATTTGCATTTAGTGGCAAAAGCACACTTCAGACTGCTGTAAATTTCTTCATAATTATCCTCTTAAACTTTCAGAATTTGCATTAAAAAGTAAATATGGATTCATAGTACAAATATTTTAACATGCCAGTTGGCTAACAATAAATTATACACTTAGCAGTTTAAATATTTGGGACATATTGCACTTACAAATAGCATTTTAGGCAGAACTTAAAATGTTTAATATCTATATGTTTACAATACATTAAATTTACATTTTGTATATTTTATTCATTTATTTAATATGCAGCAGCTCTAAATGTATGTTTACATGGTTCAGTGAGGCAATTTCTCAACAAGCATGGCTGTTCAGGGTTTTAGCCAATCAATGTCCTTCCATCCTGTTTGCTTGCATCTGACCATTTCTTTTTTATTTATAATGCCTTGCTCATCTTGCTGTCATGCCCTATCCTTCTAATAAATGATATCGATTGGAATTATAGCATTAGAAGATATCATCTTCTGCAAATCTATAGACAAACATTAGACTGTCCCATGGGGAGACATGTTTTCAAGTATCTTAAACATATCTTCTCTTATTACCTTTGGAATTAAGGAGATAAATTTAACCAAGTAATAGAGGGCAAGGCTTTTTTTTCTTCTGAGAAGAATATTACCTGCTATTTAAAGCTTGCATTTTATTGAGGAATATAACCTTGAGGTATGAACAAAGGTAGCTGTGTTTTAAACATTTATCCATTCAAACTTTATTTTTGTACCACTGTTCAGCCTTGTTAAAGCTTTAAAATTAAAATCAAATCAGATAAACAATCTAACACTAATATAATAAAACTGTCAAGCTCAATGAACATAAAGAAATGTTATTGGGACCTATGACTAAACAACATAATATGCTACTATTCTCTGATCTTAAAGGAAACAGATATATGTTAAATGTAAATTTAAATTATTTGGCATTTTCTCATTATTATATCTCTTCTCCAGTGATATATTCTAAATGATACGTACACAGCTAACGTGCATGAGTGAGATAAACAAGCAATGTGCTTGGCAGTGCTGACTTTAAAGATGACCTGGAAGAAATTGTAGAATGTCAAAGGATTGTCTGTTTATGGAAGTATTCATTTGTTAAAGGCTTTTCTGTGGTGATGATTGGGAAAGAGTAGACTTGGGTTCAACTCTTGAATGCTATATAGGAAGGGGTTCTACTGTTACAATAGTTAAAATCAATTGTCTGTTCAACGTAAGGGACAAAGTAAAATCGGGACCATGTGGCAAATACCTGGGCTCTACTATGAGTTCTTCTTGGTTACCGTTTTAGTTTGTCTAAGTGCAATCATGATTGTGTGATGGTTACTGGCAGTGATGGTTTTCTACAGGCTACAAAGATGATGGATGAATACCCCAAATCAAAACATAAAAGTCATGTTTATGGAATACTGCACACTTATTTTCATATAATGAATTATTCCCATATGGTATAATGCGAAAAAGGTAATTTATTTAAAAGTGAGAATACTCTTCAAGCTGCAACAGCCCTTATTCATACTAAATTAAGATGTAAAGTGTCAGCACCACAACAGTTGTGAAATTCATCCTGCACTGCAAATTATTCCTTATGTTTTTAATTCTGCCCATAAACAAATGTGTCAAGATCTTCAGAGTGTGTGTGTGTGTGTGTGTGTGTGTGTGTGTGTGTGTGTGTGTGTGTGTGTGTGTGTGTGTGTGTGTGTGTGTGTGTGTGTGTGTGTGTGGCCAGCTGGTTAAGAACCTTAATAACAGAATAGGAAAGAACAACTATTTTAATTAAACAGCTATGTGTACAAATGTCATGGGCCAATGTACATTCTACTTTTTAACATGTTGCCATTTTTAATTTAAATTAATACAAAAAATAGGCCTATAATTTCCAGCTTCCTTTCCCTTAAGGTATCATGGTTATCCTGACAGTTCTTTTGCTTTTAGATTTTTTTATGACCGCTTCCTGTATTTACTTGAATTCCTAATCTAGGGCCTTCCACATTTCCTGTAGTCTGCATTTGTAGAACTCTGGTGGAATCCATCTGGCCCTCTAACCTTCATTTTTTCATCTTGTATATGGTTATCCTTATCTCATCCCTTGTCATATCTTTATTTAACTTGTCTCTGCTGGTCCACCAATATATGTATCCCTCTACATTCTTTCTCAAGTACCATTCTGAAACTTCTGTCCATTTGCGTTGTTTGCAAATCTCCCCGTAGTACTCCTTAAATTTTTTCCTGATTAGCTCATCCTCTTCTACATATCTTCCATCTCTTCCACACATCCTGTATACCTCTCTCTCTATCCAATTCTTTTTGTATTTATCTAGCTGTTTCCTTTTTGTGCCGACACCAGCACACGTTACAGCAGCAGTCTCTCCAGTACTATTGGCGAATATCTTGCTCCATAACAATTATACTTCTTAAGTCAATTCTTATTGCTATTTTCTCTAATCTGCATTGCTTCCTTTGTACTTTTATTTCTTACATCTGCCTTCTGTACCACCTCTCTCCCTCCTCATCTTCTGAATCATCCTGCTTTCTTTTCTTGAGCACTTATCAATTTACCCCTGACAGTAACCTTGGTCCCATATCTCTCTTCCAATTCACCCATGTCTTTCAAATTGTCATTTACTGACTCCTTTATTAGTTCTTGCAGTGTGTCCTTGCCCTGTTTTTCTTTTCCTTTATAACTAGCCTACCTTCATCCCTTTCAGACTGTTTTCTGTTTGTATATACTTACTTTAAGTCTCAATACTGCATGATCGGATATGATTCTCTCCTGTATTTGGATCTCTTCCTTTATTTCCATTAAGATTCTCTTTCTAAGAACCTGTCTCTCCTACTTGTCTGTACCAACAAGTTTCTTGTGAAGGCTATTCCCTCTCATTTGGATTTCTTTCCCTCCATATGTCATTCCTTCGACTTGTTCTTATCTTGACTTCATGTTACATTCCTTCCTTCTGTTTAACCTGAGTCTGAGGTGGCATTGTAACCTACCCCAATTTTCTCGGTTCCATTTATTCTTGTCTTGTACAGTCTTTCATTTCTGTTGCTTAATGTTTCCTATTGTCCAGCATTTACCTTCCACCCTTCCCTATGAGTTAATGAATCTATCCCACTTTTTATCACTTTTTCTGAAATTATCTTGTATATGGCTTTCCTTATCTCCCCCCTTGTTATGTCTGCATTCAGTTGCTTGACTAATATATATCCCTCTATATTTTTGCCCAGTCCCATTCTGAGACCTCTGTCCCTTCCTGTGGTTTGCCAGTCTCCTCGTTCATCCTACTGCCTTGCTTTCCATTAGTTCTTATGGGTAGGCAGAGTACATTATCATTTCTTTGTCTCGGATTTTAAGATTTGTTTCTTGTAAGGGAACTATGTCTCTCACCCATCCTCGTTAACTTTTCCTGTATTCTCTTTCTTCTGATAGGAATTTATTAACCCCCAGTGTCCCAAGTAAATAGATGTGTTTTCCTAGTTGTTTTTGCCCAGCTTTCTCAGCTGATACCATCAAGAATAGCCCTCCCACTAGGACTACCCTCCAAACTTTAAATTCCATTTGTTGGCAAATGTTCATATTAACATTTTAACAACACTGATTTATTTTACCAATGGAGATGTTAAGCCAAGCTATATGTTTAAAATGCTAGAGTCACAAATTGCAACCAGTCACATGTAGCCCCAGGAACACACATTCAATGCTTCAGTCTCTACTGGAATAACTACCCCCAAACTTTCCTTTACATATACCTTATAACCCTAGAAATAAAAAAGATTGCATACATGCTTAGCCTCCACATTATCTCTAGCTTATATATTAGTGGGAATTTCATTATAAATATCCCTCAGATGCCCTTAATCCTATCATAAAACTGATGTTTACTATTGCTGGTGCAAAAATATTAACAGTTACTTAATATCATATAACACTAACATGGGCTTCTCCATCTCAAATATTCCTCATAGATTAAATTGCTCCAATATCTGGGTGTGTAAACAAAGCTGTTTTTTTTTTTTAATATGTTAACATCTGCTATTACTAGGCATGCTGTTGAAAAAAGCACACGGTTTTAGCAGTAGTTTAATTAAATCAGATTTTCTTTCTGGAATACTTAAAACAAGGCATACTGCCAACAATATCCTTAGCCTTATATTCATGGGGGCAACAAATGTCAGTCCTCAATATTTTCAGTCAGTTAATTAATGATGTCACATCTGTTTATAATACTAACAATATAATCCTTCACCAGTGACATGTCTATGATACCTTTTGGCTTCTCCCATAATCTTTACATCACTGCCATCGTGGGCAGGACTAGAGTTGATGCTGTGGGTGTTTAGACTTTCCCTTCTGCACTAATCAGCCCTCACAAAGGGCAAACAACATTTTAAAGCCACTAAGAATGATGGATTTGGTCTAAAGATTTCCATACAAATTACCTTTTAATGGCTTAAGATAAGTATTTTTTAATTAATTTATTAAAATAAAGCATTCAAAATATATGGAGATATTCATGAATGTCTTATGAGTTAGAAGGCCAACTGTCTAGCAAAGAGCATTGCCCAGATGGTATTATCTACTGTTTCAAGTCTCATTAGTAAAGGGGTCATGCATGTCCCTCCTGCATTTCTGCTACCGCGTCCTGGTGGCATTCACTGGCAGTGTGGGCTACAAGGTACAAAGTACAGCTGTATGCCACAGAAAAGCAGTTGGCAGACTGTATATTAACTTGCAACAGTTTGTGCTTATTTAAAGGACTGATGGAAAATCAGAGTACACTGGAGTAGGAATGCATAGTGAGTCCATAAAATAGAATAGACCTGAACCTTCAGCCACTTTGCTTCATAATACTGTTTAACAGACACAGATATACATCATATGTGTCCATATACACAATGTACATAGAAAGGACTGAGACAACCTTGTTTATCAGGTACAGAATGTACTTATTTTTACTTATTACCAAAATATGGCAAATATTTATCATCATACAATGCATGTCATTAACCATTCTAATAGTACTTTATACCATATCTCTCAGCACAAGAATTCTGGACAAAGTAAAAATTAATGGGGGTGGTGGGGGTGAAACCAGTTGCAGGTTTTAAATATTGTTTCTATAGCTATTAATAGTTGGCAGCTAGAATAGCAGGCTTTTACTAAAACATGCATTTTATGAAGAGTACAAAGAGCTAGATTCCAAAATACTTGCTCTCCATGTAAGTGACCGCTTACACAGAGAGCAAGCTGAGAGCAGATTTTTTGGAATATGGTCCCCGGTGTAAGCCTGTTTATGGACAGGCCTTACACTGAAGTAAGTTACTCACAAAGTAAGTTTTTTGGAATCAGGGCAGACTTAAATAGAGAGCAACTCTTTTGGAATCTAGCCCAAAGTCTGAAACTCAAATGTCTGTCAATATTTAATGACATCAGACTTAAATGATTTGAAAGAAGATCACACATTTTATGATGAACAGACTAAAAATCAAAGTAAAAGTCTAGACTGTGTGTAGAATTTTGGACACTTGACAGGTATGCTTCAGTCCATTTACAATTAAATGGAAAAAAATGCCTTGGAACAGCTAGTCGATACCCCCGAAAGAGATGATAATATCTTGGACTCAGTATTAATCAACATGAGTAACCTCTGCAGCACCCCTACAGTATCATCCTCCCTGGTAAAATCTGACCATAAAGTGGTCACTTTCAAAGTCACCATCTCTCCCTGACTCCAGCTAGGGTCAAACAAAAAAACTTCTCCAAAGCTGATTACAGCCTCCTGAGGGATGGTATAAACAGCTTCACAGCCCCCTCCTCATCTGTAAGAACTGGCACCAGTATCCAAAACTACACCAAAGCACTAAACAAACATTTATACAGATGGATGGAATCAGGAATGCCTGAAAGGACTAAATCATCATCTGCAAGGAAGAGTAAACCTGTCCGGTGGACATTTGTAATAAATACATTCTATAACAAAAGGAAAAAATTGCTGTCCAGGACCAAGAAGTAGTAGGTGCCCAGTTGGAAGCAATCTCTCCTTAGCCTCAATAAGCAAATAAGAGCACTAGTGAAATCCTCCAAAGCAAACTTTGAGTCCAAATTGGCCACATCTACTAGACACAATCATAAAGCCTTCTTCACATATATCCACAACCTCAAAGGAAGCACCCAGATCAGTTCAGAACTGGTGGTCAAGGACACCACATATAAAAATTCTGTAGATATAGCAAATTTGCTGGCTAACAGATTCAGTGAAAATTTCACCCCTCTGCCCCCCCCATCAGAAAATCAGGACATCCCAGTACCTGCCACCTTCCCCTTATATCTAGGGAACAGATCATCTCTGCACTCTCAAAGGCAAAAAATACAGCCTCCATGGGACCCAATAACATCCCAGGCTGCATCCTACATGAACTGAGGCAGGAACTTGTAGCACCATTATGCACCCAATTCAACCAAAGTCTGAGTAACAGCTTCACCCCAGCTGAGTGGAGGACATCCACTGTCACCCCTTTGCACAAAGGTGTGGAGTGTCCACCAATCAAGGAAATTATAGATCCATCAGTAACTAGCCTGATCTGCAAGGCCTTGGAACAAATTATCATGGACCTCATTAATAAGGACATTAGCAACCTCCAAGCACTCTGTCCTGCGCAATTTGGCTTCATCAGGGGGAGGTCATGTCTGTTAAATTTAGTCAACTTCTTTGAGACAGTAACCAAAGCCATGGATGAAGGGAAGACGGTGCATACCACCTACCTTGACCTGGCCCAAGCATTCAACAGTATTCCCCACTCAGGCATAATAGATAAACTCTCTCAGCTAGGCATCAATCCGTATGTTACCAGATGGGTAGCAAACTGGCTCACTGATAGAAACCACCTAGTCAAAATAGTGGAAGCAAGTAGATCTGTAATGAGCAGCATACCCCATGTTTAGGTCTTGGGGCCTCTGTTATTTGGGATTTATTTTTCTGAGTTGCAGGCAAAAACCAGTGGGCTATTGCTGATGAAGTTTGCAGATGACTGCAAGCTGGGTGTTGTCATCAAGTCCCCTACTGATGTGGACATCCTCCAAGAGGGTCTCACCCAAACAAATGACTGGTGCCAGAAACATGGCCTCAAGCTAAATACCAAAAAATACACCATCTTCACCTTTGGGGAGAGTAATGTCCCCAGATAAGATCACGTTAATAACAGTATCCTATGCACACAATTACCTGTGATGGATTTGGGCACCTAAGTTGATAGCAACCTGACTTTTGACCAAGATGTTGCTTCTGTTGTATGGAAAACTTCCTACATGGTCCACCTCATAAGTAAGGGTATCTCATCCAGGGACAAGGATGTCATAACATCCCTGTTTTCTTCCCTTATAAAGCCCATTATTGAGTACAGTGCCCCTTTCGGTATGTGCCTCACAAAGCACATTCAGCAGCTGGAGAAACCACAGGGGTTCCTCACCAGGAAAATTCAAGGCCTCAAAATCTACCATACACAGACAGGCTAAAATCCCTATCCCTCTACTCACTTTCATACAGACTTCTCAAAGGTGACATCCGTCTGGCATACAAGGTGATCTCAGACCTTGTTTTGATGGGACTGCTGCATATCCGCAAGTCAATCTCCACTCGAGTAACCTGCATGTGCGGCCTCAACTTGGTCTGTGACATCAATAGAACTTGTTGGCGGAACATATTTTTGTCCCAGAGACACCCCCATCTGTGGAATAGACTCCCTATCACTGTCAAGCTGAGTACCTCTTTACCCCTTTTTAACCACAAGCTGGATAACTGGATAGGAACAGAAAATACACCCCTGGGATTCCACCTGTGTCCCTGCTGGACAGGGGCATCAGCTGCTGACTTGTCTAAACATGGGCTAAACTCTTGGCTAGGCTTATAAGAGTCTTAGGGCCAATAGCCTAATAACTTTCTATGATCTGATGAAAAAAAAACTTCACACACTGAGCATATAGAAATACTCACTAAAGCCACAAAATCCAGCAATATCTGCAGAAATCAGTCAACTAAAATGAAAATAAATAAAGTTAGGGGAAAAAAGGACAACATCCAGTTAGTCAGAAAATGGTATTAGTGACAAACACATGAGCCCATTTCTAAATATATGCACTATGGGCAGTATTCATAGTCACTTGTGCAAATGCAATAGAGGTATTACTGATGTGTATAAATGAGTGCAGCAAATGAGCAATTCATAGTGGTTACTTATAATGCACAAAGCCTGAAAAATAAAGAGATGCAAATGAGAAATGTTGTAAAATATAGTACACTTATGATGAAATTTTGCAATTTGTAGTTTGACATCCCTGTGGTATGCACATCCATTGTTAAATGCAGTGCATCTCCTTTGATATTGGAGATGCAATCCCTGAACTTGTTTGTCCAAGTATGCACAAGTACTTCCCTGACATACAAATGAATTATTTCCCCCAGCAATCCCTTCATTAATTTATATGAAGTATGCATGTGCACTAAAATGACACAATAAACTGTTTTGCCCAGTGATCACTTCAGCATTCTGATCACATAAGCACAAGCTCTTTTTGACACACAAATTATTTCCCCTAGCCACCCCTTCAATAACATTTCCGAGTATGCACAAGCACTAAAATGAAACATTCATCCAAGTAACCCCTTCCATAACATGCCCAAGTATGCACACGCACTGAAATGAAACATTCATCCAAGTGACCCCTTCCATAACATGCCCGAGTATGCACAAGCACTGAAATGAAACATTCATCCAAGTAACCCCTTCCATAACATGCCTGAGTATGCACAAGCACTGAAATGAAACATTCATCCACGTAACCCCTTCCATAACATGCCCGAGTATGCACACGCACTGAAATGAAACATTCATCCAAGTAACCCCTTCCATAACATGCCCGAGTATGCACAAGCACTGAAATGAAACATTCATCCAAGTAACCCCTTCCATAACATGCCCGAGTATGCACAAGCACTGAAATGAAACATTCATCCAAGTAACCCCTTCCATAACATGCCCGAGTATGCACAAGCACTGAAATGAAACATTCATCCAAGTAACCCCTTCCATAACATGCCCGAGTATGCACACGCACTGAAATGAAACATTCATCCAAGTAACCCCTTCCATAACATGCCCGAGTATGCACACGCACTGAAATGAAACATTCATCCAAGTAACCCCTTCCATAACATGCCCGAGTATGCACACACACTGAAATGAAACATTCACCCAAGTAACCCCTTCCATAACATGCCTGAGTATGCACAAGCACTGAAATGAAACATTCATCCAAGTAACCCCTTCCATAACATGCCCGAGTATGCACAAGCACTAAAATGAAACATTCATCCAAGTAACCCCTTCCATAACATGCCCGAGTATGCACAAGCACTGAAATGAAACATTCATCCAAGTAACCCCTTCCATAACATGCCCGAGTATGCACAAGCACTGAAATGAAACATTCACCCAAGTAACCCCTTCCATAACATGCCCGAGTATGCACACGCACTGAAATGAAACATTCATCCAAGTAACCCCTTCCATAGCATGCCCGAGTATGCACAAGCACTGAAATGAAACATTCATCCAAGTAACCCCTTCCATAGCATGCCCGAGTATGCACAAGCACTGAAATGAAACATTCATCCAAGTAACCCCTTCCATAACATGCCCGAGTATGCACAAGCACTGAAATGAAACATTCACCCAAGTAACCCCTTCCATAACATGCCCGAGTATGCACACGCACTGAAATGAAACATTCATCCAAGTAACCCCTTCCATAGCATGCCCGAGTATGCACAAGCACTGAAATGAAACATTCATCCAAGTAACCCCTTCCATAGTATGCCCGAGTATGCACAAGCACTGAAATGAAACATTCATCCAAGTAACCCCTTCCATAACATGCCCGAGTATGCACAAGCACTAAAATGAAACATTCATCCAAGTAACCCCTTCCATAACATGCCCAAGTATGCACAAGCACTGAAATGAAACATTCACCCAAGTAACCCCTTCCATAACATGCCCGAGTATGCACAAGCACTGAAATGAAGCGTTCACTCTAGCAACCACTTCAGCAATATGTCCATTTATGCACAAGCACTGAAATGAAATGTTCACTCTAGCAACCACTTCAGTAATATGTCCAGTTATGCATAAGCAATAAAATGAAACATTTCCCCAAGTGACCCTTCAGTAAAATGTTCAGGTATGCACAAGCAATGAAATGAAACATTAACCCAAGTCACTCCTTCCATAAAATGTGCAGGTATGTGCTTGCACTGAAAATAAACCTTACCCAAGTGACCCCTCCACTAAAAATGTCTAAGTAGCAGAAGCACCCACTAAGCTCCCCTCCCATCTCCATATTCTGACTGAAACCTGCTGCTTTCTGGAATAACGTCAGGGAGATTTACACACATTTTATGCAAATGAGTTCATTATAGCTTCTTGTCTATTAAATGAACTCATATGCATACTAAACCTCTTCTTTAACAGTGCAGCAGCTGTCCCCATATCATTTAAGTGTTAATCGTGTTTGCATTTCTGATAGGGAGGCTTGTTCACAAAATGTCCTCCACATTTCTGTAGTCATACTGACAGTGTGGGATTTGCATAATGTCATAGTCCCACTCTTCATGGATCACTGCTACAGAAGTGTGAAGCCCTGTACTATGAATACTGCCCTATATATACACTAAATAATAGCAAGCAAAGTTATAACAAACTAAGAGAACATAACATTTAGTAGACTGCTAAAATAACCATGTCTTTATTGTGGTAGAATATGAAAAACACGTTCTCATCCATGGATAAATGAAAGAAAGGACTGCCTAAGATGATCATGCATTGTTTTGATGATTTGTACTTTCCCCACTGTTGTGTGATCATTGACCTGGCATATGAATTCAGGGGATGTGTGGGAACCTCACCTCATATGAAGGAGTACAGTTGGTTTGTTGTACTGCAAAACCATATGATTCAAGCTGTATTATTAGGTATAATGTCAAGGGCACCTTTCTGGATTTGTGGGTGAGTATCTGTGATCTAAGCATTTGTGATGCAGGATGTTAAATGACTAGGTTTGTATACTAATTAGAAAAATGTTTTGGAAGGTGCTATAAAGCCATGAGTGCTGAACTAGGTTGTATAATCCTGAATTACCAAATATTTCACTTATTACATAAACCAGATCCACATGTGTTCTATTTGCCCAATATTCCCTGGTTTACAGTTTCAGGTTATTGTTTCCTTTTAATGGTATCGATCTGCAGTGACTGCATGTTTCCATTTTGTGGTTCACACTGGTTTCTGTCAATACAGATGTGCCATATCCACAGCTTCACCCTAATCCTACTTTCTAATTTTTTTCAAAAATTTCAATTTTTTTATGTATATTAGTAGTATAGTGAAAGCTTTGTTAGAACTGTTAGGTCTATGATTTTATTATGTTTTATAGTTAGTTTAATTTTATTTATTTTTTTAATTTATTTTATATGTGCTTACCGGGATAGTCCGACTGGGTTGATAGCCAGTTTTCAGCGGTGACCCAGGAAGAAAAGAAAAGAAAATTAGAGTAGAGGGCATCACCAAAGCTGTTATAAGATTTAGAAACTGAAAGAAGGGATTTATCTGTGGAGCTTAGTTTTCTGAGGTTAGAGTATGGCTTGATGAGGTTTTGAAGTGCAGGCAATTTCCTGGATTATTAATGGTATTGTGGGCAGTGGACATTTGATGGAAATGGAGTAAAGTGGGTAGTTCTAGCCATTTGGGTTGGTGGAGTGCAACACAGTGGTGAACCTGTGAGGGGAATTTGTGGCAAATTTGGCTATTTTATTGTAGCATGACTCCAGCTTAGCTAGGTCAGATTTTCTCAAGTTAGTAAAGACTGGTGAGGCATATAACAGGGTGGAGAGAAGACAGGTTCTAGCAATAGCTTGCCTGGTGGGATGGGTAAGGAATTGTTTAGACCTGTAGAGAGTACCAAGTTTAATATGGGTCTTCTTGATAACTTCGGAGATATGTTTTTCAAATTTAAGGGTGTTATCAATAATGACACCTAGCAGTTTTGTATTAGATGTGGGTTCAATTCTGGTGTTATCAGCTGAGAAGATAACGAAGGGAGCTGGCGGGTTTTTGTCAGAGAAAAGAATGAGTTTAGTTTTTCTGGGATTCAATATAAGTTGCTGGCTAGAGAGGTAGGATTCTATTTCTGAAAAAGTTTTTTTTTTTTTCTTGTAACTGAGATAAAGCGGGAGCAGCACATATTAAAGCTGAACCATCTGCATATTGAATAGTAGTAGCCAGGTTGGTGGCAGTATGTAGATTGTTGGTAAAGATTCTAAAGAGTAGTGGGCCTAAGATGAAACCTTGTGGGACTCCTACTGATACGGGGAGGTGGGAGGATAGGTCATTGCTCCATTTGACTGCTTGGTGGTGTTTTGTGAGATAGCTTTGAAACCAAGTTAGAGTGGACTGGGATAGGTTGAGAGAGGTAAGTTCATTTAGCAGTTTTGTTGTGACACTGTATCACATGCCTTGGACATGTCTAAACAGATAGATGCTACATGTTAGTCATTATTTTTTAGGTGATTAATAGTGTCTGTGACACTAAGAAGGGCAGTGGTCATACTATGGCTGGGCCTGAAACCATGCTGGGAGCTAGTTAGGAGATTGTGATCAGTTAGGTAGCCCATATGTTGGGTGTGGATGCATTTTTCTAGGATTTTTGACAGAGGAGATAGAATAGCTATTGGTCTATAGTTTGAGAATTCAGTTGATACATCACCCTTGTGTAGAGGGGTGATGTATGATGTTTTCCAAAGTTTGGGAACATGCTGTTCTTTGATTGATCTATTAATTAGTACAGAAATAGGATAGCCTATGGAATTAGCATCTAGCTTGAGGTATGAGGCTGGTATCTGGTCTATAGCAAGGTTTGTGGGTTTTAGTTTAGATAGTAGCTTTCTTCTGGTGGCTGTTTGGATGGGTGCTAGGGAAAAGGCAGCAGTGTTGTTAGGGGGTGGGGATGGGATGGTTGGAGGGGTGAGGGCAGAGTGATTAAGGAGGGATAGGATAAAGTCAGTAAAGAAAAAGTTAAACTGGCTGGCCAAAGTATCTGTGGCATTGGAGGTTGTGGGGGGGGGGGGGTGGTTGAGGACTGTCCTGGTTGCACAAGTTTTTTTATACAACTCCAGATGACTACTCAGTTTAGGAAGTCAATGTCAGATCCATTGTGCTGGTAATGCTGCTTTTTAACTGTTTTCATTTTAAAACTGACAAATGTTATATCTTTGGGTTTAACTATATGGGAAGTGTCAGTAGTTTTTTAGGGAGTTTTGTGTGTGGGTGTGCATGCATGAGTGTGTATATATGAGTGTGTGTGCCTGTATGAGTGTGTGAGAATATTTTACATGTGAGAGTATATATTGAATTAAGGAGAGAGAGAGATGTGATAAATGCTTCAATTCTTTTTTGTTAATTGAATAGTGAGTTTGAGTTTAGAGAGATGTTTTAAGTTGAACAGCATGTTTGGGGTTTGACTGTATGTCTGTGTTTTGTTTGTTTGTGCAGTATGTGAACATCTTTATTTTTTTGTGAATAGCTTATGTATTCTGCTTTAGAAGAGCTTCAGTAGGTTTGGTGATACAACAATGATATAGATAAAGTTGTGCTGATGCAAAGATCATACAGATAAAACTATAATGTTGTACTACATTATATAAACAATTTGCCAGATACATATTTTCATCACCTTTTGTATCTAGGGTCTGCCATTAAGATAGCTATCTGTCTATGGATAGATAGATATAGATCAACAGACAGATATACTGTCACATGTTATATATTATACATTTATATACTGGAACTGCTAAGGACATCCATAGAGCAGAGGGCAGCTAAGCATTGATGAGTACCAACAGTTATAGTGAACGTATTTAGTTAGAGGCCTACACATATTTTGGCAAGGGAATTCATATGTATTGTAGATGGGCTGGCTTAGCATGGCATATACCTGCCCATATCTTCTGACAAAAATGTTCCTTCTCCTAGATGGTTCAGTACACTATGTAATCTAGGAGGAGGAGGCTTTTTGGCAGAAGATATAGGAAGGCATATGCCAAGCTTAGCCAACCCATCTACAATAAATATGAATTCAATGATTTACTAAATGCCCAGTTTTGATTTTTTCTCCTATAGTGCAGAATTATAGACAAACAGAACTCTTCATGAATCCCAGTCAGTGCCTTCTGGTTTATATAACTTGTATACATGACACCATATCTGGCAGTCTTGTTTAAAATAATGTATTGTCTTAAGTTTGATGAATGGAAAACACAATAATCATAAACAAAAACATTCCACAATCTTTCTCTTACATTCAGAGTTATAGCCATAATAAGATATAATGAGCAATGCACTACTAATGAATAACAAATAACTCATAAATGAACAGCTGATTACAGAATGCAAAAGTCAATGCACATCAGGTTTTGTTCTATTTGCCTGTAGAGGATGAAGTAGGAAAAGAAATATATAAATCTAATAGGAATAAATAATATCTATGATTAGAAACTCACTAGCATAAGTCCATGTAAGTGCCACATACATGAAGAAATAGACTTACCAAAAGTATGGACATGCTAATGCCTTGACACATGCAGAGCTTATGCTACAAAGGGACTTTTCTTGCCTTTATAATCATAACATCTAACACTGCACATCGCTACTGCAATTTTCTCCAGTTTTAAGCCCAGGCACCATTTTTACAGAATGCCCCAGGTATTTGGCTTAGAACACAAGAACTAAAGGTCAATGTTTTGCAATGTTTTAATTATATTTTAACTATTCAAGTTAACTGCAGCTATGCCGTACTGTCTGTCACATACTATGTTCTCTGTGCAAGGAAATAAAGTCACTGTCATTTAGTTTTTTTGTTTTAGTATGCATACTTTGCATAAGAAAATAAATATAGTGGTCGGTCTATTTTTTGATATATATATATATATATATATATATATATATATATATATATATATATATATAAATATATCTATATAGGTCTACTTCGTAACAATGAAAAACCAAAACACCAAAACTCACAACAACGAGATCAAAACAACAAAACCCCAGAACACCGAAAACCACTTAACTTTACAACACACATATAACACACAAAACACACACACAACTACCCCGCACTACCAAACTCAACACCCTACACTAGAGACAGGCAGCGGGACAAGCCCTCCTGCACCCACCACCCCCCTTCTTTAATATTCTAACTCTGAGATCGCACAAACAGACACACAAGGCAAACTTACACCCACACAGTACAGTCCCTCACACACACACACACACACACACACACACACACACACACACACACACACACACACACACACACACACACACACACACACACCACAGTCACAACACACACTTACACACAGCAATTCCCCTCACAAATACACTCACACATATGCACTTACCTACAGTGGAACACCAGAAGCGCTAATTCAAACTCCTGTAACATCAGCATTTTGAATTTCACACTTTTAGGTGTTCTGCAGTTTCGTTCTTTTGGTCTCGGTGTAATCAGTTTCGGTGTTTTGGTCTTTTGGTCTTTTGAAGTCGACCCATCTATATATATTTATTTATATATATATATATATATATATATATATATATATATATATATATATATATATATATACACACACACACACATATCACTTTAGAACCATTGAGTATTTCAGACAGTATACAGAATCCATGAAACAAAAGGTGCAAGATAGCCTTGGCAAAGTAAGTAGGATCATCAGTCATATCAGCCTAACCTGACACATACGATATATACCTAGAATGAAACAAGACCTAGTCCATTGTTAAAGACAATTATCATCTCTTTGTATCTTAGCATTATTCTGCATGAGGGCAGTATTACAGTGAATGTTAGAGTCTTAACTGCATTCAACACATGCATAGGAATCTCCAATATGCATCTCTGTATGTTCATCTGGGTTAAGCCCCTCAGTTCACTCACATGAGCTACAACTAGGTCATAGTCATATATGCCCTTTTAAAGGTAATCTAGCTCTCATGACATTACAGATTCTGGTCTCAATGTATTCCCTGCAAGTATGGCACCTGCAATGTCACAAAATACCAAAAGCAATTCAAAAACTATACCAGCAGACTGTGGCAGCAGCTATCTTGTATTTAATTTAAGCACATAACAATGGAATAAAAGAGAGCAAGTTAGACCACTTTTATACCATTGTTATGTGCTTAAATTAAATATAAGACAGCTGCTGACACAGTCTGCTGGTATATTTTTTGAATTGATTACAGATTCTGGCACAATAATCCTGCCTTTTTCCATCCAGAGTTGGTGTGCTTGACAATGGACTCACCAATTACTAGGACAGGTCTACTTGGACATGTTGATGCAGAGTCAATGGATAGATGGCTACCTGCAACCTGGGGATTCACTGAGGTGCACAAGTATAGTGAATTTGTGTTAGTGTAATGATGCTGAGGCCTATTCATTGTAATTGTCGGAGGGTCAGAGAGGGACTTTTTTACAACTTCAGCATAAGCTGGTTTAATATGAGGTGAATTTAAGTACTGCTTACCAACCATCTCTATAAATGAGAGGGTAGCCACCAAGTTTTACAGCTAATAACACCTCTAAGAAATCATGTCATCCTTGTCTGCAAGTAGGAATTGTCTATCACTCGGTACTAGGCAGTCCAACACTGTCTCACAATACCAATTGCAGTGATACTGGTAACATGAGGATTAGAAGATGATTGGATTTACACACTTGCCAGTTGGCTGAAAAATTACTGAGGGCAAGAATGATAAATTGAGCAAGTTTAGTCAACAAGCTGAAAAGGTATGTCATATAGATAAATCATGCTGTGGAGATGTACTAGGTGAGAAGAAGATATGCTGATACTGATGCAACAGTTATTTAATCCTTCAGGGAAGAAATCCTGTAATGCAGTCCAATATATGAAGAATACAGAGCTAGAGTTTGGCATAGTACAAAAAGTCTGTATATATGTTGACAAGATAGTATTAATTAAAAACAGTAAGATCTGGGAAAAGTACACAGCTACAGTCTGGTCTAGAACACAGTTATAGGAGGGATAGAGAGTAATGCACAAGTACAGTTTGGTCTAGAACACAGTTACACTAGGGGTAGAGGGTAGTACACAGCTACAATTTGGTCTAGAACACAGCTATAATACAGATGGAGAGTAGTACACAACTGCAGTTTTGTCTAGAACACAATTACAATAGGGCTAGAGAGTAGTACACAAATTCCATATAGTAATAATAGGATGAGGGCTGAACAGATAGCAAAAACGATTTTTTGCTCCAGTACCACCTTGTCATAATGGGTGCGGCACTCCTAGGGACCCATCCTCTGGACAATATATTAAAGCAATGCCCCTACAGTCTGAGGTACTGCTACATTCTAGAAGAGTAGGCTCAGATGCCACCAGTATTAGGACTGGAGGTTGCTTCAGATGACACAAACAATACACTACAAGGACAGAATAAAGAGAAGTTGGCTCAGATGCCACAAAACAAAGATTTCAAAGAATCAATAGACTCAGGCAACATACAATTGTTGTTTCTAGTGTTTATACAATTCAGTTGGAAGGTTTAGATGTATACAGAGTGAAATATAGATATCGGTAGCTGCTGCTGATGCTATTAAATAGTTTGGATTCAGCAAGGAGCAATTAAAGGAACAACAATTTGAACAAACGACCTGGAGACAACAAAACAATTTTATAAACAAACAGCAGCAGCAGCAGGAAAAAAAGACAATGCAGACAAGCTGATGCCAAAGAGATATAATAACAGGAACAATTTGTGCAACTGTTCTGTGTCACAAATCATTTCAGAAACAACCAACAGCAGCAGTAGGCAAAGCACTGCAGCTCATCTGGAAACAACAACCACTTCCTATATTGGCAAAAGTTTTAGAAACATGCAGCAGTGAACACATATATGGTTTTGTTTGTCATAACGGATTACTTTTGGAGACTTGTTAAAGAAATCTGTAACTCATATTAAATGGTGCAAAAATATTGCAGGCCACACTGATATTATGGTAAGAAGGAAAACTGAAAATTAGGATTTGTATACGTTGTACATTGAGATCACCAAAGTAAAAAAATATAAGCTTATATTTAAAAAAGATTAAAGGCATTATTTGTGAGGAAATGAGTCAACATTTTCAGGTCATACGGTAGTTGCTATGGATCTGCAACCAGCAGGAAAGAAAATGCAACCAATTTAACAAGGCAAAAGATAAATAAATAAACAATGTGACAGAAATGTACAGTTTGTTGGTAGTGTTAAAATGTTATAATGATTTTTGCCAAACGTGCCAAATGTGTTAGTTCCACTACATACAGTGCTAAATAGAGAAGTGAAGTCAAACTGGAGATCAGATAAAGCATTAGACATTTATAAACAAATCATTTAGTTTTCTGATGTAGTTATACATCAGAATGAAAAACAAGCATTCATGGTGTCATGGTATGCATCGCAATATCATGCAGATACAGAACTTTCACATAAAATACAGGATAAGTAAAATAAACATTTGGCTTTCTATCTAGAACTTTCAGTTATGCAGGAAAATAAATGCTATTAAATAGACAAACTTTCTGTGATTTTTTTTTTCTCTGGAGTAAGGACATTTCATAGCTAAAGTTATGGTCTCAGCTTTACTATAAAAACATATCAACAGTCACTTATTATTTGCTTAATGAGATGAAAGATATTCTACAAATGTTTTTTCCAGGTATTCTAACATGGGTACTACTGCCAAGATTATATGAATATTAAATATTTTGTATTATAGGCAGAGATAATATTAATGCAAGGACTGTAAAAAGAATGCCACTTTCAGGAAGCAAAAGTGATGCTGATGTTTGATTATTTGTTCATGTTGTATTGTTCTATTGTATGCTGCACTCATTAAACAGTGAATAAGTAAGGCACCAATCATGTCTACAGTTCAGAAAAGTCAAGGATGCAGAGATCTTGAATTCACACCTTCTGTATCCAGACAAGATAAATAGAGGATGGTAGTATACTGCAGGGACACAACATTGTAATCCTACCAAGACGCTAGAGAAATGGCGCTGTCAGTATTTCCCAAATACCGTCATGGTCTCATTCACATCATTGATGTGGTTTGTTACACTACGAATGGGCTATTTGCAATAGAGGACGAAAGTGGCATTCATGCTGACAAGGGGTAGTTTGGTGACTACACTATGAAAATTCACTAACCCTTTTCAAGTATTTTGGAATCTTTTTCATCTGTCTTAGCTACCACTGCCTCACTTAGCTTGGATTTTAGTTTACTGTCTTATATGAAAGAAGGTACCCACTCTTTATTCAGTACTACAGCACCATTAATGAAATATATACCCAAGCATGAAATATATACACAAGCATCAGGTGTATTGAGAATACTCAAGGCATTTTTACCTTTATAACATCAGAAGTCAGTGCGCAACCTGCTAAGGACTTGACAATGCTGCCTTCAAATGTCTTGTGCCATTAAATATGGTGTTATCCTACGGTATGTGTTGCAAGTACTATAGAATCAGCTACAGACTGTGGAAATTTGGCTCTGTCACCTATCAAGATTTACAGCACTGGCTCTCAAAAACCAATTTCTATTTTCTGTGAATCACTTTCTGCAGAAACGTATCTCAAATATGCCAGAAGCTAGAGAAATGGCGCTGTCAGTATTTCCCAAATACCGTCATGGTCTCATTCACATCATTGATGTGGTTTGTTACACTACGAATGGGCTATTTGCAGTAGATGACTAAAGTGGCCCCATGCTTTGGAACAAAATTCCAAATTACATCAGGCAGAGCCCCTCACTGACACTCTTCAAGAGAAACCTTGACGAGTGTATGGGTAAAAGAAAATACACCCCTGGGATCACTTCATTGGCTCTGCTTGACAGAGGATCAATTAATTAATCAATGGGGTGGCAAAAGCCGACACATTCTGGCTAGGCTTATAAATACCCTCGGGCAGATAGCCTCGTACCTAGCTATGAACCTATGAGTGTATACAATTTGCTGTTTGGATATATAATCCAGTGCTGACATCAAAATGCATCATACTGGATACTGCACTCCCAGGGACCCATCCTCAGGATATTATATTAAAGTAATGTCCCTTCTGCCTGAGGAACTGATAGCACAGGGAAATGTAAAGCATCCCATGGACCGAAGAAATAATGTTACTAACCATCCCAGAGCTAGTAAGGGAGATGGCTAGAAAGGTGCTTGGTGTGACATCTGGACAGAAGAAGGACGACAAGGAGACATGGTGGTGGAATGAGGAAGTACAGGAGAGTATACAGAGAAAGAGGTTGGCAAAAAAGAAGTGGGATTGTCAGAGAGATGAAGAAAGTAGGCAGGAGTATAAGAAGATGAGGTGCATGGCAAAGAGAGATGTGGCAAAGGCTAAGGATAAGGCATATGGAGAGTTGTATGAAAGGTTGGACACTAAGGAGGGAGAAAAGGACCTGTACCGATTGGCTAGACAGAGGGACCGAGCTAGGAAAGATGTGCAGCAGGTAAAGGTGATAAAGGATAATGTGGGAAATGTACTCACAAGCAAGGAGAGTGTGTTGAGCAGATGGAAAGAGTACTTTGAGGGGCTGAAGAATGAACAGAATGAGAGGGAGAGAAGGTTGGATGATGTGCGGATAGTGAATCATGAAGTGCAGTGGATTAGCAAGGAGGAAAGTAAGGATAGCTATGAAGAGGATGAAGAATGGAAAGGCTGTTGGTCCAGATGACATACCTGTGGAAGCATGGAAGTGTTTAGGTGAAATGGCAGTGCAGTTTTTAACTAGATAGTTTAATGAAATCTTGGAAAGTGAGAGGATGCCTGAGAAATGGATAAAAAGTGTTTTGGTACCGATTTTTAAGAATAAGGGTAATGTGCAGAGCTGTAGTAACTACAGAGGGATGAAACTGATCAGTCACAGCATGAAGTTATGGGAAAGAGTAGTGGAAGCTAGGTTAAGAAGGGAGGTAATGCTTAGTGATCAGCAGTATGGTTTCATGCCAGGAAAGAGCACCACAGATGCGATGTTTGCTCTGAGAGTGTTGATGGAGAAGTACAGAGAAGGTCAGAAGGAGTTGCATTTTGTCTTTGTGGACTTAGAGAAAGCATATGACAGGGTGCCTAGAGAGGTGTTGTGGTATTAAATGAGGAAGCCGGGAGTGTCAGAGAAGTATGTAAGAGTGGTACAGGATATGTATGAGGGTAGTGTGACAGTGGTGAGGTCTGCGGTGGGAGTGATGGACGCATTTAAGGTGGAGGTGGGATTACATCAAGGATCAGCTCTGAGCCCTTTCTTATTTGCAATGGTGATGGACAGGTTGACAGATGAGATCAAACAGGAGTTCCCATGGACTATGATGTTTGCAGATGACATTGTGATCTGTAGTGAGAGTAGGGAACAGGTGGAGGAGACCCTGGAGAGGTGGAGATATGCTCTAGAGAGAAGTGGAATGAAGGTCAGCAGGACTAAGACAGAATATATGTGTGTGATTGAGAGTGAGGATAGAGGAATGATGAGGATGCAGGGAGTAGAGGTGGTGAAGGTGGATGAGTTTAAATACTTGGGATCAACAGTTCAGAGTAATGGTGAGTGTGGAAGAGAGGTGAAGAAGAGAGTACAGGCAGGATGGAGTGGGTGGAGAAGAGTTATGGAAACACCTACCCTGAGCTTTTGGCCAAATGGCAAGCCATTAATATACAGACAAGTTTCAGTTATATGAAACTGCTGGTTGACTTCTTCAAGCCTCAAGAAGAAGGAATGAGCACCTTGACAGAAGAGAAACAAAAAGAACTTGAAAGTATGAATTTGTCTGATGATAACTTCATGAAACTGAAGAATTTACAGGATAAGCTAACAGCATATGAAGTTAAGTTAAAAGTCATTAAAAGTCAGAAATTAATTAGAGACTTTAATGATATACAGAAAGGCCATTTATTTGAATGGCCTAAAGTCAGAAACTTCAATGAGCATCCACGGAAAGAAGATAGAAATCCTGAGCAGAAAGGTACAACTCTGCACACCAATAATAATAACCATAGATCTCGAGATCTTTTGGTTAGTGCACAAGTCCATCACATGGACAAACAAGAGCCTATAGTCAGAACAGTCCCGAATGGGAGTATTGTCACCAATGAAAATGCTTCTGTTATCGAACAAGAACATGACTCAGATGCAATTATTAATGTCAATAATACCAGTCCTTCTAAAAGCACTGGCATCAATGGTCATCCACTAGGAACAATACCTAGGAGAGGAGCACAACATGTTACTATCACAGAGCAGCTCTCTTTCTTAATGATGAACAAAGTCTCTCGAACAGGGAGATATGTAAGCAGAGAGAGAAAGAAAAGGAACGTAACACAATAAACTCTTTAGTGGTTAACATTTCGAACATTCAGCTCACTCACTCTCAGATCTATTAGAGAAAGGTCTTAGCTTTATTCCTGCAACCAAATCTACACATGAATTTGCACTGGACCTTAGAATGTTTGGAAGGAATCTTACTTTGAAGTATATTTTTGAGGATGGAAATGATAAATGTCCCATTAAAAGTAATATTATGCTCAAGAAACCAAGCACATTTGTTCCCCTCAACCACCCAGCTGTGGATTCTTTTATTCATGCCTGTGAAGAGGAGTTAATGAGAACAAGAATGTCTCAAAAAGGGAAACAGTTTTTCAATCTAACTAAAGAAGAAAATCAAGCACTCAAAGAACTTAAAGAAAGGAATGCTATTGTGGTTAAACCTGCTGACAAAGGAGGAGCCATAGTGGTAATGGATGCAATGATGTATGTCCAATGGATGAAAGAATTATTAAGTGATCGAAAGACCTATTCCTTGATTAGTAAGAATGAACTAAATATTATGAAACGGAAGATCCAGCAGGCTCTTTATGACATGCTATTGCAAAGAGAGATTAATGAGTATTTGCATGATCTCTTCATCACTAAGCACCCCACTGTACCAACTATCAGTGGATTACCAAAAACTCATAAAGATCTTAAACGCCCACCTTTAAGACCAATTGAGGCTGGTAGAGGATGGTTGACGGAATCTATTTCTATGTTTATTGAACAAGAACTAAAAAAGATTCTACCTAGGGCCTCCACTGTGATTAAAGATACAGCTGAATTTCTACAACATCTGTATATAGCTCTAGAACATCGTGATGATCTTGAGAGTCTGCTATTGGTAACCCTAGACGTGAATAGTTTATTCACTTCCATACCAAATAATTATTGCATTGAAGCAGTAAGAGAATTTCTAACTGAAGAGAAGGTAGAATCACGTTTGATATGTGATCTTTTAGAAATTGTGTTGGAGTACAATGTGTTTACCTATGACAACAGCTACTATTGGCAGAGATGGGGGGTTGCCATGGGCACACCCTGTTGCCAATAGTTATGCAAACTTGGTTTTAGCCAACTGGGAGAGAGCTTGGTCCAAGGATGCTAATAACATCTGGAATGACCAGATAATTCTGTACAATCGGTTTGTGGATGACACCTTCATTGTATGGAAGGGCAAAGAAGAAGATTTAAGAAGCTTTCTTAACTTCCTGTCACAGACCACTACTTTCCTGAAATTTGATGTAAAAACATCTAGAGAGATGATTGACTTTCTGGATGTGAGATTATCTCTTGATCCAAGGAAGGGAGTAGACACTTGCCTCTATAGGGAAGATATGTGGCGAAACCACATGCTCCATTTTTCCAGTATGCATCCCAGGCATATTTTCTCTAACATTGTTGAAAATCAAATTGCAAGGATTTCAAAGCTATATACAGAAGAGGCAACCTTTCTCCAGGAAGAAGAGAGGCTTATTAATAATTTCAGCCAACGAGGATATGGAAAGAGAAGTTTAGAACTAAACAAGACCAGAATTAATGACATACGTAAAGGAAAAGGCAAACCTTTTTATTCCTCTAAGGTCAGAGAAGGTGAAAGTACACCATCCCTAGCTATACCTAAAAGAACATCTAACTTAAGGGTCAATTTGGCTTACACTATGGACCATGATAACATATGCCAGGTGATCAGAAAGTTCTGGCCGATTCTAACTTCGGATAAAAAGTTAAAAGAGATTGTTGGAGATAACCCAAGTTTCCTTTTCAAAAATAAAAAGAATCTCAAAAGGATTTTATGCTCAAATGATGGGATATGTAACAACTACATACATAATAATTCATCAGGAACAAAGAAATGTGGCTTCTGCAAGGTTTGCAATGTAATCAATTGCATTAACACATTTAAGCATCCGGTTACTAAACAGACATTTGTTTTTTATGGATTAGCTAATTGCCTAACCATAAATATTGTTTACATAGCTATCTGCACTTCCTGCAAAGCATTTTATGTTGGAAAAACTAATATGAAGCTAAAGGAAAGAATTATCAAACATCAATCTGATATACGTAACAGATAGGAAACAAACTCTCCTTTTCTTCATTTACGTGAGCATGAGGGACAGCGCTTTGTTTTCATGGTCATCTCAAAGATACATTTTATTTCCAGAGAAGGAGACCTGACCAATCTGACTGAGAGAGAGGAAGCCAAATGGATAATGCGGCTGAGGGCAGATAACCCCCCTGGCCTTAATGGCTGTGTTCCCTTAAAGCCTTTTCTTAAAAATAGATGAGCAATGAGCTATACTTACTTATGACCTGTTTTTATTGACAGAAACCTTAGGTATACTGACTTAGGCTCTGATGTCCCAAAGAAACTGTTGAAATGAAATAAAAAGAAGTGCCCTAAATGACCATCTCAAAAATTTTTTTTTTTTTTTTTTTTTTTTTAATTTTTCAATTTTTCACCTTTTAATCTCAAAATCTTGGCTTTTATGCAGAGCTTGTTCTTTTAACCAGAACCTACTGAAAATATTTTACTAATATTCCTTCTGAAGATATGTCTGAGTCTGTCTTAGAAATGTCAAACTGTTATGCTGTTTTAAATAAAGAGTTTTAAATAAAGAGTTTTAACTTCAAGCTATGGAGGTGTGTACCAATGGACTAACTTGATTGGTTAACATTTCATTGGATCATACCAATTTTTAAATACTGAACCAGCTTACCTACTTGGATCTGAAGAAGGCTTGAAAAAGCTGAAAGTGCTTGTCCATTGTTTACATCAAAAGGGTTCTTCACTTTTATGTTCGTTTTTTCTGTTTTTATGACATCCACGTTTTAAAGCTGTGGAATTACAACGCCACTTGACTCTTACAACAGCAAAGCTCTATATTTGATATCTTGTGCATTCAACATGGTAAAAGCCTGTTATTGAAGCTGTCTTTCTGCCATTTTGGTTGTTTAGCAAGTTTTGAATACTCAGATGAAATACTAATACCTGTGGTGCAACGCTCTTCCAATATTTACTTTGGATGGAGAAGAGTGTCAGGAGTGATTTGTGACAGACGAGTACCAGTAAGAGTGAAAGGGAAGGTCTACAAGAGGGTAGTGAGACCAGCTGTGTTATATGGGTTGGAGACAGTGGCATTGACAAAAAGGCAGGAGTCAGAGCTGGACATGGCAGAGTTAAAGATGTTAAGATTTGCACTGGGTGTGATGAGGGTGGACAGAATTAGGAATAAGTATATTAGAGGGTCAGCCCAGGTTGGAAGGTTTGGAGACAAAGCCAGAGAGGCAAGATTGTGTTGGTTTGGACATGTGCTGAGGAGGGATGCATAGTATATTGGGAAAAAGATGCTAAGGATGAAGCTGCCAGGTAACAGGAAAAGAGGAAGGTCTAAGATAAGGTTTATGGATGTGGTGAGAGAGGACATGCAGGTGGTTGGTGGGACAGAGCAAGATGCAGAGGACAGGAAGAAATGGAAACAGATGATCCACTGTGGTGACCCCTAATGGGAGCAGCCGAAAGAAGAAGAAGGACAGAATAAATAGTATTATAACTATCCCATGGACAGAATAAATTGTGTTATTACACAATCCCATGGAGAGAGTAAATAGTGTTACTAACCATCCCATGGATAGAGTAAATAGTGTTATTAACCATCCCATGGACAGAGGAAATAGTGTTATTAACCATCCCATGGACAGTGTAAATAGTATTACTAACCATCCCATGGACAGAGTAAATAATGTTATTAACCATCCCATGGACAGAGTAAATAGTGTTATTAACCATCCCATGGAGAGAGTAAATAGTATTAATAACCATCCTGTGGACAGAATAAATACTGTTATTACACAATCCCATGGAGAGAGTAAATAGTGTTATTAACCATCCCATGTTCAGAGGAAATAGTGTTACTAACCATCCCATGGATAGAGTAAATAGTGTTACTAACCATCCCATGAGGTGAGTAAATAAAGTTATTAACTATCCCAAGGACAGAGTATATCATTTTATTTTGCAATCCCATATTGTCCCTCTTTTATAATATTTCTGTGACTATAGTAGCAGAAATGGGGATGAACTAAAGAGAATATCTAAGAATAAAAGTTTGTTTTACAGATTGAATCTTAGGTGGGAAGGCATGAAGATGGATGATTGAGGCATAATAATATTATAATATTGATGATCTTCAGAACATGTGGACATTGGACATTGATTATTTTCAGAACATGTGGACATTGATTATCTTCAGAACATGTGTACATTGATTATCTACAGAACATGTGGACAGCAGTTATAGATTTTGACATTAAAAAGGCAATGGCCAGTTTTACCTCATGTCAAGACCCCCTGAAGCATTGTCCTATGTACAGTCTTAAATATAGAAATGTACAATATGCAACAATTAGAATGCCACTTGCCATAATGCAAGTGGCCAGAAAACTGTTGCTTTTGCAAGGAAACGTTGCACATAAGATGACTGCTAAACAGATACCTTAAAAACACAGAGAAGGTATATGTTTTTTAGACATGTACTTGTGTTTCGAATATTTACTATAAAATATATTATGTATTATTTATTCTGTCTTATTTCCAGTTTTTGAACTGATTTTGACTGAGACTGCCAAAAAAAGAAAGCACATCATTCCCACTGGGTGAAAAATGTCATGCTTATAATCATGCTTATAGGTGTTATACAATAAAAATTCATAATTTTATCCAAAGGACTCAACAAGTGTCCGCACTGTATATGACTTTAAGAGTGTTGTATGCAAATTAGGAGAGCATTACGTTACACTGTAATGCAGTAAACAATAATCTAACCTCAGTCCGGAATTCTCACTCAGTTTATTACATCATCAAATGTCATGCATTCTTACTTAAAATCTAAATTAAATCTTTCAATGTACAGCTAATGTCTCATCTGAATTTACTGTATTCAGCTTTAACTACACAGCACTGCATTAAATAAAACAAAATATTAATTTATCCAGATTAAACCCAGACGTAATATACTAGCTACACTTAGCAGAATAGCCAGAAAAATATAATAAGGAGGGTTATCATCAAGTTTCTGATCATAATGATTTTAGTATGGGATGGTTACATTGATGCCAAGAAATTCATCACAAGACTGAAGCTGGAAAAGTGAATCTGCACATCCATGTCAAGTACCCATAATACGGTTATAATTGGTGTCTGGATGATAATACGTTTTACTGCATGGAGCTTTATCTGATCCAGGTGTTACAGATTAAACAAAAGTTCTGAAGTATGAAGTGTATAAAGTACTTGTTGTCACACAGGCAGTGACACACCACTCATCTTTTTTGCTTAAGAATTCTTAAAAAAATCCAAAAATAACAGGGGAACAAAAGACCAATATCAGGGTCAGTTTTATATATTGTTCTTATTTACTTAAAAAAGTTAATCGAACTACAACTTTTGCATTGATATACAGTTTCTGAAGAATAAGCAATATGAAACTCTAATGTCTGGCTTTATCGACTGACTGTAATCCTCAGTGATGTACCAGAAATTCTAAACATTTACGATGGATAGGGCAAAAAATATAAGACAAAGCCAGGGATGATTGTGAGGCATGGAAAACAGAAAGTAACAAAACTCTTTTAATTTCTGCCACTGCCTTTTGCTGGCCAACACTGTCTACTGTTCATCCCTAGCATGAGAGTTGATAATAACAGCACTTAGGGAGTGCCCTAAATGTGTTAAATACTTTATTTTTCCGTCGGTATTGGACTGTAATCTTTGTACTACAATAAAATAAATTACTAGTTTGCATGATAAGATGCTATGACATAGCAAATTGAATCTCAGTGAGAATTTTTGCTAAAAGCATTTATCTATGTATGCAGCAGAAATATACACACATTGTGCAACATGGTGCAAAGGTCAAGTTCGTTTTTATTTTGGTTTTTGTTATTTGCTAAATGAAGTTGGGTTGCTCTAGTCAGGGCTTCTCGTCATGAGCCAGAACAAGGGAGACATGCAAAGAGAAACAACAAACAAAATAATAAAGGCAATACTGACATGAAACTGAAATTTTAATGTGCAGCATTTACAGAAATGGAAGCTATGATCAGTTCTACTGATAAAGTACTACACTAAAAAATTATGAGCAAAATTAAGTAGAATGCATTAAAATAATATAAAATAAGATATAACTGTGGCTAATAATGTGTATGACTGAAATGCTACAACGCAGACAAAAACAGCAAAATTGACAAGACTTCCTTTGCTATTAAGATGAACGTGTTCATCAGTGCTTACCAATAGTGCACTACCTCACTGGCCAGCTTACTCAGTAGTATCTGTGGCATAAAAAAACAAACAAAATACAGTGAACGCTGCTCTTACATAAACACACATGATGTATAATAAGATCTCTGTCAGTTCATAGCTAAAGAAAGGTGGATGGTTAAAGGGAATCCCATAAAATAAAACTGTATTAAAATTCTATCTAGAAGGAGGAGGGAAACTGTGATTAAGAACACAGGATCAGAGCCATATTGCTCAAGTACATTTGTCCAGGTGCCAAGTGAGTTAAATAAGATGTGAGGAAAAATAAGCCACAGAAAACAGAAATGCAAGTATTTATTTTGTGTACGTGCGGTAGCCATTTTAAGGATTTTGCTGCTTCCGGATTTCCAAATCTTGTGTCTATTTCTGTAATGTCTATGAACAAATGGACCTTTCTCCTATAAAGCTGACTGAACATAGTTTGTACACAATAAATAATTTCACTATCAAGTGCTCAAAATGTTTCAGCTACAAAAATGGGGTAAGTAGGAGTGGAAACACAAAATAATTAAGTTTAAATGTAAATGTGAGACTTACAGTCATGTTTCCAGAGTATGCCTTAATGATTTCCTGGTTACATAGCATGCTGTGAATATATTTACTTAAGGCTGCTGGTACTCTGCAATTATATCTTTGGCTTATCAGCTTCTATGTCTTTGACATCTACTATCGCATTACTTAGATAATGCCCAAACTTGGTTTGCTTTAGGAGGTCTACAGTGTCAAAGCATTTTTGTTTAGTCCTTTTAAACTCTGGTGCTGAGACATATTTTACTCTTTCAGTATGTGCACTGAACATCAATCTTGTTTTAATATGCCCTATGCCTTTGCATTTTCACTTCTTTGTCTTTTCATTGCTCTGTGCTTGGTTTAATAACCATAATAATATACTTGAACTTTGAACTTATGACAGTAATCAGTAGTAATTATAGGGAGACCATATGCTGTTTAGCTCCCAAAGCAAACTATAGGACTCCAGCATGATGAGTTGTGTGTAAACAGAAGACAGAGTCAGACAGAACCAAGAAAATATCCCTTGGAACCAAAAACATAAAGAACCATCTACTTAAGGCCTTCACTATTTATGAGTTTGTGACCTACAACGATGGAACATAGTATCTCATCACAAATTGTACTATAAATATGCTTGTCAAACAAGAGAGCTGCTTTCTCCCATGTTAAACTAAAAAGGGCAGTACAGACAGCTGTATCTACCATGTACATGGACTACAGGCACAGAAGTGTTTGGCTGTAAATAATACAGAATTTTTTAAGAAAATCTTATTTGTAAATGTGATTATCACAAAGAAATGCTATCTATCATTCCATTAAGTTATAAATGACAGTACAAATGGATGAAATGCTTGTTCTCTAAGTCATGATATATATATATATATATATATATATATATATATATATATATATATATATATATATATATATATATATATATATATATATATATATATTTCTATAGGTTTACTATTAAAATGCAAAATGGCACTTACGTGAACTGGGATGGTTGAATGCGTCTTTTCCAGTTTTTGTAATGCCATTCTGAAAATGTTTGAATGCACATTAGTGAATGGTAGTGTACATTCACTAATGTGCATTTGACGTTCTGATAGCAGATCTCACTACAGTGAGGATTGAGAAATTTACCCTTTTCCTCAGTGTAGTGTGATCTTAGAGTTGGAACATATAATTTGCAGGGGGAGGGGTGCAGAGAGGGCTTGCCCCCTGCAAAACTGTAAAAACTTGTTGTTTATATGTACGATTCATACAACTTCAGCACAACTTCCTGAGGGTCTGACATCACCTCCTGACATTCCAAATTTGTTCAAATGTGGAAAACAAGGTGATGATTTTAGACATTCCATAATAGTGACATTGCCAAATTCAGAATATCAATTCGATCAAGTGAATAGATTTTTTTGACTTTTAAGTTTTTGATAGTAAACCTGTGTGTGTGTGTGTGTGTGTGTGTGTGTGTGTGTGTGTGTGTGTGTGTGTGTGTGTGTGTGTGTATATATATATATATATATATATATATATATATATATTTATATATATCTTGGGATTTTTCTTGGTTAAGTAAAGGGGTGCAAAGCCACTACATGGTGGTTTCAGGGGCCTGTTCCCCTCCTTACTTTGGGCTGGAAACATGCTTTTCTTTATCTTCAAGCATAGTAAAACAGTCTGCTAATTGATTAGGGATCAGTAAAAGGCATCAAGTGAATAAGAATGAACTGTGAAACAGTTATGCTGTTGTTACAAAGCAGGAATGTACAGTTCAGAAACATTAAGGGTGTGCTCTGTTCGATATATTCTGAAATGTATAGTAGCCAAACGAGCATGTCAGTTTGGTTTGATACACCATAAACATGTATTGAATGCAGTGGTGTTGAGTTTAATGAGAACAGTAACATGCTTACCTTGACTTTCTCTTGGCACATATGATATGTAGAGGTAAGCGAAGAACAGCTTTCTGATACTTTCTAGATTTATTTCATGCCTACAGATGCATGGTGAAACGTGAATAGAAAAACTTGTAAATTACTTTACATGACAAATAGCAACAATAATGCTGGCCGCTTACTTTGTGTTGCATAATGTCACATAGTAGAGCATAGCAGTGCTATATACGTATCTGTGTACAGAACAAGCTACAAACATATAAAGTTAGAGGGGCATCCAACAAATGCACTTTGTGGAGATTATGGTTTTAAGATGGATGGATGTAAAACAATTTACAGAATGAAATTCTGTCTCCATTGAAGTGCCATCACACTCTGTTTTATAGTGCAAAGCAATGTTTTTAACAGCGCAGAATTATACCTTTTGCTTTAGGGAAATATTAGAACAGACTGTGTGGGGTGCTCTGTATCTATACCAAATTAATTAATTAATGAAATATATTTATGTATTTATTTATTTATTTTATTTCAGATAGTTATATATGCCTTCTTAATCTGTGAAATCATCCATGACTAGCTGCAATATATCCATGTCATATTTTCAGTGTTTATGCATACCCACATTGCACTGGCCTTCTTAATGTGGCATAACAATGCCATGCTGTGAACTTAGCCCATTCACAGGACATACTGTGATCACATATACTGCACTGCTCACATTAATGGTGCACAGGTTACATGTGTTGTGCAAAGGAAGTGGAACAATACATGCAAGGCTATCTGTTATATTCATCTGGATACATCTACACCTCGCTTGCTATATATAACTGTGCTGTGAAGTACTTCCTCTTCCACTAGCCTCTAAGTCCAGTCCATATGTTGTCATTTCTTAATACTCATCTCAGATATTCATGATATCTCCTTCCTATTTCCAATGTTCTATATTCTCCTTATTGTTTTGCATTCGTTATAGAAGAAAACAATAGAGGACCAAGCCACTGACTCAGTTCTGATGAAATCTCTTTTATATTTTAGTTTATTAATGAGTTTTATATATTAATAAAAGTCTATTGATGCATCTGTGTCTACTTTTTGTTCTTGCATTAGAGTGACACATAGACACTGGGCCGGATTCACGAAACCTCCGTGTAAGAGTTAATATGTCTTACACGGAGGCTGCAGTCTAACGGTATGACGTTAGCATGCCATGCATATTCATGAGAGCATGCTGAATCATACCCCAGGCTAACACGGTCCGTGTAGGAAAGTAGGGGGCGTGTCCGAATGCCGAGTTCTGCAAAGGGACACGCCCCCAGAAGAGTCAGAGTCCTGAAAGTAAACACCCACGAGCGAGTCCGCAGAAATGTCAAGGAACACAACACCACACATGCCCTCACAGACTATAAACCCAACTGTAATGTAAAATGTAAAAATAGCAGTTTAATTTTTTTTTTTATAATTTCCAAAATGTTTGCCCGTAGTTGCGCTAGTTTGTGTAGGTATGCCCTCTGCTCAGCCACAGTTAGCAGACATTGAAAAGCATATAAGATCTAAATATGCAAATTAAGCCAAGTAGCAATAGCGTAGCGGTAGAGACGTTGGCCAAAGAGGAGATAGTCACGGTTCGAGCCCCCACAACATCATTTTCCATTTTTATTTAAATAAGCACGAAACAATCCCGATACATATATATATATATATATATAAAACTATAATTTAAGTAAAATGTAATGAAATGGGCCATGTATTTTTGAAGAAATCCAACATAATAAAATATAAAAAAAGGATCATAATTGCCCATATCTTAGCAAGGCTTTAGCAAGCTGAATATGGGTGCCCGTAGGTGAGCAGCACTTTAACAAGCTTAATATGAGTGCCCATAGGTGAGCAGCGCTTTATCAAGCTTAATATGAGTGCCCGCAGGTGAGCAGCGGTTTAACAGGTTTAGTATGAATGCCTGGAGTTGAGCAGCGCTTTAACACGCTTAAAATGAGTGCCCATAGTTCAGCAGCACTTCACCTATCATAATATGAGTGCTTATAGCTAAATAATGCGTTACTCAGCGTAAGCCGTTTGCGTGGAGCTGTGCAGCGTGCCAACCAGCTTACCATCGGGCAACATTGGGCAAGCTGTATCAAAGCCGCCTTTACACAGGCACACCTCCTAGCCTGTCTAGACAGTAGTAAAATAAAAAAAGCAATGCCCAGGGTCGAATCTGGGATACTGTGCACCATAGTCAAAGTACTGAACCACTAAGCCATGATAGTTGTACTGAGAAATGCAGAATTAGCATATCTATAGGAATGAATGGAAATAGAAGCATGACAAAGCAGGTTTTTTTAAGCTGATAAATATCCAAAATGGCCAATCACAGATAAGTGCGGGAAAACCGGCATATATAAGCCCCATAAGTGGAAATACACAGCATAACTGATTGTGATACCCATTTGCAGTCAGGATGGCAGGTGCAGGAGAGGGAAGTTGCTTTAGAGCACAAAGGTGGGGTATTGAGTAAAAATATTTTGTTTGGCTCCTAGTCCATGATCATGAAGCACAACTCATGCAGGGCCAGGTTCACTGGGGTGCGTACAAGGCAGAGGCATGGAACCGGTTGGCACATGATCTCACCAGTGCCACAGGCATTCCGAGGACTGGTGAACAGGTCCGTCACCACCATGCGGACCTGAAGTGATGGAAGGAGGACCAACTGAACCATTGGATCCAGGAGGCCTGCCAAATGCCCAATGCCCCACTACTGAGTAAGTATCCATGTAATTAAGTATGTAAGAAATGCTATCCTAGCCTATAGTATTGAGACGTATGTTCCAATATTACTTCCTTTATATTACAGCTGCAGGTGTTCGTTCCGCGAATCAGTGAGCCTATGCTGATAGGCTGCTGAGGTTGTGCCAGCAGGCAGGTTAGTAATTATTTAGCTGGTATTGTCATAGAATATAAGTGAGACATATTGTAAAAGAGTTCAGTGTTGTAACCCACTAATAAAGGTCAAATAAGCCTAGAAGAAAGATTCTGCTAGTATTGTAAGATTAGATAAGTGATGCAGCCTGGAAAAGAGTGTAATGCAATCCAGTAATCAAGATTAAACAAGTCTCAAATAGAGTTTCTACCTGTATTGTAATATCAGATAACTGCTGCAGCCAGAAAATGAGTGGTAATCAATCAACAAATGATAGACAAGTGTCAAATACATCCTTGTAAATTCTGCCATATGAAATAAGTGGAGTCAGCTGGAAAGGGTTGTTGTAAACCAGTAATAAATATTAATAAAGCCTAGAATTAAGTACCATTCTGAAATGTTAATATAAAATAATTGAGATAGTGTGAGAAAGACAGTTTGAAGCTACCAAGAAAGCTGTAATAAGTCTGGAATAAAGGTATACTGCAGTCACGACATAATGAAATTAATGAGACAGCCACAACCAAAGAGTGTAATGCATTAAATAAAATACAGAACATGGACTGTGTCCATTCCACAAATTGGATATGTTGCTGTACCCTTGCATTATGGAAATAGTATGGTTGTATGAAATGCTGAACATCCACAGTTGTCTAGACCCATATAAATCAAATGTAGCAGGATGCTGTACATGAACACAGCCAGATATGAACATATATGAATAAAAATGGAATGTATTTTAATGTAGCAGTAACATCCCCATCACCAACATTCCTAAAGTTACATACTGGAAACTGTACTAATACATGTAGGGGATATATGTCTGCATCTACTAGGAATGTACAGTATATGTATAGGTAGTTTTAGTTGTTAATGTAAAATTTCTCCACCTTACCCTATTTTCACAAATGATGCCATTCCACACCAAACCGGGTATGCGTATTCACAATTAATTCCCATGGACATTTGTCCTGTTGGTTCATACATATCTGCATGTACGTTGATGCATGTGCCCCATTCACATATCCAAACCTGATGGCCTGTTGCCACCAATCAACCGTGCATGCTGTTGGAATGTGCACTGTTGTTCCAAATATGCATGTGATATGCTTGCTGCTCAATGTTCGGAATTCATGGGTGTTTGGTTAATGGGAATACTGATGCATGCTGTTACAAATAATTTTGAATGGTGTTGTTTGTTACTAACCCAAAATGCCATAAAGTACTGCTAAACATAGGACAACAGGGAAGGCGGGATCCAGCGGACCCACCTCTCCCACCTCAGCTGGCGAGTGCACCTGGCACCAGTGCCCAGGCCGGGACCTCCTCCTCCGGTGGCCCTGTGCCACCTTCGGGTGGAAGCAGTGCAAGGGATGGGGCTCGTCCCCCCTCTGCAAGCATGGCCGGAGGAGAGCCTCCACTCACCCTCCATAGGGTCCAGTCTGTGGTGCGTAGTGAGATTAGGCATTCTGTGACTGATCCCCTATGCCAGCTTGAGGCGAGGGTGGCACAACTCACAGGTGTGCCTGCCCATCCTATCCAGCTCCCAGCACAGCCCCGGCCTGGGCTGTAAAGGTGCAGTGGTAACTGCCTATGGGTGGGGGTTTCAGTTCCACTGTTGCCATCTGTGGGCTTATGGGCTTGTGATATCCAAACATACGTCCCCGTCATTTGTGTTTACCCCCCACATGTGTCATACTCCGCCCCTGTATACGTCTTGTTTGTCTTGTCTGTTAACCTCCCCAACCTACCTCCCCAAATATACCTACTTCCTGTACTTCACATTCCACTCTCACTTGAAAAAAAAATAAAAAGGGCACTCTGTTCCCAAAAAAAAATTATGCCCCATACATAGCTGCCCAATTTGCACACATGTCCACTGGACATGTAAACTGATAATTCTAATTGGCAGTACAACATATTTTGTTGTCCTCACCCCTCTCTCAGGGGTGGAAGATTTCAAATTTCACACCAAATTTCACACATATGCACAGCTGTTGCTGATAAAGAAATGGGCAGCTATGGGACTTCCCTACATCCTTCCTGCACATTCCAAGCTTGTTTTCCTACTGTCCTACCCTCTTTGTGCCCCCTTTTTCACCACTTTCCTATCTCCCCATTTTCTTTTCTTTAAAAGAAATTAGCGTGGGTGTTAGCGGGAGTAAGCACTTTTAAGCAGTAGTCAGCAGGTGTGCGCTTGTGTGCTCTTAGCTAAGCGAGTGTGCGCTCAGCTAAGCGAGTGTGTGCATATGTAAACATCGCGCAAACCAGCGCAAACCTGCTTACAACTGCTTAAAAGTGCCTTAGTCACTCTGTATGACAAGGCCTGTAGTCTGCTCATCAGCAAAATAAAATACCCCTGTCAGTCTCGAACCCCGGACCTTGAAAACACTAGTCTGCATGAATTACCACTGAGCCATGGCAGATATACAAGAACTTGGTGCTGAAAGAAATATATCATGAAATATAAGGAGTGAATGTAAAGGGAATATAGGAAGGCCATTACACAAAGCTTGTTCCCTGAATTCTTACTGGCAATTCTTGTGGAATTGCATTACATTAGTGTGATAAGAGAAACAGCCATGCTAGGAGGTAATAATGTTACAGTAGCACCTTACAAACCCCACACAGTATCAGAACAGGATAAACACCACCATATTTGAATAGGTATGAGGCCAGACTTCCCAACTGTGACTGATTTACAGGGATGTCCCTGATTTGCAAAAAAATGTTACCTGTGCCCCACTGACTCCCTGTGAAATGTACTAACAGTAGGCAGAAAGGTGGGGTATCCCATGTAATGGTGACTGTCAATAAGTTAAAGTAGACCCTACTTGCATGCCAGAAATGTTGTAGTAATACATATGCTCAAAATACCCCACAGTCACAGCTGCAGAATATCTGAAATATATCACTGGTGTATCCCACTGATATGTACCTTTCCCTGAGGCTGGTCAAATATATACCTGAGAGTATCTGAGGCCTGCAAGTGTCAGAAATACACAGGCATATCAGCCTGTCTGCTGTTACACACTCTGTGAATAGCTGTAGAATTACTCCTACAAGCACACCCTCATGTAGGAGTACAACACAGAAATATCAAAGGATGTAGCCATCTAATAAACTAATGACAGTATTGCAGTTTACAAGCATTGCATGCACCTGATATCCATAATTGTTAGTACAAAATACAAGGCCCTAGTACTGCTCAGCAGCAAAATAAAATACCCTTGTAAGTGTCAAACCCCAGACCTTGGGCTCAACAGACTGCATGCAGTGCCACCACGCCACAGCAAACATATAAGTACTTACTGCTGAAATAAATATATCATGCATTACAAGGAGTGAATGTAAATGGAAAATAGGAAAGCCATAGCAACACATTCCAGTAAAGACAAATATCAGGCCTTCAAGGAGTGAATGTAAAGGGAAAATAGTGAAGCCATAGCAACACATTGCAAGAACTACTGTTGTATACCAGTTAATCCACAATTCCCACAGGAAAGTACATACTCCCATGTAAACAGTGTTAGCATTAGCAGGTGTGAGTTAACATACACACTGAGAAGAGTGAACTGGAAAAAGCAACAGTCAGGTTTCAGTACAACATGCATTTCAGTGGCTACAACACAGCCTTAGATATGAGAGACATACCAACCCTTCTGACTGACACAACAGTGTCCACAGCAAACCAGCATGGTCCCCACCTTGCAAAACTGAAAGGCCTACGCCTACCTAACCTAACATTTTATAGCAGTGTCCTGAAATCACAGTGAGAACTGCAATTACCACAGAGCAGGCTGCATGCAATTAGTAAATGCTGGCCACCAATTGGTACAGAGGTCGTTACATGCACATGTGCAGATACCTACAAAAGCAGCCTGTACTGCCAGTCCACACATGCAATAATATCATTGCAGCAACTGAAGGGAGAGAGAGAGAGAGAGTGAGAGAGAGAGAGAGACAGACAGACAGAGAGACAGACCAAAATAAAACAAAAAAAAAAAAAGAAAAACCAAGCCAGCCAGCCATCCAGCCAGCCATCCAGGCATCCAGGCAGCCAGCCATCCAGCCACCCGGGCAGCACCCCAGGCATCCAGGCAGCCATCCATCCAGCCACCCAGGCAGCCATCGAGCCAGCCATCTAGGCAGCCAGCCAGCCATCCAGGCAGCCATCCAGCTAGCCATCCAGGCAGCCAGCCAGCCATCCAGGCAGCCATCGAGCCAGCCATCCAGGCATCCAGGCAGCCAGCCATCCAGCCACCCAAGCAGCCATCCAGGCAGCCATCCAGCCATCCATCCAGGCAGCCAGCCAACCATCCAGGCAGCCATCCAGCCAGCCATCCAGGCATCCAGGCAGCCAGCCATCCAGCCACCCAGGCAGCCAGCCAGCCATCCAGGCATCCATCCAGCCAGCCATCCAAGCAGCCAGCCAGTCGTCCAGGCAGCCATCCAGCCAGCCATCCAGGCAGCCAGCTAGCCATCCAGGCAGGCATCCAGGCAGCCAGCCATCCAGGCATCCAGGCAGCCAGCCATCCAGCCACCCAGGCAGCCAGCCAGCCATCCAAGCAGCCATTCAGCCAGCCATCCAGGCAGCCAGTCAGCCATCCAGCCATCCAGCCAGCCAGTAAGCTAGTAAGCCAGCAATCCAAAAAAAAGCTGTCAGAGACAAAGGTAATGTAAACTACATAATCTAATAATCTACATACTGTGAACCCTCCATATGTGTTAGCAGTCTGTATCTATATGTATATAAAGATGTGCATAGGGCAAGGGACATACTGCAACTGTTAGTGAAGGCTGGACATACATATGTAGATGAAGGTTGCTATGTGCACATATCAATGTAGGTTGTAGTGTGTGGCATTGAAAACAGCATGCGGTGCAGGTATTTGTCATGTGGTGGTGAACTTCTGTGGGACTGAGCCAGTGAGGCCTGCTACAGCTATATGGCTTGAGGACAGCATAATGCATTATGCACAACAGTGTGCAATATCATTACAGAATGGTATGTCTCACAACTGTTGCAGAAGTGATATTCCGACCATGCAAGGTGGGCAGTCCATGTACCTACATGTGCATGTATATGTACAGCAATGGATGTTAAGAAGTGTGTGTGTATATATATATATATATATATATATATATATATATATATATATATATATATATATATATATATATATATATATATATATATATATATATATATATATATCAATATACATATCTATATATCTATATATATATATATATATATATATATATATATATATATATATATATATATATATATATATATATATATATATGTATATAGACAGAGAGGTCTGTATAGATACATAGAGATATATGGATAGATAGATAGATAGATAGATAGATAGATAGATAGATAGATAGAGAATATGTATATACATATAGATATAATAGACAAATACATATATAGATATAAATTTAGATACATACATGTATACAGATAGATATGAATGTCTATAGATATGTATATATATATATATATATATATATATATATATATATATATATATATATATATATATATATATATGGTTATATATAGCAGTGTGTATATAGATATATATACATATATGTAGATATGTATATATATATATATATATATATATATATATATATATATATATATATATATATATATTTGGATATGTACATATTGATATATATATTTATATGTATATACATATATATATATATGTATATATATATATATATACATGTATATATATATATATATATATATATATATATATATATATATATATATATATATATAAAGAGAGAGTGAGAGAGGTGGACATAGGGGCAAATGTATTGCAACAGGTGCCTGGTGACCAAGGCATGGACAGAACACCAGTGTTGATACTGCAGTACCATACCCCATTCCAAAACATGTTACCCACTAACTACCACATAGGTGGTTGCCTGCCTACGTCTGGAGGTGTCAGAAGGGAACATGGGACACAGGTGTACAATAGCCTCCCCTTTGATATCCACAGTGGCACACTAGTCTTGTAATCCATGTACATGGTACATGTCATCACAAAAGGTGTGTCAGCTAGGGAAATGTAAGTCAGTGTACCCCTGTACACCTCACAATGTCCTATGCAGTATGTACCTCCCATGAGAACTACAGCAAGTGGAAAGGCCACAGACATATCTAACAAAGACTGATAATGGTCACAAACACATTCCCTATGCAGACTGACTCACAAAACCACAGCTAGAGTGCCTTGCATACTGCCTACACAGAGGTTTCCAGTGCTGGACATACAGAGTTATGTCACACCCATACCAGTTGGCCAACCACCATGGCAATACCTCACAATCCATCCAGCCTACATGACCTAGGGCCCTAATCCCTGTCACCGCACTAAACAGCACATGCTGGAGGTACAGGTTTCTGTACACAAATATGCCATACCCTGGACTAAACCACCCAGCATTAACAAACAAGGCTCCTCATTAGTAGATGTCATAAATACCCCTGATGAATGTCATGGAGATAGGTAATGTGCCCTGTGAGTCACGTGTGTGTAACCATTTCACAGGAGCAAGTAAAATCACAGTACATGTGTACCAAAGGGCAGGGTAGCATATGGCTAGGCTGCCCTAGGCCCAGGGCCAATAGCATATTACCTACCTATGACACAATGCACACACACATGTACTCAGTGCAATACCAGCTATGTGACATTGAATGAGTGTGACACTGACTGTGTGCAAGGTCTGTAAAGGTGTGATAGCTTAGCGTGAGTTTGTGTCTGTCATAGTAGTTGGTGTCCTTGATGTGAGGCCAGAGAAAGATGTGTCAGTTATTGGTATGCAAACATAGTAGATTGGCATATGTTGTGCCGTAGTTCCCTGTGTACAACTGTGGTGTCCCATCATAGGCAGAAGCAATACATGTATGCTTAGTAAGTAGTACTGCTGTTGAATCCAGCTCACATATGAACTGTTGTACTACCTGATGTTGTAGGCCTAAACACTACAGTATGGTGTATGTTCACATTCTGTGGTAGCACTGTTTGATGTGTTACCTGTAGTCTGCACAGATTACATACCTCATGCATAGGTTTCTGTAAGTAGGGGCACACAGTACTATAAGGTACACAGTTAATGCTCATCTGTGTCGTCATACATTTGTGTGTTGTATGTATGTGTAATGTGTGTGTAATGATGCCTGTACCATGGGCGCAATCACATGTGTGTTACAGGGTATGTGTGTGTATCTGGCAGCATGTATACTCTGCGACAGCAATATGCTGGCTTTAGTAACAACTGTGCACGTATGTCAGGTAAGGGTATGGCATCAATGACTAGGGTGGATTACCGTTGAAACTGTACATGTGTATTGCATTCATTGCATGGGACAACAATATTCTTCATCAATTAGCTTGATACATACCCCAGTGTGAGGTTGTGCATTGTATCCCAAACAGTGTGCAGAGTGCTGGTGTATACTAGTTTGTTGTATGGAGTGTGGCAGGCACTGTCAGACAGTTGTGGGCTGAGCACTGATATGTGGTATCAAACATGTGTATGCCCTGATAGACAGACAGATGCTATATATGGCAGTGAAGTGATATCAGTACATTTGAATATTAAGTGTGCCACATGACTTGCTCACATATTTTTCTTTTCTTCCTTCCAGAGTGATGGTGCATCAGAGAAACCCACCTTATACAGCAGTAGAGGATCAGGAGATCCACCAGAGCCTGGTGCAGAATTACTGTGTGCTGTTTTCCAGGACTAGCCAGAACCAGCATGAGAGGGCTGCACTGTGGCAAGAACTTGTCCGTCGTGTAAATGACATAGGCATGCATAACCGGACATATGAGCAGGTACGCCATCACTGCAGTAATTTAATTAGACATGTCCGGCAGCTTGTGTCTGATATCCATAGACAACAGCTTGCCACAGGTGGTGGGGTACCTATCCACCCTCCCTCACCAGTGTGGAGGAGCACCGCCTAAGTGTTGTGGCTCCAGGCCAACAACAAGAACATCCACAAACATGTGTCATCATGGAGGCCGGAGCTACCCAGCATGTTGAAATGGAGTGTGCAGGTAACATGCCATATCTGTAGTTGACAGTTCTCTGTACTGGTAGTCTATGCTTGTGTGAGATGTGTACTGTTTGTGTAGCTGTTAACCTGCCCAGTCTTCTGCAAGATTGATATTCTGAGCATAATCTGTACACCTGTGAAAGCCACCTGTTGTACTTCTGTACTTTATCATACTCACAGTATCAAAGGCACAGTTGTGGCCACTGGCAATCACTCTCATATGTTTGCAGGTCCCTCTGGAGTGACAGCAAGGCAGCCAATCCATGCTGGTGAGTGTGCAATAACAATACTATTGCTAATGACATGTGCATGTCATATGGAGGTGTAGTGTGTGCACATGTAACACACCTACACATAATGTATGCTGTGCATGTTTGCTGTGAGACTATGCATATCCCATTATTCTCAGTAGCTGCCTCACTCACATGCAATACACAGAGCATGACACACATGTGTGGCAACACAGTACTGGACATTGTACAGGCATACCAGATACACATGTACACAACACACACATGTTTGGCATACACACTACACCTTAGCCTGCTGCACATGTCCAGTTATTACATCTGCTGTATGGCCAGCCTTCAGCATCCCACTTATCTACGCAGCACACATAATATACCTGAGGGGGTAGAGGCCTATCATGTCTTTGTGCAACAGTCTGGAACAAATAATACATTCATGTTAGGCAATGCTCACTATTGGCCACCTTACACACCCATGTAACAAGTGGCTGTGTAATTGTGGATGTAGTCATGTTACTGCACTTCAGGTACAGCATGCTAGCTGCCTGTCTGGCACACATTATTATTGTTGACTGACCACAAGAAGTATGTTGATCATGGCTCACATTACTCCACCACATCCAGTTCCACTGACCACAAAAGTACACATAGCTGTTATTGCATAGCACCGTCATGTGTTTTGTGTGTGTGTGTGTGTGTGTGTGTGTGTGTGTGTGTGTGTGTGTGTGTGTGTGTGTGTGTGTGCATGTGTGTGCAAATCTATGCACCCACAGCTTGTAACACTTGCACAACATTGTTATGTCCTTGTACACATTGTGTCCCAGGGTGGAGACAATCACTGAACAACTACACACAAACATCAAGTACACGTATACTGTTATTAACAAGGGCTGTCTACACTTGCACTGCATGTTCCTGTGCAACACATAACCTGCATGCTGACACGTGTGCAGTGATGTTTTTCCTTGTGAAACAGTCACCCACCCTAAAACAGTATTGTGTATGTGTTGGATTGCAGGTGTGTCTGTGTTTTTATCTGCTGTACTGAGGAGTGTGCCTGTGTGCATGTGTGCATGTGCACATGTGCGCCTGTGTGCATGTGCGCATGTGCGCCTGTGTGCATGTGTGCATGTGTGCATGTGTGCTAATATAATGTACACATTTGTAAACTGTGTTTCCTATCTTCCTCTCACAGGTTCTGATGTTGCTCTGGTGGAGTGCAGCAGGGAACCTGAAGCCACTGCTGGGGATAGTGCTAATGATGATACATGTGTAATGGCACAGGGAGGTGTGACAGGGTCTGTCGTTGGTCATCCAATTGACAGTACACAGCAGTCAATCCCATCAATGCGCACAGTCATCCTGCCAATACATCCATTGTCACCAATGTCCTTAGCTGAGGGACAGCATACAGTGGGCATTGACCAGGGTAGTGTGGTATCATTGGCACATGCATCCCCTCACAGCAGCTATGGCCAGATTCCTGACATGGTACCATACAGGCAGATGTCCAGGGGTTCTCGTGGGAGCATCCGTGGTTGTACTGCCCCTGTCAGACATGCCCACAGAGGTCTATCAACCTCAGCTATGTTCCGAGCTGCAATGCAGGCACAGGCACGTATGGAACGGTACACCAGACAGGGTCTGAGGGAGCTTAGAGCACATCGCACCGCTATGAATGACACTATGAGTGACGTTGTGTCTGCCATCCATAACATCAGCGAGGTCATTGATAGACGTTGGGGGGACACATTAGATCTGTTCCACAACTAAATGTCCAGGAGCCAGGACAGTGCAGGATGGTTGAGGTGTCGATGTGGACATCTGCCAGCAACATTATCAGCTGCCAGTCTTTGCGGACGACAACAAACCTGCAGCCGCTCCCATATTGCCAGTACTAGCCCCAGCAATGCTGGGTCTGTGCTGTCATTAGACCGTCCTAGAAGACCACGTGCACATGGCTCTGGACAGTCCCAGCAGGGGCATGTGTCCAGTCAACAACCCACTGCTTCTGATGACAGTACCCAGTCTGGCTTAGTACCTGATACTGTCCGTAGCACCCCTACCAGGCATAGATACCGTGTCCGTGGCCAGAGACAGTGACCTGTATGAACTGGCAGGTACAGTCTGTGGCTGTCCACAAACACCAGTATATGGCAACCACATGGTGGAACTGTGTGCATGCATACACACACACATAATGCTAACACCTAGGGCTAACACATACACACACACACACATCGCAGCAACGTTGCCCCATCTTGTACTGTTGTCCCTCACTAACACACACACACACATACATGTCGATTGGATGTGTCAATGGCAGACTCTGGCAAACCAAGTACACACCCTGTGCATATGATGAAACTGTGCCACCTCCTGCCATCTGTAACATTGATGCTGGAACAGGATAGCATGGTACTGATGCACAGGGTGACTACATAGCACTGTAGTAATATTATCATGTTGTTAACAGTACAGTGTAATGATATTGTTGTCGGTATATTCACGCATGCATGATGCATTAACTATGTTTGTCATTGCAGTTTTGTATACACCAGTGTTAATTCCCAAAGTGTACTGTCTGCACATGTGCCACATGGCTGTTGTGTGTACCTGTGCCTGCATGTGTTGGGGTGTGGACAGTACATGTGTGATGTTTGCATCACCAATTTGCAGGTGTACATTTGTGAACATGGTCAGCATGGAACATGACATGGTTTGGCAGTATGCTATGGGTGCTACGGTTTCCACATGTCAGTGGTCTGCATTCTGGTAGTATACACAGCTTACATAGCCTGACATTCAATGGTCATTACATGGTGTCTCCTCAACTGATACACAGATGTAGGAACCTGGTGTCAGTGATATTCCTGCAGTACTACACTATACCAGTAGCCATTGTTACTGAGCCCCACACATCCCTGGGAACAATACCCTTCGGCATATAGCAGTCTCATGTACATGCCAACACACTATGGATATGTCCATCCATGACTGCAAATACATACAGTGGCCTACAATGCATTCTACACACAACACATCTAACCACAACAAGGGTATCATACGGACAGATACCTGTTGTCCAAGCCATGGTATATTGCTGTAACGCTACTGTGGCATTGTCATCGGCATGTAGATAACATAGTATTCCAACAGTACCATGTAGGTGGTAGCAACCATCATGTAGAACGGGTAATGGTGTGTACATGTGGACAGGTGTTATATTGTCTATCCTGTGATATTCACATTTCCAAAGGTATTCTGCAGTCCCTCTGTGCATCACCTAAGCAAGAAGGTGTCTGTATGCATATCGGCAACAGTTGCCATACACCTACACTGGATGGCCATCACTCACAGACTTTGCTGTGTTTTAACATGTCTGACATATACTGCAGACATGAACCGTCACCCACATTAATCTATCAAAGCTTTCATGGGTGTGTGTCACATAGTTGGCCTAGGACACAGATCACTGCAGTAGCTTGCATTGTCACCAACATACATGTATGGCCTAAGGTCTGGTAAGCTGCAGCACATGGCGGCAAAGGTAACAACTGCATTCATATGGAGCGGGCTTCACACATCGGAACTATTAAAGGTCACAGGTACATATCTGTATGTGGCAAACACATACCTGATGTGTGCATGGCAATTACTGTTATAATAATATGTCATACAATAATGAAAACAAAACACATTCACAAACTGTGTGACAAATGCACACATGGCATTTGTAGGATTCAAACCCCTACCTAACTAGGTTATATCACTTGAGAGAGATGCATTAGCACAGCATGCTATTCGCATTACTGAATGCTTCCCCTTCTCCTGCTGTATTTATAGGGTGCTGACATCATCAGTGTTTCCAAAGAAGGATGCACATCTTTTAGTGTGTTATCCCAGTCTTCAAAATGGCCATTCCTTTCACAAAGAATTGCAGACATACACCCCTGCTCCCACATAGCATTTGCAGGATTCAAGCCCCTACCTAACTATGTTATGATACTTGAGACAGATGCATTAGCGCAGCACGCTATTCACATTACTGGATGATTTCCCTTCTCCTGCTTTATTTATAGGGTGCTGACATCATCAGTGTTTCCAAAGAAGGATGTACATCTTTTAGCGTGTTATCCCAGTCTTCAAAATGGCCATTTCTTTCACAAAGAGTTGCACACACACAGCATTTGCAAGATTCAAACTCCTACCTAACTATGTTATGATACTTGAGACAGACGCAGTAGCACAGCGTGCTATTTGCATTACTGGATGATTTCCCTTCTCCTGCTGTATTTATAGGGTGCTGACATCATCAGTGTTTCCAAAGAAGAATGTACATCTTTTAGTGTGTTATCCCAGTCTTCAAAATGGCCATTCCTTTCACAAAGAATTGCAGACATACACAAACACACAGTGTTTGCCGGATTCAAACCCCTACCTAACTATGTCATGATACTTGAGACAGACGCATTAGCACAGTGCGCTATTCGCATTACTGGATGATTTCCCTTCTCCTGCTGTATTTATAGGGTGCTGACATCATCAGTCTTTCCAAAGAAGAATGTACATCTTTAACTATCCCTCAGTATGGGGGATAACAATGTATATCACAGAAACCTAGTTCAGGGTCACATATGCACACTGGCACTGCCAGGTTATGTTCTATACCATGCTTCATGACTACAGGACTTGTGACACAGAACACAAGTAGGGGGTGTATCCATATACATCACAGATACACACACCTCTGGGTTGGTCCCACTGCACTAAGCATGACAGGCCATACATATACACCTACCATTGTGCAAAACTGCCTTTTGGTTTGGTGTGTAGTTCAGACCACCCACCCATACCCAGTAACCACACTTGGCTTTCCTGGGAACAGTGTCGGATATGAAGGTCTTCACACACACCATTATAGTAGTTGACTTCAGATACACAAATATTGTCTGGGGATACTACTCAAGCCCTCAGCATCACCCTACAGCCACTACAATTTGTGGATCCATGTGCTATGGCACAACCAGACACCACACCCACTAGAGGGAATACATATTGGACCTGATCATCACCAACATGGCGACTCTATGCTCCACACCAGAGGTAGAACTGTCATTGTTAAGATCAGGCCATGATCAACTTTCCCTGGACATCCATATCCCATCCCCACACCCAACCAAGGAAATCACTGTAAAGAATTTCTCAAAAGCAGACTTTGCACTTGTGAAGACTGGCGTGGAATACTTCAGAGGCCCCATGCTGGAGGTTAATACAGACCAATCTGCAGAATTTTTTACAAACGCATTGTATGAGCAGCTGCAGGTATGCATTGATCATGCTATCCCACATAAAACCATGACTCCTCCAAAACAGGAGACCTGTCTGGTTGACCCCAGCCATATATAAGCTGTACAACAGAAGGAGGAAGCTACTACATAACAGAGCAATATCCCTCAGACTCAGATAGATCATAACCTCTCCTTTGCTAATCACATTGACAGAGAGTCATTGCTAAGAACTTTGTATAGCCCTCCTTCTCACATGGGTGTTTGCATGTAGATCATGTGAGGTCATTGTGGCCCTCTACTACTCACTCATCAGGACCATGTTTGACTACAATGCCCCTTTTGGGGTGTACCTTACCCAACACCTGCGGCAGCTACAGTGAACACAACAGTACCTCCCCAAGAGAATTATGGGCTACACACAGATGTCCTATGCAGCTCAGCTAAAGGATCTCCAGCTCTACTCAGTTGCTTAATGCCTACTCAGAGGTAAATCTATGCCTGACGTACACAGCAATTTCAAACCCAGAAGTAATGGACATGCTCCACCTCATAACATCCAAGACCCTTACAGCTACACACTCCAGGGACGTAAACCTCAGCACAAACATAAATAGGACATGCTGCAGGGACAGATTCATTACTCACAGGCTCCCCTCACTCTGGAATTGAATCCCAATTAAAGTTAGACATAGCCCCTCACCAACCCTCTTCCAGCAAAATACAGCGACATGGATGGGAAATTGCAAATTCACCCCTGGGATCTCCACTGTGTCCCTACTTGACAGAGGCACAGCAAAGTAGCCTTAAAGGGTGCCTTCTGTGACCTACTTTACAGAGGCACAGTAGGCTACTCTACTGGGGAGGCAGATGCCAAATACACTCTGCCTAAGCTTATGAATTCCCCAGGGCAGACAGCCCAGTATTCACCTCTGCACCTATGTTTATGTTTGGGATGCACAATATTTGTTGCTGATACTGTTTGCAGGTCTTTATTGCTGTAGCTTTCACAGTTTCTGTGAACAACTTGTGTATCTGCGTAACATGTTTGATCATGACAGGGTTCCAGTATATTAATATATGTGTCTGTTGTCATTTAACTGTATGCACAGGGTGGATTGCTGGATTGTGGGAGGTTCCTGTCTTAACACATACAAATGCCAGATATGTGTGACTGACTGCTATACTCAGACATGGCCTAAGTGTGTGAGCATGCCCAGTTCAGGCTTTCTATGGTTTGTTGCCTGACATGTGTCTCATTTATCCAAGTGTGTGAGCATGCCCAGTGTGACCTTTCCATATGTTGTGATCTGAAGTCCACTACATTTGTGGTTGTGTGTGAACATGACCAATATTGACATTAATACTGTGTGTGTTGGAAGTCATGTTGTGTTCTTACTGCCAGACTCCTTTGTGTCATAACTCAACAGGGATTATGCTGTGCTTGCAGGGTTTCCATGGGATAGTTTGCAAAGACTTGGCAACATTCTCTCATACTAGCTGAGCACTGCATTAGTGTCATGGTGTAGTAGTTCAGTACTTTCACTATGGTGCACAGTATCATGGGTTTGAGTCCCATCACTGCTGTAAATACTCATACTAAGCAGACCGGACTAGTTAAGAGCCAGTTGGGCAACTATGAGCATGTTGCATTTTGTTCAGCTATGGTCTACAAACCAGGCTTGTCCGACATTGCTGTGTATTCACCAACTTGGGTGGACATTGGCAAACATTACTCCACAGTGACCACAGTTGTACTACTTGGTGTGTGTGATTCTGTTCATAAGTTTATACTAGGCTATCTGCCCTATGGCATTTATAATCCTAGCCAGAATGTGTTTGGCTTTCAACACACATTGTAAGTGGAGTTTGCCATTACATTTTTCATGGTTAGTATACTGTGCCTCTGGCTAACAGTGACATAGAAGTGATACCCAGGGTAAACCTACAATCTCCCATCCACTCATCAGGATTCCTCTTGAAGAGAGTCAATGAGGGACTCTGGCTAACCTGGAGTGGGAGTTTACTCAAGAGTGGGGGGAGCCTCTGGGTTATGGATCTGTCACTCCAGCATGTCCTATTTATTTCAGTCCTGAGGTTCAGGTCTCTTGAGCACGTAGCTTGATGGGATTCTGATTTTCCAAGGTGCGACATGTCCATTGATTCCAGGTTGGACATGGCTTTATACATCTGGCACAAATCGCCTCTGGGCAGGCAGTATGCCACTGAGTGGAGCTGCAGTTTCTTTAACCGGGCAGTGACTGGCATGTGTCTGAGCCCTTTGATCCTCCAGCTGAGGTACTTTTGTGGTCTTTCCAGCTGCTGCAGGTGTCTGAAAAGGTACATCCCACAAGGGGCATTGTACTCAATTATGGGCTTGATGAGGGATGAGTTAAGAGGCACAATGACCTCCACTGATGTACATGTGATTACCTTCATGATTAGGTGGGCTATATGAGGCACAATGACCTCCACTGATGTAGATGTGATTACCTTCATGATTAGGTGGGCTATATGAAATGTTTCTCTGAACACTTTGGCCACATGGTTGTCGAATGCGAGATTGCTATCGACTTGGGTCCCCAGGTCACTTATCACTTCTTCCATACTTAATGGGTTACCACATATGTAGTAATTTGTGTAATGTGACACAGGGGAGGACTATACACTGTTTTGTGTTTAGCTTGAGGACATGGCTCTGGCACCAGTTGTCTGTTTCTATGAGGCCCTTTTGTAGGATGCTTGTGTCAGCTGGAGGGTCGATTGTGGCGCCCAGTTTGCAGTCATTTACAAACTTGTTCACCAACAGTCCTTCTATGTTGGCCTGTACCTCTGAGAAATATATATCAAACAAGGGAGGTCCCAGGACTGAGCCTTGTGGGATGCCACTTGTAGCTAGTTTGTGGTCTGACATGGCTCCAGCATTTCAGACCATGTTGGTTCTGTCCTTGAGCCAGTTTGCAACCCATCTAGTGACATAGGGGTTTCTATTGAAGCTGGTGATCTTATCTATGATGACCAAGTGGGGTACTGTATGGAAGGCTTTTGCAAGGTCCAGGTAGGCTGTGTGGACCACCATCCCCTCGTCAATGGCCTTGGTGACTGTTTCAAATGACTCGACCAGGTTTAAGAGGCAGGATCTGCCCTTAACAAAGCCAAAATGGGTAGGATCCAGTGTCTGTGTGTCCCCAATATGTTTATTTCTGAGGTCCATGATGATCCTTTCCATAGCTTTGCAGACCAACCTAGTCAGGCTTCTGGGGCAATTGTTTGCAGTATCCGTTGAGGCACCACCTTTGTGGAGAGGGTCCACTGTTGCTGTACACTGCTCTTTGAGTACATATCGTGTGTTAAGGCTGACATTGAACAGTGGTTTTATGTGTGTGTTCAATTCTTCTTGGGTTCATGTTGGATACAGCCCAGGACACCGTCTGGTCCCATTGATGCGGTGTGTTTTGCTTTGGAGTGGCTGGCTGTTACCTGAGCATCTGCAATGTCAGAGGGCCAGCATTCTGCTGGGATAGATATTTGCCCTTTTGGTGGGGCTGCAAGTGAGGTAATTTGCATATCACAGCCCTCTCCATGTAGGAGACATGTTAGGAGCGCACTTACACACCCCTACAGGCTGTTCGTGGATCACTCGTCGGACATGATGGCTGCATGGGGTCTTACTCTACTCGTAGACTCCATGCAAGCCATCGTGAATCCAGCCCACTGCCTTTTCCAGAGCATTTTGGAGATATAAATAACTGTTAATGCCAGGTCAGACCTTGTTCATTACATGGAAAATTTATCCTGCTACTGTTCCTTCGTTAAGAAAAAAAAAAATAAAGAATGGGACAACCAATGTAGTGGGGAACTAATAGCATTGTGTGGCACTTCCCACATTCCATCATTCAACTGTTAATTAATTTTCTTTCAAAATCTGTCTGATGCATTGCTGGTGGTGGAAGTTTAGCTGGATGGCTAGAAGCAATCGAGTGTCACCAGGAATGACCAATGTGGTTAAATTCTTTAGGAATAAATAAAGTTTGGTAACAAACTAAGTTGTCCTGGGACATCTTCATGGGGGGGTTAGGTTAATATTAAAGGGAGTAAGTGGGTTGGGGAGGTTAAAGGGTTAAGTGGAGGCAGGGATGGTTGGGAGGAAATGAGATAATGATGGGGAGGGGCTTAAGAGGTTTAGTCTAGTGTAGTTGGGTTAAGCAATCACATTTTGGCGTGAACTTGCTATGCAAGCATAACACCCATGACGACCGGTAGATAGTTGTGGGGGCAGGTAGGCCTTGGATTGATTAGGTCGGTATTAAGAAAGTTGTGGGGACAGGTAGGCCTTGGATTGATTAGGTCAGTATTAAGAAAGTAAAGTTTTTTTTTTTTTTTATGTTTATATATTTATATATGTATATATATATATATATATATATATATATATATATATATATATATATATGCTTTGGGACAAGAGTGGTGTGGGCTGGGGGTTGCACTTCATTTAGATACGTATTGTTCATGGACCTTCGGGCTCACAACTAAATTCCCTTTGTTTCCTTATCAGCTTGATATTAGTTTCATTAGCCTCGTCTCCCCTTTCCAGACTTTGGGCCTGGGTCGGCTTCATGTCCTTGTTTGGAAGGGGTGGTGGCTGCAGAAGTAAAACAGTTTGCTCAGTGAGCTATAAACTATGTTAGATGGGGTGGGGGAGGAGTTATGTACTATGGATGATGGGGATACAACGGCTGTATTATCTTTCTCTCATTGCAAAGTGTCTGCTTTACATGTGCTGTCATAGTTCCCGAGGGTGGAAATGGTGCTTGCAAGCCAGGAGGGGCTGGTGTATGATGGTCACTAGCTACACAGGACTTGCACGGTCAGTACGGTTTCTTAATCTTGTTTCTCTGTGAAGCATAGCAGATTCTGTTGCTTCTATGGTCCAATAATAGCAGCGCTATTATACGGGCTTGTGTTGGGGGATTCCAGGCATGCAGTGGGGCTTGGTGTAGCATTTCCATGGCTTTACTTCATGCTGTTTCACTCGGGGGCTTGGCTCGTGGTTGTCTCGGCTTTGGAAAGTTATGCATTGTGTGGGTCTTGCCTCGTACTTGCTCAGCACTAAAATGAAAAAAAAAAAAGTCGGGGGTTCCATTTGTGATCAACTGGTGGACATTTTGTGTGGGGCAGTTGGTTCTCACAGTGTCACTGGGCTGGCACGACTGTGTTTGATCTATACCAGTTTTCTTGGTAGCGGGTGGTTGTTCATGATCTGCTGGTTGGAATTGCATTCAATGCCAAGAGTTGTATCTGAGTGACATGAATTGTGGCACACTTTGAAGGTGTTCATTAAGCTACAGAAGTTTCAAGGTGCTGATACGAATATCTGGGTTTGCATTGACAGTGAGTCATAGTTTTCTGTCATGTTGTCAGGCTTACACATAAGGACTGGTGGGTGGGGGGAGGGTGGTTGGCGCGCTTTCTTCTTCTAATGAACATACTCTGTTTTATGAGAGCATTCTTTAACAAAGGGGGTCGGGGAGGTGGCCTCTCGTAATCACAGTTTAATTGGTGCAATCATGGTGGAGGTGGCCCTGCTTTGCACAGTTTGCTCTCTGGTTGTTGTTAGTGTTTTTGGTGATCCTTGCTGCTGAGACAGTGACTCATACCTCTTAATGGAATGGCCACATTTTGCCCCATAGGTTGGTCCATTTCTCATAGAAGTGTTTTTTTTTTCTTTTTTTGGCGAATCTTTGACAAGTATTGAGGGTTGAAGTCAGAGTATAATGATAAGAGATTTGAGTTTCAGACTTCATACCCTCAGAAAATTCATGCTTAGTTAACAAAAAAAAAAAAAAAAAGAAACTGTTTCCCCTGTTCAGTGGCACCACTGTCATCTACCCTCCTCGAGTTAAATTAGTACTGCTTTGTGTTTATTGTTGTATTCTACTGATTTGCTGAGTACTATAGCAGGTTATATTATGCAGTTGGTTAATGCAGTGTTATATGTAACATATGTCAACCTCTTGTATAATCAGTTGGTTTCCATGTTCTTTCTGAAGTTTTACATGGGGAAGTCTGCATCAATGAATACTTTGCTCCAGCTGGGTCAACAGTAAAGCAGTAGTATATCACATAACAAATCCAGATGAGGAACAGTTTGTTCGAGAGGGGAGTTGTGGTATTCCTCATAATATAGAGCTTTTAAGTATTTTGTTTGGCTACTCCTCCATATAGGATTATGCAGTTAAATTTCTGTGTCTCCTATGCTCTACATACATTACTGCTTGAATCTATTCTCTTTATCATGCAGTTTTATTTCTTCATAAAGATCTTGTCACTGCATAGGTTACAGGCTTGGAGCTGTTGCCTACTGTGATTGACAGCTGAGAGCAGGAGACTTGACTCATGCACTGTTTCCTTTTGTTATCCTTTACTTTTGTATGGATAGCTGAATGATCAGTGAGCCGTGACAGCACAGTGTGGGTGGGTTTTAAGACAGCCATGGTGATGTCAGTGGGGGGACCATGGTTGGCAGAATGTTAGTTAATTCAACTACTAAATATTGTAGGGTGATACACAATCAAGATGTTATTGGGTCTCTTTTCAGTTGCTAAAGGGGATAAGGGAGGGTTTCATATAATCGTGGGCTTTAACTCCTGAGGTAATGCCATAGTCAGTGCAGGCCTTGTGGGGATTAGGGTCATTTTATATTAAAGGGGCTAATTTTATAATAAAGATGAACAGTATGCAAATCTGAGCAGTGCAACAGTTTATGATCCTATGTTAGCTACTCCCTATTCTGCATTACATTAAGTCATAAATGTCAAGATTCATCAATAGTTTCAAAAAAAAAAATAAAATAAAAATGTAACTTATTAGTAATGGCAACCAAATGATTATAGCACAGAATTCACAATATATTATGAGTTAGGTTGAGTCTTAAGTGGGCTATTCTATACAAGACACATATACAACTTCACCCCCTAGGTCCCTTCATGTCTGGGGTTTAATTTTAACATACTCGACTGGTAGTTAAATTTATTTTGGGTGTTTGATAGGGTCATTGGATGTATAGCTTCAGTTATGGCTGCTTTCTCATAGATGGGAGTGGCGGTGGTACATGTTCTGAGTTGGCAGGATAGGTTGTCCTTGAAGACGCCTTGAAATGTGTGTTATGTATTGTGAATGTCTTGCATGTCTTTTTCTTTCTTGCAAATGGGGTCTTGGAACGCTGCGGCTGTAATTTGAATAGGTGGGTATAAGGTGGAGCCTGCTCATTACTATTAGAGAGTTTAATTTTGTCCTTTTCTTTGTAGATGGTGGTGTGCTGAGTACCAGTTGTGGCGATACAGTGAATTTGAAGATGATGGAAGCAGTGGCGAGTGAGAAAATTACACAAGGGGAACACAAGTGGGTAGCAGTTACTGATGGAAGTAAGTGGATTTCAAAGTTGTTGAGTTTTGGTAGAGGATTTTACACTGCTTGGCAGAGAAGGACAGGCATTTTGAGTTTATGATATCAGGGTTAATGGGTTGTACAATTTGTTCTATTAACCATTAGTAGGTTAGATTAACATTGAAAGTTGTCCCTGCTTTTGGGCATGTGCATTCAAAAGTAAGGGGAGCATGGCCATTGGACACAGGCAAGGGTTTGATAGGGTGGCAGGTGTCCTGGGTAGTGCCTCCATGTTAAGTAATCATGGTATGTAAGCACACAGAATTTATCTTTTTTTTTTCCAGATTGCTGGAGTGCAGAAGGCATCATGCGGTGGCTTGAAAAGGGGATTTGAAAGGTGTTTTTATAGGACGGACATTCTTGCCACTTGAATGGGGCACAAGGAGGGTCTGAGTAATCATCTTACTAAGGCATGTTTGAGCTCTGTCTTTAGTGAGAGCTGTTTATTGCATTGGTATAGGGGGCAAGTAAGGAAGAGTTATGTAAAGGGTGCCAAAGGGGAAACTGTCAGGGTATTGTTTATGGGAAGTGTGGGGATCCCACTGGATGCGTAGAGTCACAGTGTTCATAAAAGCACAGAACATTGGGCTACAGTCATATGGCTCCTGCAAGCCAGTGAAGTTCAGTCCTTGCTTTCTTGGAACTTTGGGTGGTAGTATTCACTCATCCAGTTGTTTGAACCATATGTGGGGGAAGGGCCAAGATGGGTTTGACATAATGCTAGAATTTGTTCCTAATTGGGGCATCCTGGGGTGACAGGTTTGTCTCTTGAGTGTTGATGTTACATACCAGGTTAAGGTTTTACAGAATAGCACAAGGATCATTTCACTTGGGGTTTGGGTGAATTTTGTAGATAGGGTATTAGGAAACATGGTAGGTAGGTGGCTGTGTTTGGGTAGTTTTAAAAACTGGGTGCGTTGTTACAGGGTTTAGTGTAGTGTAGTTGGGTTAAGCAATCACATTTTGGCGTGAACTTGCTACCCACCCACACTCCCTCTTTTTGTTGGTGGGGTGTAGGGTTATTTTATAAGTGGGGGTAGGCAGAAAAGAGGGATAGGCTTTCCCTCTTCTGTTCCCCCTCTAATGTCTGGATGTTCATTTGAAATGAGTAGTTGGAGGAAGCTTGCTGAATAGATAAGCAAGCTGAGGTAAGGATGGTGCTTATTTGGTGAAGGTAATTCAACGGATGGTGTATGAAGTGAGTTGGGGCGCTGCTCATAAGTAAAGTAAGTGAGCAGAGGTATGGACCCTGCTCATTGGGCTGGGTGAGTAGGTATGCTGCCCTGATTAACATTACAATAAATGGTGTATGAAGTGAGATGGGACGCTGCTTCATAAGTAAAGTAAGTGAGCAGAGGTATGGACCCTGCTTGTTGGGCAGGGTGAGTAGGTACGCTGCCCTGATTAACGTTGCAATGAATGGTGTATGAAGTGAGATGGGATGCTGCTTCATAAGTAAAGTAAGTGAGTAGAGGTATGGATGCTGCTTACTGGGGCAGGGTGAGTAGGTACGCTGCCCTGATTAACATTACAAGGATGTTATGCTGTATTTAGAATTATAGCATGAATATTTGTAATTAATAAAGTTGGTGATCAAAGCTATGTTATGGAAATCTAATAAAGGTCACCAAATGTCATTTGGTGTGATGTGTGTTATTGAAGGGGACCGGGACAACATGAGTTAGCAAGGGACAGCAGCACCAAGTCTAGCCAGACAATAAGCCTGAGGGAATCTGCGCTGGCACCCGGAGAGTTTTGGGATCAGTAATACAGGCAGAGCTGATTAATGCCAATATACTGTGAACTGTTTTAGAACTCAAATAACTGGCATACCAGCAGCATTCAGAGCTAGCTGTTAAATGTTAGCATTAAATAAAAATGTTCCAAGTGGAAAATAAGGAAAGAGGTCCTTCTCTTTGTTTAAAAGAAATTGAGATTTAAAATAAATCTTTAGGCAAAAAGTTGTAGACTATAACTTAAAGTAGTTGATCTTGAAAACGGATCTATCATTCTTTTCAGACACAAAATATTAATTATTTTGTGTGGTAGAATTTTGCAATACAGTTAAATAAAGTCCACAGATTTTACACTGTCACTTTCATATCTGCTTATATATTTCTATCATTATTGTCCCTCGCTGTTTTTTGATCATGTTTCTGAGGAGTATTACAGATTCATACTGAAAGAAGGAAGAGCTACATGCTAGTAGGTATTCATTTTTATGCTGTTTAGATGTCCAGATGTTTTGGTTAGATGTACATACTTTCTAAGGCTCTGTTCCTATTTTCAACGTCTATAGGTTGAGAAGTTTGGCTGTAATTTCTGAATGTTTTGTGTGCTAGAAAAATGCTGAGATGAAAGATGTTGCAAAGTTTCTTGCAAAACTGGTAATGAAAGGTGCTTTATAAGGACATCTTTGATCATCATATTGAAACATCATATTGGTCTCTAGCCATTCACTAGTAAATGTTAGATCTCAACCACTAAATTCTTGACAAGCAAGTAAAAGGAACAAGTCTTATAAAGAACTTCATCATTGGCTGTATTTTTTAATGGAGCCAGGACTTATTTTTATCTTGACTTTTCAAAGCTGATTATAGGTCAGCATAAATGGGTTAGACCACTGGCTATCCTGATATGAAATCAAGGAATTAAAGCCCCAAATTCCTACTTCTATGCTTAGGGTGTAACTATTAAAAGATCAGAGTTTGATAAGGAAAATGTGAATCAAGCAGAATTTTTATTGAATTCATGAATGATTAAAGTAAGTCCTCATTTCAAAGCTGGCCATAAATTGTTGATAACACCAGCCCAGACAGACCGACCAGTGACAAAAATGATTAGGTCTCGTGATACAAATAAAAAGACAGGTAATGATCTCAGCAGCTCCTGAAGATAGTTTATGTTGTGGAACCAGACTATACAATTTCTTTTTCCTTCAAATACCTCAGTATCTAGAGGTGAATTTTGGTTGCAAAAGTCTCTAATAGTCATATTTTGCTAAGAATTGTATTTAAAACCTGTCAATATGAATAGGTGTACATGCAGAGCATTTAACTGATACTACAATAATAATAATGTATAATTTAATGTTGCTTTCTTTATATATTCTCTGCTTTTTCTTCCTTTATTTCATTCATCTCTTGTAGTCCTTCATGTTAACTAAGTCTTTGGTTTTCAGGAACAACTGTATTGTCACTGATTTAACGCTAGTGTGACACCTATACAGTGATGCTCTTTAGTCCAAACAATGTGGACTCAATATTGAGAGACATTTTAATTAAGTGTCTTTCTCTTAATAGGCATAGCACTGAGTGGGTTAGGGTGACTGGACTTTATGAACTGCAATTAACAATTGCAAAATGCTACCCTGAAATTCTTAAAATCTTTAAAATAAAGTTAATTTGGCTATGATGCTTATGTTTTGCCATCATCTGGAATATACCCTTATTGCACTGCATGCTGTAAGTTATGCTGCATTTACTACCATTTTAGTAGTTGTACTTATTGGTGTTACACAATATTTTTAAAGCTATACAGCATGTTTTGATTCTAAAGGTTTTCAGCAAATACACCAGTTTTTGGCTGCATTTAGTTAGCTCAATATGCTTCCCAGTCTTGTGGAAAGACATAAGATGCATAGAAATTTTACTGGGGGTCCTTCCTCCAATTTAATGGAGTAGGGTGGCATATTTTGCCTCCTACTTTTAAAGTCTGCTCATATAGAAATAATTTATGGGAGGTTGTCCCATTCATGTTAAGTTTTCTGGTTTGCATAAGGATCACAGAAGGTTACCAGGCTAATGGTCCCAGGGGCATTATAAGACTAGCCAAGTTCAACCCATGTTCCCAATGGTGTCTGGTTCAAGCAGACACTAAAATCAGCACCTATTTCTCCTGTCCAAGAAGGACACAGGTGGAACTCCCTGGAGTGAATCTCCAGTTACCCATCAAATTGTCCAAATTATGCTTAAATAGAACCAAAGTGGTGCATTGTTTAACATGAATAGGAAGCTTGTTACAAAAGTGGGCCAGCGTTAGACAAATCTATCTCTCCAGCAAGTTCTGCTAATATCACATACCAGGTTAAGGTCGTTTGAGCATGTGACCCATGTAGCATGTGACTTTCAGATGTGCAGCATTTCCATTAAAGCTGGTCAGAGACTGCACTGTAGGCCAGGCACAGGTCACCTCTGAATAGTCTGTATGACACAGAGTAAAGTGGCAATGATTTCAATCTGTCCGCATAAGACATATCTTGAAGCCCCTGAATTTTCTTTGTAAGGAATCATTGTGGTCTTTCCAACTGCAAAACAATGTTTGAAAAAAGAACATACCAAAGGAGCATTGTACTCTATTATTAACCTAATGAGGGAGGGGTACATGGGGGTTATAATTTTTTTTTTCTGAAAGCAGTGCCCTTACTTATGACATGAGCAATATAAAATGCCCTTCTTACCACTGTGGAGACCTTGTAATCGAAGTTAAGCCTGCTGTCAACCTGTGTGTTCAGATCTCTCATCACTGACTGTCTGCATAGGGTATTGCTATTGATGCAGTGCTGTGCAGGAACATCACTCTTGCCGAAGGGGACCATGACTTTGGCACCAGTCATTTGTCTGAGTAAGACCTTGCAGGATGTTGACATTGCTAGGGGTTTCAATGATCACTCTCAGTTTGTAGCCATCACCAAACTTTGTCAGCCACAGTCCTTTAGTTTTAGCCAGTACTTCAGAGAAGTAGATTCTGAACAGTAGAGGTCCCAGAACCAATCCCTGTGGAACACTACTGGTTACAGGTCTGCTAGAGAAGGTGGAGTCCTCTATTTTGACAGTATGAGTTCTATCAGTGAGCCAGTTTTCTACCTACCTGGTCTGATACCCAGCTGGTTGAGTTTATCAATGATATCTGAGACTGAAACTGTGTCAAAGACATTGGCTAAGTCTAGGTAGGCAATATGCACAGACTTGCCCTCATCTAGGGTATTAGTGGATACTCTTTCTTTGTTTCTGCGGATCAGTTTTGTATGACGTTTTACTGGATACTCTTTCTTTATTATTGGGGATCAGGTTTGTATGAGGTATTACTGGATACTCTTTCCTTGTTACTGGGCATCAGGTTTGCATGAAGTATTATTAGATACTATTCTTTTTTACTGGAGATCAGATTTGTATGTGGTATTACTGGATGTTCTTTCTTTGTTACTTGGGATCAGGTATGTATGAGGTATTATTGGATTCTCTTTCTTTGTTACTGGTCATCAGGTTTGTATGAAGTATTATTGGATATTCCTTCATTGTTACTTGGGATCAGGTTTGTATGGGGTATTACTGGATACGCTTTCTTTGTTACTGGACATCAGGTGTGTATGGAGTATTATTGTAAACTTCTCTTTGCTACTAGGGATCAAGTTTGTATGAGGTATTACTGGATATTCTTTTTTTATTACTGTAATTAGGTCAGGTATGTTTGAGGTATTGGACACTCTTTCTTTGTTACTGGGCATCATGTTTGTTTGAAGTATTACTGGATACTTCTCTTTGCTACTGGGGATCAGGTTTGTATGAGGTATTTTTGGATACTCTTTCTTTGTTACGGGGATCAGGTTTGTATAAGGTATTGCTGGAAACTCTTTATTTGTTACTGGGGATCAGGTTTGTATGAGGTATTACTGGATACTCTGTTTATTACTGGGGATCAGGTTTGTATGAGGTATTATTGGATATTCTTTCTTTGTTTCTGGGCATCAGGTTTGTATGAAGTATTATTGGATACTTCTCTTTGTTACTGGGGATCAAGTCTGTATGAGGTAGTTTTGGATACTCTTTCTTTGTTACGGGGATCAGGTTTGTATGAGGTATTGCTGGAAACTCTTTATTTGTTACTGGGGATCAGGTTTGTTTGTGGTATTACTGGATACTATTTCTTTGTTACTGGGATCAGTTTGTATGTGGTATTATTCGATACTCTTTCTTTGTTACTGGGGATCAGCTTTGTATGAGGTATTATTGGATAGTCTTTCTTTGTTACGGGGATCAGTTTGTATGTGGTATTATTAGATTCTCTTTCTTTGTTACTGGGGATCATGTTTGTAGGGTTCCAATTATATAATCAAAGACGCAATCCCTTTGAATGCATCTTGATCGAACTTGAAAGCACGAAACAGCAAATAGCAAAATGGCATATAAGCAATTTCTTTCCCTGGGGAAGAAATCTCTTGGCTGCCCCTGTTACTTTGCCATTTTTCTCACTGTAGTGCAATCTCGGAGTTGATATATTTAAGTAGGGGGCAAAGCCCCCCACTTTATGTAATGTTATGAAGTTTTTATTTTTATTTTTGTGGAACAGCGATTTTTTTTCCCTGGGAAAAAAAATTGCTGCTCCAAGTGTTTGGGATTGTAAGCTTTCACTTACATGGGGTCGATAAATCAGCGTTCACTTTTTAAGCATTCACTGATTTAATATTGACCCAGTTTGTATGAGATATTACTGGATATTCTTTCTTGATTGAACCAGACACCCTTGGGAACATGGGTTGAACTCAGCTAGGCTTGTAAGGGCCCTGGGGCCGTTAGCCTAGTAACCTCCTATCTTCCTATGATCCTGTGTTACTGGGGATCAGGTATGTATGAGGTATTGGATACTCTTTCTTTGTTACTGGGGATCAGGTTTGCATGAGGTATTACTGGATACTCTTTTTTTGTTACTGGGGATCAGGTTTGTACAAGGTATTACTGGATACTCTTTCTTTGTTACTTGGGATCGGGTTTGTATGAGGTATTACTGGATACAGTTTCTTTTGTTACTGGGGATCAGGTTTGCATGAGGTATTATCAGATACTCTTTCTTTGTTACTAGGGTTCAGGTTTGTATGTGGTATTACTGGATACTATTTCTTTGCTACGGGCATCAGTTTGTATGTGTTATTATCATATACTCTTTCTTTTGTTACTGGGAATCAGGTTTGTATGTGTTATTATCATATACTCTTTCTTTGTTACTGGGGATCAGGTTTGTATGTGGTATTACTGGATACTATATCTTTGCTACTGGGATCAGTTTGTATGTGTTATTATCATATACTCTTTCTTTTGTTACTGGGGATCAGGTTTGCATGAGGTATTATCAGATGCTCTTTCTTTGTTACTAGGGTTCAGGTTTGTATGTGGTATTACTGGATACTATTTCTTAGCTACGGGGATCAGTTTGTATGTGTTATTATCATATACTCTTTCTTTGTTACTGGGGATCAGGTTTGCATGAGGTATTATCAGATACTCTTTCTTTGTTACTGGGGATCAGGTTTCTATGAGGTATTACTGGATGCTCTTCCTTTGTTACAGGGATCGGTTTGTATGTGTTATTATCAGATACTCCTTCTTTGTTACTGGGATGAGGATGAGGAAAGCCCTGTCTAAGAAAATAGTTCTCTATGAGAGTTATTACATTTTATGCACCCCACAGAAGATATTGAGTTTATTACACATCTTTATCCTTTTTTCGTTTTTAATTTAGCTTTTCATCTTAGTCAGCTCCTGGAAAGTAAATGGATATTACAACCAGGTAAGGTGCTGCAGTTTCTGAAATAATAAGAAAAGTGGTAAATTAGAAACACTTAGTTTTTGGATACTGGCCAGTGTTTCACATTCATGGTGGAGGAAGCTGCACTATCTATTAAGTAGATGTCATATATTGATGTTTTACATACATGGGAAGAATATGTTAAATGGCTAACTGGTTTTAAAGACTGGTTCTCAGGAATTTGAATCATACATCTCAACCTCTTAGAGCAAGAAATCTGGACAAAGCCATACATAAAAGTGAGTCAAAGGCTCAAAAATAGGGACAGATTTTAAATAGTGCTATTACAGACATAGAAAGTTGATAGAATAACAAAGCTTGTAGTAGCATGAGTTTTCTGAAGGGTATGAAGTCTGAAACTCAAATGGCTGTCATTATTTCTTATCTTCAGTCTTCAATGATTTGCCACTAATTTGCCAAAAAACATAATTTTATGAAAAATGGGCCAAAAATATGAGGCAAAAATCTGAACATTCTGAAAAAATCTGTACAGTTGAGAGGTATGATTTCAATCATTGTAATGCTTGTGTATATCTCCCAGGTTCCTCTCTAAAACTGTTCAGGCTTCTGCTGATTAGATTTCACGATTCAGATGCGACTAATATAATTAAAAAAAAACCAAGGCTATCACCCTTGTTTAAAACTCTCACGAGCCTGATATATCAGCTGTGTTTGGTAGATGGCAGGTTGCATTTCTGGTTATAACATTTATTATCATAAATTCTTCTTTGTTTTTAAGCTGGTTGTCTCACTACTCAAGTATACTAGTGGGAGGTACTACCTAAAATGTGTTTTAGTCATTTTCCCACACTAATATAACTAACCCTATGAAAGAATCCTTCATATAGCTGATGCCGTTTAAATGAGGCCGCCTTGGCTTACATCAAGACAGATAAGCTTATACCAGACACGTAGAAAGAAATAAAAAAAAAAACATCAATATGAGAGAACACCCACCTCATATGTGAGGCACCCCCGTTAAATCTTATTGATCAATAGATTTTGGAATTAGAGGATATTTAGTGAATTTGATTTCCAAAAGTAAAAAGAAAAGAAACGGGAAATGAAGAGTGCAACACGTGCAATATCGCATTCTAGAGTTATTACAGAGAACCTCTTGCTGTGTGGAAGCAACCCTACCCACTTCACCAGGGTGAATCCCCTAAGGGAAATAGCCCCTGTGAAAACAGATCACACTTTATTTTATCAATGGTTTGGTTGTAATTTGTTCTGCAGTTTGGAAGTGATTCCTGTACTGATTTCTCTGTTTTTCATTTTATCAGTTTTCGTTCATATTTATTTAAACTACATGTTTTCAATATGTTTGAATTAATTTCCCTGACACTAATCCATTGTAGACAGTCACATATGGTATGACAATCAAAACAAACAAGAAAAGAAAAGAAAAAAACATTGAAGCTCATGGCAGACAGACATCTAAATAAGTGGAGAAAATATGTTTTAATTAGTAAAATAAATTGTACAACAAATAACTCCACATATAATAAAAATACTGATAATGTCAGAGACACTGAAATTGCATCAGCATTTATGATGAAGTCAAATGAGAGACATATCTGGCACATACCTCTCAACCTCTTAGTGGAAGAAATCTGGACAAAGCCCAACAAAATTAGGGGACAAATGCCCAAAAATAGGGGTGTATTTTAAATATTACTTTTATAAATTTAGAAAGTTGGTAGAGTAAAATGGTTTGTTTTAACATATATTTTCTGAAGGATTTGCCATCTGAAACTCAAGTCTAAGTCATTATTTAATGATTTTTAGTCTTCAGATCATCCTGGTAATTTTCCAGAAAACTACAATTTTTATGAGGAATGAACCAAAAATCTGGACATTCTGCGAAATCTGGACAGCTGAGAGGTATGATCTGGCATAATTCAGAGACTTGGCATATTCTAACTATTTTTAGGCTCAGCATTAAGGCATTACTCTCGATTGTGTCAGGTAATGAAGCTATCCTGTTCAAAAGTGTGCAGCAAGGGAAAAAAAGGTGGAAGTGTCTCAATCTACATCTAGAAGAAAATCACATAAAGGCTGGTAAAGCACCATAATGCACTAGAGCTTCTTCATGTCCGAATAACGGTCAGAAACGTCCCATGACATATATAACCTAGCTAAAGAACTCCCTCTATTAACAAGAAAGCCACAATACCTATCTACAGAAACTAGAATCTTTCAGTAATAAACCCAGGACCATCTTCCTAAGTGAGCTTAACTATCCAACTATAGACTAGGAAACTTACACCACCATTAGTGCAAAATCACAGAGATTCCTGGACTTTGCCAGTACAAATACACAGGAACAATTAGTCATAGTATCCATTATTGGAAATAACATCTTGAATCTTATCTTTATTAATACGGGAGCATTTTGTACCATCCATTGTGCATATTTATCGCTTATTAGGTCTGATCATAAAGCAGTCTCCTTCGAAATAAAACTGAAACCAGAGATCCCTTCTACTGCAGGTACCTTTAGAAATTTCTTTAACATGAACTACCCACTCCTACGTGATTAACTGGCATGCTTCATATCCCATCAAACCCAATTAACTCCACTGAATATGCAGAAATGTATACCACCACACTAAACTAGCATGTAAACAGCTGGACAGATGCAGCTGCACCCCGTAGGAATAAGTGCAAGCCAAACCCTGGAAACGAACCCACATAGTAGAACCATAATATTAACAAGCATTATAATAGAAGGAAAATAATTTTGACCAAAAGTAAGAAGAGTAATTCCCACAGTGTTACAGCCCTTTTCACTGAAATAACAAACACATCAGAAGCTAAATAAAATCCAGCAAAGCCAAAGACAATCACAAGGGATTTTTTTAGTTATGTTTGTAATCTCAAAAGCACAGGCCAATAAATTTAGCTCTAAGCTTACCCCTCTCTAGCCTCTGTCTGTCGCTCAAGTGTTACTTGAAACTGTCTTGCCTCCAACTGTCACACAAGACCATGTCGTAAAAGTGCAATCAAAAGCTAAAAATACTGCATCAATGGGCCCTAAAAATATCCATGGCTGCATCTTAAATAGCATGAAGCATGATTTAGCCACACTGACAGAAACACTGTTCAATCTCAGCCTCCATACAGTTTTTCTATCAAGTGAATGGAGAACAGTTACAGTCATTCCCCTGTATAACACAGGAACCTCCACTGACCCAGGCAATTACAGACCCATACGTCTGACCAGTCTAATGTGCAAGCCATGAAAAATTTATCTTGGAATTAATCAAGCAAGTCATGGGAAACCTCCAAACACTGGACTCATCTCAGTTTAGATTTATCAAGGGTAAGTGATGCTTACTCAGGCTGGTGGAATTTTTTAAAAAGGTCATCAAAATGGTACACACCACATATCTTGACCTGGCCAAAGCTTTTGACACAATTCCCCAGTTGGGTATAGTAGAAAAGCTAAATAAACTGGGAATAAACCCCTATGTCACCCACTGGATTGCCAACAGACTTATAGACCAGATGCAGATAATCAAAATAGGGAAAGTTACCTCCACAAAGAGACCAATCACCAGTGGAGTCCCAGAATTCTGTGCTGGGACTCCTCTTGTTGGGCATCTACTTTTCTGATGTAAAAGTCAATACCAAAGGGCTCTGGCTGACTCAGTTTGTAGATTACTGCAAGCTAGGAGCAGTCATTGAATCCCCAAATGGCTTACCCATCCTGCAGAAATTTTTGTCTAAAATAAATAACTGGTGCCAAAATCATGGACCGAAACTAAATGCCAAAAATGCCATTATTGTATTCTTTGGGATGTCATATATCCCAGGGAACTAACAAATTGACAATACAACCCTAAGAGTTGACCCAGTTGTTTAGGATTTGGGAACTTATGTGAACAGTGACCCAACTTTTGACCAACATGTGTCTATTGCTGTAAAAAACTCTTTCTCTATTGCACAGCTTATAAACAAAGGGATTGCTTCTATATCTAGGGATGTCACTGCCCCATTTACAGAGCCCTCATTAGGGCAATGATTAAATATAATGCCCCCTGTCCAGATACATGCAACAACTTTTCCTTGTACAGAGATACTTTACTAAAAGGATACAAGGCCTAAACAGCATGTCCTACATGGACTGATTCAAAGCCCTGTTTCTATACTGGGTAACCTACAGATTGCTATAAAAGGTGACCTGTATCTGGCATACAAGGCATCCTCCAACCCATTACTTAGAAATGTATTGCACATCATCAAGTCAAATGAGACCAGGAATACTTGGTCTAGGGATTTAAACCTCTTCTGCAACATCAACAGAAGAGAATAATTTAGAGGGACAGGCATTTCTTGCAGAAGATACTGCTGCCGTGGTGGAAGAAATTCTCCATCTACATTAAAACAAAGTTCATCCCAGTCCATATTCAAGTGCAGCTTAGGTATATGGATGGGAAACAAAAAATTTACCCCAGGACTGGTCCCTGTACTACTAATGGACAGAGGCAGCTCCTAAATTCTTTATCCCATGCGTGGGTCTCCTCAAATTATCTGTGGTAAGATCCCAATTATTCTCATTAGTGGTAATATATAATTACCGACCATGAGATGGGTAAGGTCAATCTATAACCAAATAGGATACATTATTTTGAGCACAAAAGAGAAACTGGCTAGGTTTAAATGACTCAGGAGGGCAACTAGCCTAGTAATTATCTATGAACATATAAGTGATAGTTATTGGAAAAAAAAGAAGAATTCTCTGATTTAGTCCATGCTCACATCCATCCAAGCAATGCTGTTAAATAATCTTAGATAAAAAAATGAGCAGTAGAGGACATAGAAGGGTGATCAGTAGGTAGGAAATGATGGAGAAAAAGCTTGGGTTCTAAGTGACAATGCTTGTTCAAAATCTGACAAAAAGGGGGGGGTATTTGTCAAAATAAACTAGAAATACCAGTAATTGTACTGAACAGGGGTATTTACCAAATAAACAATAACTACTAATAATCATGTTGATACATATTTATAAATAAACCAGAATTACTACCAATCTTGCTGAGGGTGAAGAGGCTGTTACTGTCATTTTCACTGTGAAAAGAATAGTGTAAACTCTTGAGACGCGCAAAAGATTATGACATAAAGGGATTAAGGTACAATTCTGGCAACTGAAAGAGATGAACTAATGATTCTATATACTAAACCTTTTGAAAAATCATTAGAAAAAGTTAAGTATCTCATGTATGGGAGAGAACCAAGGCGTGATTCCTCTTTACAACAGTATGAGCAAAACAAAGGCATGTAACTATTGAGTAGTTGCACAGACTTCAGCTGATGGAAAATAATTATTGATGAAGTAATTCAATTTAGAATGTCTGGAATAAGATGACACACAGGACTTAGGGCAATGTGGCTCACTAGAAGAAGGCCGTGCAATACATTCTAAAACTGATATTTAACTATGCGTGGAGGTTATTCAAACAAAAAGGGGGTAGGTTTGACATACTGGCTCTTTAACAGAGCATTTAATGTAGTACTATATGAAGTGTCAGTTAAATTAGACTTTGATAATAAGGACACCAGAGTTGTAGCATGATTAATATATTGCTTATACAGCAGAACACAGATGGTTATAGAAATGAAATGACTCAGATGAAATCATGGTAACTGATACAATAAGACAAAGGTTAGTACTAGGGTTGATCCGTTTTGATGTATTTATATAGGACATTGCAGAAGAAATTTTTGCCGCCTTCTTTTTGACACAATGCTTTGTATATAGGCTGGTAAAATGGATAATCAAGAAAGGTTTAAAAGAGATGTGGCAAAAGTGATGGAATGGTTTAAAATATATAACTGCAAATTCAATATAGAAATATAAAAAGCACACTTGGGGACCAAACAATAAGAAAACAGTACATGGCTGGGCATGGTGGTATAGGTGTGGTATTGGTATTCAAAACCAGAATGACAGCAGATAAGTGGGTTGCTCTCATTAGATAACCTGAAGTTAAACAACTGTGGTCATAAAGCAACAAGGAAAGTGATGCAAACCATTACATGAAAACAAAGTTACTACCATTCCTTACAGACAGGTATTAAACAGGTTGCTACCATTCTTTATCAATAGTCTATAAGACACAACTGTTTCTAAAGACCATATTAATGTAACAATGTAAACATGAGTGAGGCCATTAAGAGGAATTTAACAACAAGTAGATGTGACTTATGTGTGTTGAGCCTAAATGCAACAGTGTTTCTGTGTGTGGGAGGATTAAAACCTTTCTGGTTTGTCCTTATCACAACATGAAATAATACCTCAAAATGATAAAATGTAGTGTTAAAATGAGGGAAAATTATGCTGTCAGTATTTGGCTATTACTTTCCATAGCTTGACTTCACTGACACTTTCTGCAAATACATATAGTTACTTAGCTCTTTTCAATAGCAAGCTAGTTGCTGCATGTTCCTGGTCAACTACATACCAAAGGGGGCATTATACTCTATGTTGGTTCTGATGAGGGCTGAGTACAGTGGCATGATGACTTCTCCGGACCTAGTTGCCCATGTCCTTGTAATAAGTTCTTTCTTACTACCTTGGAACACTGTTTGTCAATTGTTAGGTTGCTTTCTACATGATTTCCCAGACTAGTGAATCAACTTTTAAGGGTATGGTTTTAATGATGTAGTTACCTGGGGTGGTTAAATTCCCAAAATGTATTACAATGCATTTTTGGTATTCAGTTTTAAGCTGTGGCTATGGCACTAAGTTGTTGTCTGTATTAGACCTTCCTAAAAAAATTCTCATCTTGATGGGCATTCCATGACTGCTCTCAGTTTGTAATAATCTGAGAACTTGGTAAGCAAAGGCCTTTGACATTCACTTTAACATCTCAGAAGTAGATGCCAAAGTGGAATGGGCTCAGCACAGAGCCCTGGGGGATTCCACTGGGGAACCTCCCCTTTTATGGAGATGGCCTCACTGATTCTAACCTCCTTGGTCTTATCAGTAAGTTAGTTAGCTATCCAGTGTGATATAAATAGGTTTATGTCTAGTTTTGTAAGTCTGCTGTCAATGCCCGAGTGGTGAATTGCATCAAATGCTTCAGGTATATCTATATGTAGGCAGTATGTAACATTTTCCCCTCATCCATTGCCTTAGTAACCTTTTCAAAGAAGTCCACCAGATTCAGTAAGTATGACCTTTCTTTGACAAAGCCAAACTGGAACTGATCCATTGTCTGGAGGTCTCCTATGTCCTTGTTGATCATTTTCCTGATAATTCTTTCCAGCGCTTTGCAAATAAGACTATTCAGACTAATGGGTCTGGCATTTCCAGGATTTATTGAATGTCCTTCCTTATGAAAGGAGATGACTGCAGCAGTCCACCATTCATGTGGCACAAAGTCTATTTTAAGGCTATAGTTAAATAATGAGTCCATGGGTGCTAAAAAGTCATATTTTACACTATTCAGGACGGGATACATTCTGGAACGTTATCATGCCCCACTAAGGCTGTGTTCTTGGCTTTAGTCAGTGTAGCCAATAGATGCTGCCTAGTTATAGCTGGAGGGGTTATGTTTGAGGGAATTCTTGAGGGGATGGTTGGGGGTGAGAGACAGGGGGATAAAGTTGAAACAATTTTTCCACTCAAAGGTTTGACACATCATCAGGTTCAGTGAATGTGGCACCATCAACCACCAGTTCAGCACATTGTTGTGTGCATCCCTTGAGGTTTCTGAAATAGCTGTAGGAGACCTTCTTGTTATCTTTCACCTGAAAGGCTATCTTAACCTCAAGTTGGCTTTGCGTGAACTAATTAGACCTCTTAGGTGCGTATTTAGATGACAGAGTTTATCTCTTTATGCAAACTATCCTTCCTGATTTTTGCCATAATTCTTTTTCCTTTGGTTGTATAGCCTGTTTAATTTGGATGCCAACAGGGCAGTTTATTTCTAGGACCAGTCTTGAGCTTACATCTGGTATGTACAAGCAGCCTCTATGCAGCCACTGACATGGTTGTACACAGTTTCTGAGAAGAATTCACCATAGTTTGCAGTTTTCTCTGCATTTAGAGGGACTTTGAATTTTGACAATCCATCACTTAAAAGGTAATTTGCCTTGAAATAGTTCCTAACTATTACTGGTTTTAATGGTATTATGCAATTGATTTTGATTTTTAAGGAGGCGGCTTTATGGTGAGACTTTACCAGGGAAGATGCGACATTGGTGGGGGTGGGTGAAGTGTTCTCCCATATTTGTAAGCATGAGGTCTAGTACGATGGAGCCTCTAGTGGATGTATTCACTATTTGGTCAAGGGTGTTTGTATTTACAAAGTCAGGGAATTCCTGTGCTTATAGATTTGAGGCCATGTAGGATTTTCCATCTATAGAGGAGTAATTACAGTTTCACATGAGTAGGGTGTTAGTTTGGATGATAAGTGTAAACAATAAGTACAATTATGCATTATGAGCTTCTTGGGACATGGAGGGTGACCTATAGCTGGCCAGGATATGGTACAGGATTTTGTCGATGGTGATCTGGATGTGGAGGAACTCTCCTCCTTTAGCCCTTTTCTGTGCAGCTACTGGTCTAAAAGTGTGGAAGGCACTGAAACCTTGCAGTGCCAGGGCAATCTTTGCCTCTTTAAATCACGTCTTTGTAACTTCACAGATGTCTGTATTCTCAAGAGTGAGGAAGGCTTACAGGGAGTGTAGTTTTCAGTTAATTTTTTATTTATTTATTTAACATTTGTTAACAGGGAAAGTCCGACTTGGAACAAGCCAATTTTCAGCGGATGCCTGCGGAGAAGCCCTCCAGACGTATGTCTTTGTAACATGGGAGGAAACCGGAGCAGAGGAAACCGGAGCACCAGGAAGAAACCCACATGAATGCAGGGAGGACATGCAGACTCCACACAGAAGGCATCCCAGTCAAGAATAGAACTGGAGAACCTTTTGCTGTGAAGTGGCAACGGTACCACTGCACCATTGGCTCCTTAAGTACAAAATACACAATTTATTGATGACCCAAACAAGTTCTATACAGAGTTGGGAAATAAGGTAAAAGGAATTGAAAGACTGCCAAAAAAGAATAAATAGGTACATTTTGGAGAAGTATCTATGAAAATCTGTGGAACATAACAATGATGCTAAATGGATAGAAGAAGTAAAAGAAAGAATAAGAAGTGTAACGGTACAGGATATGAAATGGAATGAAGTAACAGCCAGAGAGAAGGAAGACTGAAACAAAGTAAAGAAAAGCCTCCAATTGGAAAATCATAGGCCTAAATGCAGTACCTAACTTTTCTTTGCACGGAGATTTAGCCATGATTAAGAACTATTTATATATGCACCCTGAACAGACACCAAGATGGCTAACAACAGGAAAAACAATGCTACTACTTAAGAGTGAACCTGCAGGCTACCCTAAAAATTATAAACCAATAACTTGCCTTCCAATGACATATAGAGTTTATAGTCATTTAGAAGAAAACTAATTATGGCAGTAGAACAAAACAGCAATAAAAGAAAATCATATGGAACAAAGGATCATGTGTTGTTAAATTAAGTCATAGTGTAAAACTGTAAAAAGGGGAAGAATCTAAGTATGATGTGGATTGACTACAAAAAAACATTTGATAGTATCCCACTTCATGGATAAAAGCGTGATTAAAATGTATAAGATACACCCTACACTGATCGACTGCATTACAGCGACCATGAAACAGTAGCAGACCGCTTTGCAATTAAGCCATGATAAAGGACAAATTACTATCCCAGGGATAAAAATTGGAAGGGGGATATTCCAGGGTGACTCTCTGTGCCATTGCTATATTCTGTCTTGCCCTTCACCCATTAAGCTATTTACTTAACAGCTTAGGCCATGGCTATAGTTTGGCTCCTAGAAAACAACAGAGTGTAAAGACTTCTCATCTTCTCTTTGTCGATGATTTAAAACTGTATAGATCTTCAGATGAGTAACTGAAAGCACAACTGCAAGTTGTCAAAACTTTTTTAGATGATGTAAGAATGTCATTTGGTCTTGATAAATGTGCAAAAGCAACTTTTAAAGCAGGACAACTGCAGCACCAAGAAAACATCAGCCTGGGACAGGAATGTGATATAAAAGAACTTAGCAAGAGTGAGTGTATAAATATTAGGAACTGGTGAAGGATCAACAATAAAGTGAACAAATGCAAATAAAACTTAGTAAGGAATACTTCAGAAGACTTAAATTAATCCTGAAAACGGTCTTGACATCTAGGAACAAAATCTAAGCTATAAACCAATTTGCTCTTCCTGTCCTAAGAGTTTTGGAGTGATTGAGTGGCCCCAAAACATGTTGAAGAGATTAGATAGGCAAACAGGAAGGATGCTTCATGCTCACCAAATGATTTATAAAAATCAGTCTATACCAAGATTATATATTCCCCCTTCCAAAGGAGGGATGGGCTTCCTTGAAATTTATTACATGTATAGATCTGCAATCATGGGACTCAACACATATCTGCTGACTTCACAAGACCCAAACATGGAATAAATCTAAGATGACTTCTCTGCTTAATCTAGCAGACATATCGGCATCAAGCAGGAATGGAAATCAAACCAGAAGTAGATAAAAATCAAGCAGCAACTGAATGTGCCAAAAACAAAAGAAAGAATATAAGGTGAAGGATCAGATGAGAAGGCAAGAAATGTGGGAAATGCATAAATATAGTTGCAAGTATAGAAAACTTCTGGAGGAACTTCGTGTTGATCAGGAATGAACTCAGGAATGGTTAAGGAGAGGTGAATTCAAACCAAGAGATGAAAGGTTAATATTGGCGGCCCAAGATAGTGGGCTATGTACACACTGGTTTACAAAGTCCATTGAACATGTGCAAGAAACAGACAAATGTAGGTTTTGTAAAACAGAATTGGAAACAGTCACGCACCTCATTGCTGGTTGTGATATACTATTTGCAGAAGGACTGTATACTGAAAGGCATAATAATGTTGCAAGACTGTTGCACTGGGGATTGTGCAAACATTATGGTACTGAAGTGGCTGAAAAACACTGGAAATATCAGCCCCAAAGCATCATAGAAAATGATGAAGTTTATATCACATGGGATCACTCATTACTAACAGTTCAAAAGATAGATGCTAGAAAACCGGATATAGTGGCCCATGAAAAGAAGACAAAAGTAGCACTGACCATTGAAAATGCCACACCGAGTGACTACAGTGTGTTGCGTACAGAGAGACACAAAGTTATAAAATATCAGGATTCGTAGGCACAAACGAGAGCAATGTGGAAGAAATAAACCCAGACAGTTCTAATAGTAGTAGTAGCAACGAGTCTTATAACAAAGAATCTACAATTGTATTTAGTTATGATACCAATCCATGTAACCCTATACGAATTGCAGGAGTCATTACTGAGCACATTACAGGTGCTGCGAAGAGCACTTTTGGCTGACATCAAAGACTGAAACAATACTAATTTCATGAACTTTAATTGTATTTTTGTCTTAGGAATGGGTTCCACTCCTGTCATGCTATTGGAAACCCAAAAGATTTTGAGAAATTAAAAAGACAGTCCTAATTACTGTCTTCATTTGTTTTATCAGACTTCTGACTTTTGGGGTTTTATTGACCTTTTTCAGTCTATTTCTTTCATAGATCTTAATACGACTATCTACCATTATTAAATCAAGCAACTCTTCTCTTAGCTCACTTTCTTCTAAACTGAAGGCACATTTTTTTTATTTTCCATTTCCTGTGGGCATTCTATAGAAAGTTCTGTATCATCTTCATGTGGCACCTTCTTTTCAATTTCATCCTGTGCCATCTGTTGCTCTATCATATGGGATATCACTGGCCTATCACTCCTCAACATTGACTGTGGCAGAGTTTCCTGTTCCTTCCCTTGGTGTCTAGCTTCAAGTGAACATTTATACTGGTTTCCTGTGGAAAGCTCCAGAATATCTTCATATGGCAGATGAACAATTGCTTCCCGTTTCAATTGTTTCCCCTTAATTTGGATATCCATTGCTCTATCCTGTTGTGGTGCTTTCTGAATTAGATTTTCTACACTGAATCCTTCACTTTGCAGGTACTCCATAACTTCAGTTTCTGTTTCTTTAACTCTCCATTACTAATCTCCTTTTCTACTTTTTCATATCCGGATTCTTTTGCCTGTATTCCTCTTTGAATATTTTTGGTGCTGCTCTTTTTGTATTGGTTAGTTTTGCTTTCTCCTTTACATGTATATTGCACCATATTAACTCTCTTTTTCTTTCCCATGTCCATATTTCTTCTTCAGATGTCTCCTGATCTTCCTGTTTCTCCTCACTTTGGGGACTCACTCTGTCATGCTGTGGTGTAACCTGTGGCAAACCTTCTACACCAAATACTTCACTTCACAGGCACTCCATAACTTCACCTTCTATTTTTTTAATTTCTACTTTACTAATCTTCTTTTCTACATTCCCGCTTTGTGATATTATTATCTTTACTGTGAAATTTTCCATATCTGGATCTCTTTGCCTGTATATCCCTTTGAATATTTTTGGAACTGCTTTCTTTATATTGATTAATTTGGCTTTCTCCTTTGCATAAATATTGTACCATATCAAATCTCTCTTTCTTTCCTATGTCCATATTTCTTTTTTATACTTTTTAAAAATGTCTAGGCTCAAATTTGTTTATATTTTTGTACTTCCTCAGATGCTTCTTTTTCCAAACAGATCAGTGTTTCTTGATCTATATACTGTTTTCACAAATCTACTGTATTAATGAATACAAATTTTTATTTGAAGCTTCTGACAGTTTTTCTTGTGGAAACATTTTTCTTTCCTCTAATTTCTGTCTTAATCGTTTTGTCTATCTTGTGTTTGGAAAATCTGGGCTTTTACCATAATAGTAACAATACATAATTTCTTTCTTATCCTCAATAGTCCACTTTATCGTCTTTATGTCTCTTCTTTGGCCTATCAGTTTTTATGATTTTTGTGGACTACTACTTCCTTCTACAACAGGAGGCCACCCCCCCCCTGGGCCTGGCCTAGCCCCATTGAAGGATTGTTTCTATATTTTGAGAATTCTACACTGTCATCTTTTCCAGTTCTGGCACCAGTGTGCCTACCAGGACTGGGCACTTTTTCATCCTGGTTCTTGTGCACCCAGCTATCTTTTTTTAATTTTTAACCTACTTCTGTCCATGATATATGCTATATTAACACAGTCTATATAACAGTATCGCCTTAGTGAGATTTGTGAAAAACAGGGTCTACCTCGTGAAGGTACTCACCAAGACCTGAAGATGAATTCAGTTTCAGCACTACTACTCTCTCTTGGTTGCTAACTTTTCATCTCTCCATTTGGACCTCTTTCTGTTTTTTTTTTCTGCTTCTGTAAGGATTAAGTGGTTGTCAGTAAGCGTGAAATAATTGTTACATTGTCTCAGCATGCCTGCATCCACCAAGATGTCTGCAAAGAAGTTTGGAAATTGCACATCCACACTGTCACATCCTTTGATCTGTGAGTTACAAGGGGTTGGTGTATTGGGGTTACGAGGCTATTAAGGGTGCTTTACCAGGGTAGATTATGCTAAACAGTATTAAATTCTACTCACCATTACACAATACTGAATTAAACTAAATATGCAGCTATTGCCACATGACTCCCACCTAGCTGTTCTATGCTTGACGCCGCGCAAGGTATTTGCGCTATATTGCTGCATTACTGCATACAGTTTTACGAACCATCTTTCTAGGTGTTTGCTAATGTACAGGGCACTGTTACCCCACATAAATTCACAAAATCTATAGCAGCACAGAAGGCAAATAAAACTAATTATTGTGCCCTCTGAACAATACAACTATACTAAGAGTCCTTTTGTGTATACCACAGCTCAGATAGGCAAAGCAAACACCTCCTGCCACAAGATAAACAAACCCAGTCCTCGTAATGTAAAAACACAGTAGAAGAAACCCACAAGTGCAATGCTACCACACACCACTTAAACAACTAGCTTAAAATCCCTGGCTAAAGGCAATTTTAAGACAGTCTTGCAGCAGTAACAGTGAGAGGAGGAACATTTTTTTTTACAAAAAAAAAAGAATAATTAAAATGTACACATGAAAGCAGGAAAAATTAATGATAATTCAAAACAACTTATGTGCAATTTAGCAAAGTACTAACCTTTTCCTGGATAGCACTGGATACAAGTAAAATATTCTAGAATGCAGGCTAGGACTGCAATCTTTGCTGAGATCCTGGAAAATGAGCTTTCTTATTGATATATATTTCTAGCCAGAGATCTGTTTTAACAGGCAAAACATCTAGTATGCTTTATTGAAATTATAGTACCATTGGTATTAAAGCTAAGAGTGTTAAGCTAGGTTTTTATCATGTGAAGTGTGACAATGATTATGCAATAATGAAAATTTAGGGCCTTTATATGCCTACTATTATATAGGTTCATAGTTCATAGTTGTATACTAGCCTAATGACCAACACAGCCTTTATAAGCCTAGCCATGCAATCCAACCCAACTGTGTCCCAATATGTTATGGCATTTATAAGGAGGGGGTATGTTAGGAAGTTATTACAGGTTACGTGGGTGGGAGGGTATGTTAGTTGGGGCATTACTGTGACAGGTGTGCCAGACCCAGTGTAAATTTCACAATACCCATCCATTGGTCAAGGTTATTACGCTTAACTTCTGATGAAGGTCTAACATGAGCCAGGTATATTGGGGCTGTACTTACAGAGTCACATATGTAAATTGATATGCAAATGATATGGCATTCATGTAATCATCTACCCAGCAGCTGCCACCATTTTTGTAATATACTATGCTATTGTGAGATGTCATTACCATGTTTCATGATGCTTAGTCACGTCTTCACTTGTCTTGAGCCATGAACCAAACAAAAAAACAAGTTAATAAAATCCTAACCTGAGCTCAACAAAGAGCTACAATCTAGGCTTTCCAAGATGACTACATACTGATCAACAGTTTAACTTTAGATCCCCCAGTGTGAACACAGAAATGGTGGAAAGGAGAAACATTGAAACTGCGGTTTGGGTAAAATCAGTTACTGGCTGGTAAGGACGTTGCCTGGATGCCATGAAAGAAGAAATTTAGAGAAACTGAAAGAAACTCAACCAGGAAAGGTGAAGAGTAAACACTGGCAGGGAAGAATCCTGCAGCTGTTCAGCAAAAGGCAGTTCAAGCTTCAGCTTTGTTACAAGAAATAGTTTCCACTTCCAGTAATTTAGAGGAAGAAAAATCAAATGTACTCACAGGTGATTAAAATAAATGAAACCGTGAATGAATATATCAACTGATATAACAAAAGGCTGGAAAAATAGAATAAGCTTTAACTAGCTATTCAGATGAACTGATAAAAGTACAAGAATTAGAGGTATAAATGAAGAAAATGTTGGCTGAGTATGAGGCTTCTTAAGAAGAGCTGTTTCAAAAAATGGTAGAATTAGAAGACAGAACACACAGAGAAAACATGAGAGTTTTTACTTTACCAGGAAAATTGGAAGGAACACACTGTATTTTATTTTAAAAGCATAAATAATCAAGAGTACTGGTATTCTTCAGCAGGAAGTGTTAACTGAAAAGGCACATCGTGTGTATGCTCCGGGCCTGATCGTGACAAAACTATTGCAGAAGGGAAACAGATTAAAAATTGGAGAGAGCAGAGTGTTTGTTGAAAATGATTATTCACTATACACCGAGCAGCAATCAAGGAATGTCGAGGCAGGTGTGAAATTCAAGCTGCTGTGTCCAGCTGTCTTCAGAAAATGTTTCCTACAAGAACAAAGGTATTTTTTGATGCAGAACAGGCTAAGAAGGAAATAAAGTTTAACCAACCAAAATAAACCAGCAAACAAATGGGGACACTGCTTCTCATTCTTCTAACAATAAAGTTCACAGATAGACTTTGATAGTGAAAACATTTCAATGTTCCAAAAAAAAAAACTTGAAAGAATGAAGAAAAAAAAAAGGCGCTGACTAAAAGAATCAGGATTTCAACCAGAGTTGGGTGTTGGGAGATGGAGATGAAAAGGAAGATGACCAGCAACACTGAAATTAATGAATAAATAAGAAAATATGAAGCATTAATCACATTTGCAAAATATGGATTTGCATGGAAAAAAAGAACAGGTGAGAAAGACTGGATATTTTTTGTTTTTGTTAAACTTGTGGATGATTGTAAGGCATATTAGCTACTTTATCTCACTAATGTTTAGAATAACACTAAAAGAAGTAAGACAAACATTTTTTGTTTTCTTATTAATATTTGTCTGAGAGAGAGAGAGAGGCAGACAGCAATGCCCAAACTAACATACCTCTCCAGTAACCTCTAGAAACTTCCTAACATTCCCTCTCCTAATAAATGCCACCACATATAGGGACAAAGCTGCATTGGGTTGGCAGCTAGGGTTATAAAGGCCCTGGTAGTCGTTAGCCTAGTATATACCAATGAACTTGCAATTTATGATCCTTTGAGTTCATTAAGTATGTAAGCAGCTTTCCACGGGTAAAACTGTCATTAAAAATTTGATCTGATGAAGTCCAGTTATTCTAGTGACTAAGTCTGCTTGAGTTTATTTCTTCAGTACTTTTATAGTAGAGGAATCACCATATGAAGTTTTGAACTATTTATTACTATTGATTTTAACTATAAAGTTTAAGAATTTGTACTGCTCTTTTTTCTGAAATAAAAGGGAAGTGAATGCAGCCTGCTATCTCCTCACATCTCTGCTGTTGTTTATATACTTGTCTATCCTGTTACTCACTCTTGGTGGATCCAACACAACAACGGAACTGCTCTGTGGTAAATCAGAGTTAATGTATAACTTAATTCCAAGGAAAAACGAAAAAACAAACTCTGCAAATATTGTATACTATAATACTTCAATCACAAAAGATAAAACACAATGCAAAGCTTTCGGGTCAAGAGATCCTTCCTCAGTGCTAAAACAAATCACTTCATTCATTAAACAGTCATCAAATAATCACATAATTTAATACCCCACTATCAGCAAACACTTCAAAAGCTGAATCAGTTTTTAAAATGAAACCCTATTTAAGGCACATCTGTTTGTGCTTTAAAATAGGCTTCAAACTCATACTAGTGTTAACACCTAACTTCAAAATCCCTCTATAATGAAACGTTTACTTCCCAATAGTATATTCAGTATAAACAGTGAGACTGTAATGGTTGTTATGCCATCAAGTAATTTGTGCTGCAACAGAAAGCATCTGAGTAAAATGCATTGTTTACCAAGAAGAGTTTTATATGCAGCTACAGGAAAGATTAATACCCTGGTTTCATTTCTATATGAAGAGTATATAAATCCTAGGATTAAAACAAATCCTGCATATAGGAGCTGTGAATACATTCCTAAAAGGCCACTGATATCTCCCCTGTAACTTTGCTGCTTCAGCGACCAAGTCCTAATGATGTGTCTTTATGTTTAATGTGTGATACTACAGACATATTTTGTAAACTTACTACGAGTATTATCCTTTAGGGAGTTGCCTGGCTTCATCTATGGGATTCAGAAGCAAAGTAGAATATTTTAATATATGGCCATTAAGTGTATTTACAGACCTGTCTATTCTGTGATAGCAAATTGTTACATACAACTAATCATTTTGCAGGTTTTAGAACAAAAGACATTGTGGAGTAGTAATCTCATTTCTTTGCTAGCTACCTGACTGCAATCCTTTCCTCTTTTTCGGATGTACTTTGGTCTTTTCTTTGTGTTTTATCCTGACTGATTCATTTCTGTGATCACAAAAGGCCAACATGCAAACTCAACAATATTAATGATACCGAACCTTGCCAAATAAATCCATCCTTAGCAGCTTAACAAAAGCCCTACTTATTATATTGATTGCTAATTCCTAGCAGGCAGAAATATGTGCTTATATAAAAATGTCTCATGTTTTTGAATATTTCTTTTTTATTTCCCTGACAAAACCAAAAACGGCAGATGGCAAAAGGTATACAGTTTACACATTCAGAGATGAAGTCTTGTAGACAAAAGTTAGCATAACATCTGAAATATTTAACACTATTTAATGGGGTTTCCTCAGGAATGGTTTTGTATAATGTTACACAGAAAAGCAGCAGTCTTGAATGCCTCAACCTTCCTGTTTAGGCTGTACCTACCAATAAAATGTCCCAATTTATGTAAGCATCAGCTTATTTTTTGGTATCCCATATTTCCTCAAACATCTGGTTAAACACCACAACAAGCCCCATTTTCATGATCATAAGAAATCTGACTGTAAATGATAAATGTATTCATTTAAATAAATAAATCATAAGCTTTTGAAATTTAAAAGCTGAACATGGAAGTCTGAAATGACTGCAATATCATACTATAAGTGCATTATGCAGTGAACTGTCACACATAAAATTTAATGTGATTGACTTGCTGAAAGGTACTAGATCACTTGTAAGTATACTGAATTAGCTTAATACCGTTTTTCGTTTCTTTTTTTTTTTTTTTTAATTATTTTTGCATGGAAGCAAAGTCCCTTGCACACTTATGCAATGGTCAGTTCGTGCACTTTTGGAATCATAAAGAAATAATTTTATTATTTACATTGCATTTTTTGTTATTCCATATGTTAAACCTCTTGCTAAAATATAACAAGATACACATTTTTTAAGTTACAGAATTAGATATTTCAAGTTAGATTTAATATGATTGAATCATCAATAAGAAGTTATGCTGCCTATCTTATCAGGGTCTGAGAATCTGTGATGGCCTCTTGTTACCATCTCTACTAATTTTCCATATTCTTCATATAGGCAGTTGTCTCACAAGGACATATCGCCTGTGTATTTATCCCTGGTAGGCTTACTCCTTCACAAAGCATGCATACTAATTGGATTCTCTATACTGCCCTTGTATACTGCATTTCTCCCTGCTTTTATTGTCCAGGAAATGGCTGAAGAGGGTTAAGGATGACAAATTTAATTATTCAGATATCAAATTAAATAAGATCTAGTAGCTAAAGTTCTTAAAAGCTTGTTAGCAGTGTGGGGGTACAGACATTGCTTGGCCAATGGTATATGGTGTGCTTAAACTCCAAAAAATGCATACCTTCAGCTGCCTCCCATTATATCCTCCTGAAGTCAATTTTCCCTAATGAAAGGGTGGGAAGATGGCATAATGGTTAAGGTGTTTACCTTACAGACACAAGGTGCAGGGTTTGATTCTCACATGGGGTAATTGGCTAGGCTTGAAATGGCCCACAAGGGTAGTTAGCCTAGTACTAATCTATGAACCTATGAACCTTTGACTTTCTAGCAATTATACTGGATTTTCATGCAGACCTAGGTAGAAAATGTAATGCATATTGAAATGCTTTCTGAACTATTCATGCTGCAACTTAAAATACTGTAAGTATTCGAGATATGGACAATGCAGTGGTGCAGCGGTAGCATTATCGCCTCACAGCAAGAGGTTCTCCGGTTTGATTCTCTGCTGGGGTGCCTTCTGTGTGGAGTCTGCATGTCCTCCCTGTGTTCGTGTTTTTGTCTGGATGCTCTAGTTTCGTCCCATGTTACAAAGACTTGCCTCTGGAGTTTTTCTCCCCGGGCCTCCACTGAAAATTGGCTTTGTTCCAAATCAGACATTCCCGGTTAACAAATGTTAAATAAATAAATAAATAAAATTTCTCATTGGTGGTCCACTGTTGAATTTAGAACTGTGTTTGAAAAAGGATTTACTGTTGGTTTTCAGTTTGGCATTTTTTGTTGCTACAAGTAGCCATTTTCCTCTGTGATGGATTATGCATAAAAATGATGGACTTCTAAACTAAAATATCCCCAGAGGTACGATTTTATTTTCAAAATTATTTTGTTTTGGATACATTTTCAAGTTCTGGCTACCAAGCAGGACATATGGTACAATTTTGTCAAGAACGAATAAGAACAATCTTCACATATGATAGCATGTGACTAGCAATGAGAATTAACTTACTGAATTATATTAAAAAGAATAAAGATTGTCTCATTACTATAAAAGTTACTAGGTTGTCCAAAGGCAGCAGCCAAATGACTGAACTTAAATAAGCATTATTATAGACAAGTGCAGATTTTTTAGTATAAAATATATTGACAAAAAGTTCTATCATATAAGGTCTCTGTTATACATAAAAAACTATCATCATTAATCACGAGAAATCAACATTTATAGCAGAGCCTTTCTGAAATATTGTGCCAGATAACCCTTAATGTGTAGCATATATTCTTAATATTTTACTTACTCTAATCAACAGACAACTACATGAAAATATTGATCCCCCTGTTACTGGTATTTTGACACCGTGCAGGTTACAAATGGCAACACCCATTCACTAGCTACTAATTTATAGGAATCATAGGAAGTTCAAGAATACAGGATCCTCCAACCATTAGGACCCTCCAGTTTCCACCCTCATATATACCTTCCCACCTCAAGGAGGGCTAGTCCGGGCAGCTAGGTGTACATTTATAAACACCTCCCCACTTATATAGCTTCCATTTGAAAGAAAATACTGTATCAAACTGCTTTATCTGCTTTATGGCTGACATAAATCAGGACGTCATTAAGTAACATGTTTTTTTTTTAGCAAAGCTAGAAGAATATTCCTAGTCTATGAAATGTACTGAAATCATTGCCTGTCCTTACACGTAATGCTTATTCTAGTTCGCTTCACAGGCTCAGTTAGTAGCAGAGGGTCCCTGCATGGGTCAAGTCATACTATTTCAGTAGCTCACTGAAACAACTCTGGTGCTCAGCGAATGTTTCCTTACAGTACCCTTCCTGAAACTGACATCAGGATAAACAAATTGCTACTGTCTCAGCCCATATTAGAGCACAATTATGCAACATATTTAACAGTATGTTTTCACTAATCTGTAAGACATAGTCTTGGAGTAGTCAAGTACTGTGCACAAGCTGAACTCCCTTCAATATGCTACTGTGTATATGGAGACGCTGGCAATATTATTATATAGTCCACCTCTGTGGAACTTAATTTCTTACTTAAAAAATAATAATTAATGAAATATTTTTCTGGGTTTCCATGAAAACTTCTGCAAACTATATTGTTTAGCCATAGACCAATTTATACTTCAGATTTCTTTAGTATTTACTAGTTAGGAACATATGAATGTAGTAAGCAAATGTTCATAGGAACTATAAAATCTCTAGCCATATAAACCTTTAAGGAAACAAACTGAAAAGTTCTTGCCAGCCATTACCATGCATTTAATAGTGCTCAAGTCTCGCATCAGGCAGGGCTGCACATGATAAGCCTGGTGTAAATCTGTATTCAGTCATCAAGTCTACCCTTAAAGACAAGCAAAGTACTACTTTGTTTAACATGTAGTGGTAACTTATTCCATAGGCTAGGCCTAGGTAAATGTAGGAAGATATCCCTTCAGTGGCTCTTGTTTATCTGTTGGTGTAAATTTTGGTCCTTAGTGCAGGTGTCTATAGACCCACTGGTTTTGTAAGGAAACAGAATGTCAACTAAAGTGGCTCTTTCATGGCTCAAAAAGCAAGACACAGGTCATCTCACAACAACTTGTAGGCTAGTGAGTTTAAGGACAGTTATGCTACTCTATATTAAGGCTTAGACCTGGTTTCCTGGTAACTGTTGGATGACCTGCTTTATAGTTTCATAGTTTCATAGTATAGTACTAGGCTATCTGCCCTGGGGCATTTGTAAGCCTAGCCATAGTGATGTGGCTTTTGCCACCCCATGAAATGGTACAAAAATGTACAGAATAAATCTAGAATACTGTGCCTCTGTCTAGTAGTGACACAGTAAAGGTCCCCTTATATAATAGAATTAGTTTACTGTGCCCCTGTCTAGCAGTGACACAGATGTGACCCCTGGGGTAAACTTACGATCTCCCATCCACTCATCAAGATTTCTCTTGAAGAGAGTCAGTGAGGGGCTCTGCCTAATACGAACTGGGATCCTGTTCCAAAGCATGGGAAGCCTCTGGGTTATGAATCTATCCCTCCAGCATGTCCTATTCATACTTGTGCCGAGGTTTAAGTCTTTAGCTCTCATGGTCCTGATGAATTTGGATTTTTTGAGGTGGAGCATGTCCATCAGATCCTGATTGGACATGGCCTTGTACGTCAGGCAGAGATCACCTCTGAGCAGGCGGTATGCTACTGAATAGAGCAGAAGTTTAGTCTGGCAGAATAAGACATATGTTGGAGACCCTTGATCCTTTTGGTGAGGTACTTTTGTGGTCTCTCCAGCTGTTGCAAGTGCCGGGTGAGGTACATACCAAATGGGGCATTGTACTCAATCATGGGTCTGATGAGGGAGGAATATAGGGGTACAATGACATCCTTGGATCTGGATGTGAAACCCTTCATGATGAGGTGTGCAAGGTAGAATGTTTTTCTAACCACTTTGGCAACGTGGGTGTCAAATGAGAGGTCGCTGTCTACTTGGGTCCCTAGGTCTCTGATTACTTTTTCCATACTCAGTGGGTTGCTGTCTATGTGATAATTTGTGGGTACTTTGTTTTTTCCAAAAGGGATGACTATACATTTTTTGGCATTTAGTTTAAGGCCGTGACTACGGCACCAGTTGTCCGTTTCAGTGAGGCCTTTTTGTAGGATGTGTGTATCTGCTGGTGTATCGACTATGGTGCCTAGTTTGCAGTCATCTGCGAACTTTGTCAGCCACAGCCCTCCCATGTTTGCTTTAACATCTGAGAAATAAATGCAGAACAAGAGGGGTCCCAGGACAGATCCCTGTGGGACACCACTTGTGACTGGCTTTGAGTCTGACATTGCTCCAGCGATTTTAACTTTATGGGTTCTGTCCTTTAGCCAGTTTGCAACCCATCTAGTGACATAAGGGTTTACTTTTAAGCTGTTTAGCTTATCTATGATGCCTGAGTGGGGTATTGTGTCGAAGGCCTTAGCCAAGTCCAGGTATGCTGTATGGACTGCTTTGCCCTCATCAATGGCTCTAATGACTGTTTCAAAAAAGTCAACCAGGTTTAAAAGGCAGGATCTGCCCTTTACAAAGCCGAACTGGGTGGGGTCAAGCATCTGTAGGTCCCCTATGTCTCCGTTTATGAGTTCCATAATGATTCTTTCCATAGCTTTGCAGACCAGGCTAGTCAAGCTTATGGGGCGGTAGTTTCCATGGTCTGTAGAGGCACCCCCCTTGTGGAGTGGGACCACTGTTGCTGTACACCAGTGTTCAGGTACATATCCCGAAGTAAGGCTAAGGTTAAATAGCATTTTTATATGTGGGTTTAGCTCCTCTTGGAGTTCACATAACACGCACCCCGGGATACCATCAGGTCCCATTGATGCTGTGTTTTTTGCTTTGTTTAGGGCGGTTCTCACTTGGACATCTGAGATGACAGGGAGATTACATTCAGCTGGGATAAGTATTTCTTCTTTTGGGGGTGAAGGAGGCGAGAAATTTGCACTGAACCTGTCAGCCAGAATGTTAGCAATATCTGTGGGTTCAGTGTATTTTTTGTTGTTGTGAACCAACTCTGAGCATATCTGAGGGTTTCTGCCCAGGTTTCTAACATAGCTGAAGAAGGCTTTGTGGTTATCTTTGGTGTCCTTAGTGATTTTTCTCTCAAAGTTTGCCTTGAATGTTTTTATGAGAGAACGTAGTTTTCTGCTAATGTTGATCAGAGATGTCTTCCCTTCATGGGATTTCACTCTGACATGCAGTAGCTTCCTTCTTTTGTTATACAATTTGTTTATGGCTGAGGTCCACCAGACAGGACGCTTACATTTGGTGGAGAGGGACTTGGATTTGTTTGGGATTGCATGATCCATGCATTCTTGGAGATGTCCATAGAAAGCATTTGTGAAGGATTCGGCATTGTGGGATGTGGTATCCACTGGCACAGTGGGCTTAAAGGATACCATCTCAGTCTTAAGAAGAGTGAAGTCTACTTTTGAGAAATTTTTCACTGTGGTCTTTTGTGCTGGGGTGGAGGTGGGATATGTATATCCAGGGTGATTAGTTTGTGGTCAGATCTCACTAGTGAGGGGTATACTTCCGGTGTGGAGCATTTTGTCCCCATGTTTGTGATGATCAGGTCTAGTATATTATCTCCCCTAGTGGGAGAGGTGACTAGTTGTTCCAGTGCATTTGAATTTATGAATTCCAGGAACCTTTGGGCTAGGGTATTAGGGCTAGAATAATGTACCCAATCTATGTTTGGGTAGTTGAAGTCTCCCAGTATGATGGTATTTTGTGATACATTCATATCCTCCAATGTCTTCAGGAAGGCTGAGTGGGGTTCTTGAGACTGGGAGGGTGGTCTGTAACATGCTACCAGTTGTACAGCAGTTTTGCCTATGGTTAGTTGCACCTGTATGGTCACTGATGCTTCATGTGTTGCTACTAACCTGGAGGTGTGGGTGTCCTTTATGAATATGGACACTCCCCCTCCCTTGTGGTTCGCCCGGGTTTTGGGGCCGAAAAGCATGATACGAGGTATAGCCTGGTAGCGCTGGGGTGCTCTCAGGAGCCTTGAACCAGGTTTCAGTTACTGCACAGACGTCGATGTTCTCCATGCTGAGGAGTGCATCAATTGCCTGCATCTTGAGATTTAGACTTCTGGCGTTGAGCAGCATTACCCTTAGTTTTTTCCATTTTTGTTTTCTAAGGAGGTGGGTTTGTCTTTTGAGCCTTGCCTAAAAAAGGCACTATGGGGGTGGCAAGAGCCTTAGCCAATATCCGGAAGCCCAGTGATGACAGGTGTAAGCCATCCCTTGCGAAGCAGTGTGGCTTGTCCAACATATCATCCCAGGCAGACAGACATTGGATCCCCTTAGAATGACACCAGTACTTGAGCCAATTGTTAAAGCTGATCATCTTGTCTTTGTATTGTGGTATCATTCTTGGTGAGGGCAAGATGCTGCTCAGGGTCAGGGTCATACCAGCCTGGGCTACATAATCGGAGAGCTCATCTATGTCTCTTTTCATGTAGTCCAGGGAGGTACGTCTCAGGTCATTCACACCAGCATGGACAATGACGGAGTCATATTTGTACTTGCTTTGGAGTGACCTGAGTGCGTGTGTTATGTGGCGGATCCTAGCTCCCGATAGACAGCTCACAGTCACCTTCTCCTTGTTCAGCCTGGTCAGTGGGGCATCAGTGTGTCTCTTACTATGGAGTCACCTATTACTAGTGTATCAGGCAAGGTGTTTGGCCTTAAGGGCTGCGATTGGTCGACACACTGATTTATTGGAGTATGTGTTGCATGTGTTTTGTTTTGAGGTGGTGGATTTTTGGATGTCTGCTTTGGGAGCCTCTGTTGTTTTGGTAAGTTTTTTATTAGAGCCTCCGAGTATGTCTTTGTGTTTTTATGTGTTTGGTTTGCAGTTGTGGTAGGTCTATGTGGGACTGGGATTGTTGTGTGTGTGGTTGCCATCTCCTCCTGTCTGGTCATGCCAGCCCTGAGTTGAGAGAGTTCAGCCTCCAGTTTGGCTATATAGTTGCATCTCTCACATGTATTTGTGTTTGTTGGGAGGAGGAGAGGGTTGTCTGTGTACATGAGATAATTGCAGCATTGTCTCAAGATGCCCAGATTGACCAGCTGAACTGGAGACGACGCCAGTAATCTACCACTCGACATGCTAGAACAGTATAAGGGAGTGGTATACCTTTAAGGGAAGTGGGTATTCACAGGGGTGGTACGTAGATGTAGTGCTTTATTTAGTACGAGAGTGCTTACTTAGTAGAGAAGTATTGAGAACAAGTGCTAGGCTTATAATACAGTGAGTAGTCTGGTTATACTAAGAGTAGAGCTTCCTTAAGGGAAAATTTGAAGAACAGACTTGGCGGAGCCGGAAAAAAATCTTTAACCGGCGCTGCGCTATGCGTACGACCGTGCAAAGCCGTGCAAACGCGGATTTTAAACAGTGAACTACAAAAGAGCTGGAAATGGTCCCAAACAACCAATTACTACAGCTTCTTGTGCTGAGGACACTTCCCCCAAGGACAGGTAGGCTGCTCAAGGCTCCCCACTCCCACTGGTGAGCAAAGAAACTTCCTTCAATCCAAGTAAGGTAATGGACAACACAGGAACTACAGCACAGCCCAGAATACAGCAATGCATGTATACTGGTCTAAACTAGTCGAGGAAGGCGGGAAAACAAGGATTTTTTTTTTGTTTTTTTGTTTTTTTGGTAGAAACACACAGAAAATGCAGCAACAGTGATACATTAGTTACACAGGCTAGCACACTTTAGAGGGCAACCTTCACAGTTAAATTAAACAAACAAACAAGCAAACTTTCGATCAAATTCGACTAAAATGTAACTTTAAGTGCAGATTTTAAAATAATGCAGCAATCAGTTAAAAACAGTTCAGGCTAGTTCAAGGTAAGCTACAGAAGCTATTTCAAGTGAAAAAAAAGCAAAGATACTTAAATCCAGAAGGTAGTCGCTTTTCTGAGTTCCCTGCTGCTAGGACCACTCTGTAAACCCATGTGGAGCTTGTCTGAGCAGTATAGCCAGAAAAAAACGCCCAGAGGCGGATTTTAAACAGTGAACTACAAAAGAGCTGGAAATGGTCCCAAACAACCAATTACTACAGCTTCTTGTGCTGAGGTCACTTCCCCCAAGGACAGGTAGGCTGCTCAAGGCTCCCCACTCCCACTGGTGAGCAAAGAAACTTCCCTCAATCCAAGTAAGGTAATGGACAACACAGGAACTACACCACAGCCCAGAATACAGCAATGCCTGTAAACTGGTCTAAATGTGACAGTGGAGAAGGAGTAGGTGTTCCCTTGTGTGTTGAGATGTTATAGAGTGTGTTCTAGGAGACTTTGCCATTTTTACAGCCCCAGAATATGTTATAGGTTCAGTGGGGTATAGCGACTTGTGCAGTATTGTGAGTGCATAATGCTTGCCAGTAATGGGCTGACACAACAGGTTTGCCTCTATGTTTCTGTCACAAGTTGTGCTATAAATTGGTAAAGCCATGAACACTCAGTAAGAATAAGGCAGTTGCTATACTGCTTTAGAACACCTAATATAATCAGACTGGCCATCCATGGTGTGAGAACATAGTGATAAGCCATGTTGCCAAAGAGTGGAAGAAAAGGGATGACCGTAGTACTCAGAGGCTGGTGGGAGACCAGTATAAAAGAGCTTGAACATTTATGGAAGAAGTATTTAGAATGATCCGTTCATCTCTTCTCATCTCTAGGACAAACCTGACCATAGTCCTTTTTCTCACTTTTAATTTTCTTATTACAATAATTCATTTCTCATTCCAATAATTTCCTTCTTCTTTTACTCAGTTATATCTTTCTTATTAATATTGTCTTCCTAAAGTACTTTTTCACTTCTCTTAGAACTATTGCTTTCCACAAAAAATAATTTTCTTACACTGAGGACCTAGACTGAGGCTAGGGAATTCACATAAAGTAAACTCATTGCTGCCTGTAAACTGTTTTCTCTGTATAAATATCTTGTTCTTATATTTATGCGATGCATATGTTGTATGTGGATTCTTGTACTGTATATTTGCACTTGAGAGCAGTTTTGTCCTAAATACCGTTATGGGTCTGTAGGGCTATTGTAGACTTCCCCTTGTAGCTTCCCTGCACAACACGTACAGCAGCTCAATGCAAGAGACCCAAGCTGCACAATGTCCCAAAACCAGACCAGTTACGGAAGTAACATACACACTGTGCAGTCAGAGGCAGTCAGGAATCATAGCACACACTCCTCTAACCATGAACAAAAAAGTAGCACTAATCTCAAACTGGTTTCTTTGAAGCAGTTTTCAGGCTTGCCAGCACTAGGCAATTTCTAGGATGGTTAGAAAAAAAATGTCCTTGTGCTCTTTCTCTTAGCAGAAGCAAAACAAGAGTGCTGATACTAAGATATTTCCTGAAATAGTTTGCACGCCAGCAGTGACAGTCCCCCCCGATGTTTGTGATTTTATAAATATGATGGAAGAAAATGAATTAATGCTTTATGTGTTGCAGTAAAGAGTGGGAGGATATAAATGAGAGGGTAACTGAAATGTTAAGAGTCGGGGGGTATTCATAGTTTAAACGTCTAGTATGAGAAGATTAGATGAGACTGGGAGGAGATTATAAATGTTCTGAAGGAGTGGGGCCACTCAATAGCCACTGAGTTTAATACCACACCAGCAATAGTCAAATGTCAATGGCAGCTCCAAAAGGCTAAAACCGTTTCCTTTTCTTAGACTTAACCTCTTTGCAATCAGAGCAGAAAACAGAAAATATTTTCTAACTTGTCCTAAATAGTGAATTTAAAACAAAATAGATGCAAAACAAAACAAATATAAGCTAAAAACAAATTACAATAAATAAGAGCAGAAAGAAAAACTGTGTATCAGTAATTTAGGACTAAATCCTCCTGACCCCTTTTAGGAGTAAAGGTGATATGAGCAATTTTCCCCAACTTTGGGGTTTTGCCTTCAGTTATAGAGCAGTTATAATGATTGAATTTATCGACTGAATATCTTCCTGAATCTATGTAGGTGGTTATCAACTGCAACAACTGCATGTCTTTTATGGTGAGTAGTAGCTTCAGTTCTGTATCCCATGAAGGCGGATGGAGTGAGAAGTTATTGGGCATTCTGGGGGGGGGGGGGTGGATGAGTAGGTGATATTTACTGGGGGTCCTGAAGCAGGTGGAAAAGTCATGAATGATGAATTTACAGTTGGGCTTTGTAATCTTAGTGGATTCCCATTCTAAATATTTGCTGAGTTCTTTCACGGTGATGTTTGTTTGTTGTTGTAAACATATTCTTCTTTGGAAGGCCTTAGAAGGATTTACTGTTACCAGCTCTGGTCAAGGCTTTATGCATGCAGTGAAGGAACTTGCAAGCTTCTAGGTAATGTTTGTGTTTTATACTGCAGTGCAACAAACCAGACCTGGTATCTCCAAGGTCATGCCTTGGGGTCAGAGGAGAACTAAGCTAATTAGTACACCTGAATTTTACATTTTTCAGGGGTATGTTTGTCCTATAACAACAAGAAATACCTCTGGAAGTAGGCAAGTGACTGGATTTGGTCAGTGCATCAGATATATGCCCAGTCTTTCTTATGTTTACAAGTGCATGCAAGAAATCAAGGAGGAGGTTTTGATATCTACGTATGCTAAATTGTATAGTCATTGCTCTGCAGATCTGCAAATCAAAATGTGCCAAACTGTACAGTGACTGTACTCCAGATGTTCAAAACTGTGCAGTGATTGCTATGCAGATTTAACACTCCAGGTGTGCCAAACTGTGCAATGATTTCTATGCAGATTTAACACTCCAGGTGTTCCAAAATGTACAGTGACCATTATGCAGGTTTGGCTCTCCACATATGCCAAAGTAGGCAATGATTAAAGCAACAATTTGGTACCCACACCAGTATTCTATGTCTGTCAGACACTGTTTCACTCCTTGCTGGCAAGTCTATCCACTGGCAAATGATCTTCACTACCTGACTGTCCATGAGGTCACCCAGTAATACAAAATTGCATCACTTTTACTATAAAGGAAGCTAGCAATTTATACAGGACATAAAGTACACTTCTGGAAGAAAGTGTATCCCTAATATCCCTAAAATGCTTAGGCTGTGCATGCACCCAGTTCTTTGTACATGCACCTTAGTCTCATCTTCATTTCCATCATCAAGAAACAAGAAGAGCAAAATAAATTACAGAAACTGTAACATAGCTAAGCAAAATAATTAAAAATAAGAAGAAAAAATCATATGAAAGGCAGGATATAAGCAGTTTAGTTGCCATACCTTTCAAAGTTCTCTGTTAAGCATTGGTAATTATGCCACTTTTATGGTAAAACAGTTTCTTACCAGACTTTAGATTGCTTGAGACATATATCTAACAGTTCCATTCTGGGACATGGGATATTTTCTATAGTAAGATTCATGAGTTTGATTACCTTATACTTTGTAATCAATTGTGTATTTTATTTCAATCTTTACTTTGTCATCATTTATTTGACTTTCAGAGGCAGAAACCCTGATTGCTTGGCACACCGTATGAATTTCCATCTTAAGAGAGTCAGAACAAGCAGAACAGGCTTAGTGAGCACACAGAAGTAAGTGGGACATAAGATTTGCAGTGGTTCTAATAGTGCTAGCAGAAATAGGACTGTTTATAGAGACAGATCTGAAAATATTGCAGCAATAATAAAAAAACAAAAATCCTTCACATTTGAGCACAGTGCATTCATAGTTCAAATAACATCTGACTGCTGTGTTGAATTGAGTCAAACAGATCTGCACACTTGAAACAAACCTAAAGAAATCCCAATTAATTTGTTAACACTTCCAACAGGCTCTGGAAAGCTGCAGGAGTGTAGCTATCCAGGTGATATTCTATAAATTAAACTTGTCTTCATTTGTACATCAGTGGACAAGTTGTGTTAACGCCTTTGTGAATTTTCATTTCTTAATAAATACCCCTAGGTTCTGCATTATAACAACTTTTTTTCACTAAGATGATGAGATCTACATTTCATGTCACAGCTGTCATTCCCCTAAACAAATGCCCAGTGCGAAGTTCTCTACAATATGTTGTATCATGGTTGAAAGTTCCTGCGTTTCTCAATAACCATCTTTAAATTGCAAAAAGCAAACACACAACCATGCATAACTGTATATTGTTCTCCCAACAAAGGAAATCATTTTAGTTTTAGTAATATAAGTCACTTGATAATAACTGCAAATGTTTATGATGCCTGATGGAACCGTTTAGAGAAGATGATAGATTTTTCTTTAATTTCTATTGGCAGATGCACACTGAAATACTGTCAGATCATTTTTTACTCTAGTCCTTTGATTTATGTTACTAAGTGTTTAATATTGAGGACTCGTACCAACATGTGGTACTACAGTAACAGTCTGATTGCTATTGCAAAAACAAACATGAAATATAATAACAAATATCTATAAATAATGCCTAATTTTATGCTTTGTAAATTTTACTTTTTACTGCTAACACTGTCCAACCCAATGCTTTCCATTTTCTTGCTCACAAATATACCAAGTAATATTCAGTTATACTGAAATAAACAGACCTTTTCAAAATGGCACCAATGTTTAGAACAAGTATTATTTAACTCATCATTTCTGCCTTCATCCCTTTGAAAGGCATAATTAAACTCACATAAATTAGCTTTGGGAAGTGGGTCACACATAATCTGAGGGTTCAAAACTGTACAAAGCTATTGAAAAATAAACAGAAAGTATTAATAGTTGCTGAAAATTAAACCCTAGCATCAAGGACCAGATGTTTTTTTTCTGTTCAATATAGAGAACTTGAATGAAAAAAAAATGATCTTAGCTGCAGTAGTGTCAAATTTACCAGTTTCTTTTTGCTGAGACACAGTATACATATATAATAATGAGTAAGAAAAGGCACAAGAGTTGAGCAGCTAATGACTGTTGTAGCATATTATGTTGAAAGAAATCTTGTATTATCCTAAGAAACTCATCATTATATAAATTACTGTTATGGCTAATTTGCAGTTGATTATTTCAGCTATAAACCCTATGAAATTGGTTTTAAGCAGCTGGTTTAGCTGTTTTTTCACTGCAGTGTAACGTTTATTTAATTACCCTAGCACAGGCTGCACTGCTAAAATTCACCAGGACATTTGTCACTTCCAAGTGGGTAATGATGGATGTTTTAGCCTATGACTCTGCCGGATGCCCTACTCCAATGGCTCATCATTTTACAAGAAAGCATGTAGCTGACAATATTGCTATACACTTGGTATTGTTTTACATTATACCGAAGGAGCAGGGCATTCCTTTTTAGATATGTGGAATATTGTTATTACATCAATTTCAAAACATGAAGAGCAATGAAAATTAAATTTTCTTATAAAGATAAGGCATAAAATAAAAAACATTATTTTTTACACTTTGTATTTTATACAGGCATTATTCAAAGTATCTTGACCAGTAAAAGAAGAATTTGCTGTGTCCTGTGAACAGAGAAAGACTAAAATATAATCTTCAACAAATAATACATAAGAACTGTGCATCATTTTATGGTTAAGTTAAAGACTTCTCCAAAATTATGTGAAAGAATGACTAAAAGTTGTGAAAAGCTTTAAGCTATACAAAGGTGCATTATGTCATAATATAAGGCACCCAATATGAACATATGGAACTGTAGACTATGTTTATAAAATATTTTGCTAATACTGTAAATAAATAAATATATTGTTGTGTCTTTTGACTTATCCCGGTTAGGGGTCGCCACAGCGGAACTCCGGTCCACTAATGTTTGGTAGTGGATTTTTATGTGCCGAATTACCAGCCCTGATGCACAACCTTCAACGAAGGCATGCCCATTCACGCATGCCTCCACACACAAGATGCTCTAGCTGAGAATCGAACGGGACAACGTCTTGCTGTGAGGCGACAATGCTACAGCAGCACCACTACCATGGGTAAATAAATAAATATATAAATAAATACTTCACATAGAAGCTTTGAATGCTATTTGACAAGTATAGTGTTTTTATTTTTATTTATATATAAATAAATAAATATATAAATAATAATAAAAACACTATACTTGTCAAATAACATTCAAAGCTTCTATGTGAAGTATTATACTAGCACTACGTACATATGTAACTACCGGGTCTATTTTAGAACACCAAACGTTCAAAATTTCGAGTGTTCTAATATCGAAGAAACAGAAAACCAAATTTTTCCTAGGGAAAGAATTCGGTTGTCCATTTCTGTTGCTTCAGTATTTTCAGCGCTGTGGTGGAAAGTTACGGATCGGGTTCAGGTAAGTGTGCGATTGTGTGGACTTGAGGGTTAGGGTGGGTTAGATGAGTTAGGGTTAGGGCACAGGTCAGGTAACTGTGCGATTGTGTGGACATGAGAGTTAGGGCAGGGTAGGTGAGTTAGGGTAAGGGAGTGGGTGAGGTGACTGTGCGATAGTGACGGACCCTAGGGTTAGGGTTTGGGTTAAGTTAAGTGGATAGTTAGTGGTGTATGTATAGTTTAGTGTAGGGTTAGGTGTAAGAGTTTAGGTGTATGTGTGTGGATTGCTGTTTGTTTGGTGTGCTTGTGTTGTGTGTATGCATTTTGGAACAGCAAATTTTTTCCCTAGGAAAAAATTTGCTGTTCTGAATGTTCGATGTTTTACATTTTCGATTCATTGGGTTCGATATTAGAACACTGGAAATTTTGAATGTTCAGTGTTATGATATAGACCCTAACTATCTACTAAAGTTCCTCTTTGTGTTCTGATATGTGAAAATATCTGTAAATATTTTTCACTGTATTTTTGCTGTATGTCATCTTTTGCCAACTATTATTAATAGTTATCTATGCTATATAACCTGATGATTCGAACTTTTTGACCTGTGAAACTCTGAACTGTGTAATATGTGATTTGTAATTGTTTGACCTGCGTAGAACTGTCTAAAATGTATCTGGAGCTTTTCTCGCTGGGCCTCCTCTGAAAAAGGACCTGTGTCCAGTTGGACTTTCCCAGTAAACAAATGTAAAATACATAAATAAAAATAAATACTGTGGAGTGCATGCAGGAAACAAACAAACAAACAAACATTATCTGCAAGGATTCTTTTTTATGCAATATAATTCTGTTTAATGCAATATAAGAATTATCATAGAGCATTCCAAAAATAACTTTTACTGAAATAGCAATCTAATTTTCTCAACACTAACACCAAATGTCAGTTGATGACCTTTATTAATACAACCTAATCATTAACTTCATTCACATAAAACAAATAACGGTAAATTTAACAATCCTCAAACGATCTCCGGGCAGCGTACCTACTCACCCTGGCTGAATCATTCATCAGGGTAGCGTACCCAGTCACCCTGTTCAATCATCCAACAGGGCAGCGTATCTACTCATCTTGCCAAACCTTAAACAGGCAGCGTACCTGCTCACCCTTTCAAATTAACCATCATCCAAATAAGTTCACCTATTATCAAGCAGCGTCCAGCAACTCACTTGATCCCCATCTAAAAGCCATGACCACCTTCTCCTAGAGGGGGGAAAAGAAGAGGACAATTCTGACCCTCTTCTCCACCCTTGAACTGCCAAGCGATAACACAAAAGAGAAATTTTGGGGGAGGGAGGGAGGGAGGGTCACCAACTCATGCCTAAATGTGTCACCACTTCATCTGCTCCCAAATATATAAGCTAAGTCCCTCCCTAACCTACATCACTTCCCCTTAACTCCACAAACCATTTAACTCCTTATTGTCCCCAGTCCCAGTCACACCTACCTGACTTAACCACAATAAACTCCCCCCTTTCCCTCCTAAAATACCCCCATTCACTAAAAGAGGGTCCTGGACAAATTGGTTTGTCCCAAACCTCATTTGTCCCAACCCCATTTTAAATAACACACCAACACCAAAAGACAGTTGACAATCTTTATTAATACAACCTAATCATTAACTTTATTCACATAAAACAAATAACGGTAAACTTCACAATCCTCGACGATCTCAAGGCAACGTACCTACTCACCCTGGCTGAGTCATTCATCATGGTAGTGTACCCACTCACCCTGTCCAAACATCCATCAGGGCAGACTACCTACTCATCTTGCCAAACCTTAAACAGGCAGCGTACCTGCTCACCCTTTCAAATTAACCATCATCCAAATAAGTTCACTTATTATCAAGCAGCGTCCAGCAACTCACTTGATCCCCATCTAAAAGCCATGACCACCTTCACCTAGAGGGGGAACAGAAGAGGACAATCATGTCCCTCTTTTCTGCCCACCAGCGTGAACCCAGGCTGTTCCCCTTCTTACCCCATAGCCTTCATCATACCCTCTAGAAACAATTTCAAGTGAATGCTAAACAAATCCAAATCAACATCACTGAAATGCGCCCCATCTGATCGAAACCAAACTACATCACTATCCAAGAAATCCCTATGCTTGATGGTCATCATCATCTTCTTTTGGCTGTTCCCATTAGGGGTCACCACAGTGGATCATCTGTTTCCATTTATTCCTGTCCTCTGCATCTTGCTCTGTCACACCAACCACCTGCATGTTCTCTCTCACCACATCTATAAACCTTATCTTAGGTATTCCTCTTTTCCTGTTACCTGGTAGCTTCATCCTTAGCATCTTGCTCCCAATATACTCAGCATCCCTCCTCAGCACATGTCCAAACCAATGTAATCGTGCCTCTCTGGCTTTGTCTCCAAACCTTCCAACCTGGGCTGACCCTCTAATATACTTATTCCTAATCCTGTCCACCCTCGTCACACCCAGTGCAAATCTTAACATCTTTAACTCTGCCACATCCAGCTCTAACTCCTGCCTTTTTGTCAGTGCCACTGTCTCCAACCCATATAACATAGCTGGTCTCACTACCCTCTTGTAGACCTTCCCTTTCACTCTTACAGATACTTGTCTGTCACAAATCACTCCTGACACTCTTCTCCACCCACTCCATCCTGCCTGTACTCTCTTCTTCACCTCTATTCCACACTCACCATTACTCTGAACTATTGATCCCAAGTATTTAAACTCATCCACCTTCACCACCTCTACTCCTTGCATCCTCAACATTCCTCTATCCTCCCTCTCATTCACACACATATATTCTGTCTTAGTCCTGCTGACCTTCATTCCTCTTCTCTCTACAGCATATCTCCATCTCTCCAGGGTCTCCTCCACCTGTTCCCTACTCTGACTAAAGACCACAATGTCATCTGTAAACATCATATTCCACAGGGACTCCTGTCTGATCTCATCTGTCAACCTGTCCATCACCATTGCAAATAAGAAAGGGCTCAGAGCTGATCCTTGATGTAATCCCACCTCCACCTTAAACACATCCATCACTCCCACTGCAGACCTCACCGCTGTCACACTACTCTCGTACATATCCTGTACCACTCTTACATACTTCTTTGACACTCCCGAATTCCTCATACAATACCACAACTTCTCTCTAGGCACCCTGTCATATGCTTTCTCTAAGTCTACAAAAACACAACGCAACTCCTTCTGACCTTCTCTGTACTTCTCCATCAACAATCTTAGAGCAAACATCGCATCTGTAGTGCTCTTTCCCGGCATGAAACCATACTGCTGATCACTAATCATCATGTCCCTTCTTAACCTAGCTTCCACTACTCTTTCCTATAATTTCATGCTGTGACTGATCAATTTAATCCCTCTGTAGTTACTACAGCTCTGCATATCACCCTTATTCTTAAAAATCGGTACCAAAACACTTTTTCACCATTCCTCAGGCATCCTCTCACTTTTTGATGATATACATACCTAAGACCCCTAGTTGCCTGGCCAACTCTGGTTAACAAACCTCCTAACCTGCTCAATAGGCCAATAACTAACCACATTCCTCCAAGTCAAAAGTGGAACTAACTCTAACCACACTATACACATACCAGGGTACAATGTCTGCATCTTTAACAAATCCTGTAAAATGATATCCACCAACCGTTTCTTTGAAAGGATTCCCAGATCATTACCTCTTAAGTGCATCACTAATATTTGGGAATAACTTACTCTCAACCTTACCTGTTCAAACTCATGCATTAGTTGATCCCATCTAAGCCCTCTAACCCCATGCCAAGTCACTGTCCAACCTAACTGAGACAAACCCAAGTTTTTACCATCCACCCTAACCACTGCCCATTTCTCTGCCCACTGGATATAAGAATGACCCAGGATGCCAATCTGCTTTCCTAAAAGAAAATAAAGGAAGATCAATAACATATACAAAGCAAAAATTTATCAAATATAAGATAAAAATGCATTAGAAGACCACCTCCCCACTCTTTTGATAACCTCAATGGATCTGCCATCCCTAGCCAAGTCTGAAGCCCTACCAATGTGAATGGAATGAGAGGCAAACCTCTCCGCTGGAAACCCCATAAAATGAAAAACCCTGCTAATGAGATGTACGAGCTGGCCACTTGTCACCCTCTCACCCCCTTACCAGCTGCTGAATGGAAAACCAGATCCTGTGGGCCCCCCACCTGTGTCCATCTTAATTCTGAAGCCCACCTTACTGGGCAAACTCCAACATTCCTATCTGCTTTGAGTACTACCACTGTACCTTTCCCCAACTGATCTGTCTTAGTCTTCCACAACCCAATGTTAACCAACCCAGAACCTGTCCTTACATCCCTCCAAAGTAATGATCCTAACAACTCAGACACTTAAAACGCACCAAAATATAACAATACACAAAACGTAACCCACATAACGTAATCCAAGGAGTTACCTTCCAGTAACGCTAAACCTTTCAACAGCACCCTCATCAGCAGCCATTGCATATCACTGCACTCCCCAGCCTCTTTTCCCCATCCTTTCAACATACGCCTTACCATCTATGACTTCATAAAATCATGTAACCCAGATACCAATGCAAATATGGTAATTGCAGCTAATTCCACCCTAATTGGTTGTAAGGCTTTACCTAAACCCTAGGTTCGAGCTAAATAATGAAGCAGAAACTCCTCAGACCACACCCCTTCATCTTTTGGCAATTGCAAAACAAACTGATCAAATTCACAAAGGCCCTACCGTAAGCCTCCCTTGTAGACACCCCCCAAGAATGACGCACTAACCTCCTGGTTATCTTCTCCCAAGGTTCCACACCTCCTCTGGCAAGTGTACCGGCACTTCCTACACCCCTGGTGCCAACAGTCGAAACCTGGAAAACTGAAAACGGGACAAGCTATCAGCAATGCCATTCCTTACCCCAGACACATGCACTCCTGTAACTTAAAAATTTATTAACAAACTCTGTAAAACCAACTTATGTAAAATCAATAACAGCAATTCTATTCTGACCAGCTTCTTCTACAAAACCTGCACCACTGCCATCTTATCCTAATGGAAAATTACCTGCTTCCTCCCGTAAATGATCCTTCCAAACTACCAAAGCAACCTCTTTTTTCAATTCCTCCTTCCAATACAGAGGCCACTTAACTGCAAACCAGTGTCCACCAAAATAAGCCCCCATGCCAATGCCCCCTGCTTTGTCCGTGAATAACTGAAGTTCTGCTTGCCCCACCCAGTCTATCTGCCAAAAGTAAATCCCACTGAACTGATCCAAAAAACACAACCACAGCAACAAATCCTCCCGAACCAATTTATTCACCCTAACCCAGTGGTGTTTACTCTTGCCCTCTTTTAACAAAAATGCCACTGACCTACAGAAAGTATGCCTTGGATGCACCGCCCAACATGCGAAATTCTGAAACCCTAACAGCTCCATAACTGTCCAGGTCTGTACCTTATGTTTAGCCACAGCCGACTTTATTATAGCCTTCAGTCTGTCTATCTTATCCATAGGCAGGCAAAATAATCCCCGTTCTGCACCCACCAGTAATCCCAAAAATTCTAACGCTCTTGCTGGACCTTCCAACTTATGTTGAGCCAAAGGTCCTCACACATGCTCATAAATTCCCGCAACCCTTCCTGCACACCTACTCTTCCCTCCCCAACTGGCAAGAAATTGTCCAAGTAATGTACCACCTTCTGTATACTGACCCTCTGCTGCCACACCCAATGAAGTACCATACTAAATTTCTCAAATGTTGCACATGCAACTGAACAACCCATTGGCATAGATTTGTCAAAATAAAATTTGTCACCCACTACTATACCCAGTAATGGCCAGTCCTCCAGCCTGATTGGCAGTAAACAAAAAGCAGACTCAATGTCTACTTTTACTAACCACAGCTCCTTAAAATCCCTAATTACCCTGATGGTGTCATCTATGGATACATAACTAACTCTGGCATCCTCACCTGCAATGAAATTGTTAACAGAGCCCTCCTCGGGATATGACAAATGGTGAATTAACTTAAACTCGCCCGCCTTGTTTCTTTGGTACTAGCTCCCATGATGAAACCTTAAAAGTAACAAAAGGTGGACTATCAAAAGGGCCCAATAACCGACTTGCCTGACACTCCTTCTTTACCAAACCACCTAATATATACTTCTTGCCCTGCACTGAGTGCAGATTCTTACAAACCACCCCATCTCCAACCACCCTAGATTGAAAAAGGAAGCCTTGATGAAACCCATCTAATATCTCATCCTTAAGCACAAGGTCGGGAAAGCCTCGGAGCATCTGTCATAAAACCTTCACCTTAATGGGGAAAGGCAACCCTTCCTCTATTACCCCTAAAAAACCCCACCTCCCCATAATCCACAAAAATGACCTCTACCCCTAACTGCCTGAAACCCCTGAATGGAGGGAAAGCTGCCTTCCCCTGACGTGAAGTTCACATTCATAGAATTGATCTCATGGTGCCCACACTGAACGGCCAGATGATTCACCCCACACCTTAACAAGAGTGCAAGAACTTGCACCCTACCCACTACCAACTGCCACTATTAAAGTTCCAACACACACCAACCCCTTCTCCCCCTTTTCTTCCTCTAGTAAGCCCCTCATAACTGTCCATCATGGTAGACAATCAGATGTCAGGATGTCGTACCTCCCAGCAAAGAGAATGATCCACTGCTTTCTGTTTCCAGAACCTCTGGTCATACCATAACTAGGCGTTCCCTGGCCGTAAGCACTGCATCTCTTGAATCATGAAAAAGTAACCCAGAAAGGGAAAAGCCAAAGTCCCATCCTTTTAAACTGCACCACCATGTAATAAACAAAACTGACTACCCAATTATCCCAGGTCCTAGGACGAATTCTAACTACCCTCTTCCTCCCCAATGCGGTCAGGGCCACCAGCAAATTCTTACTATAAACTGACTCAGCCTCAACCAATCAGTGTACCCCTTCTGCATTGATTAACTCGAATACATCCACATCTTCCTCTTTCCAAAATTTTTCCTTAACTGAATATGGAATGTGTGGTGTCAAAAAGACTGCACCTGATCCCTGACCCAAGGCCTGTGAGGTTACCCAGTCACCTGGGTGAAGGCCAAAATCAGAACCTAGCTCGGAACCCAATCCCATGCTACCCGCTAACCCTGCACTAGCCCTTTAATTGCCCCCACACTGGCCCCAGAAACCACTGACCCTCCACCACAGCACACCCCACGGTATTCCATTCACTACCAAAATCAATCCCCCTGGGCTCCCCATCTTCCTCAACTTCCCCCACATCCTCAGTGTCTAACCCACCTGCCAAAACTGTTGATGCAAGATCATTACCTGAAGCTCCGTCAGTCAGAAAAGGCAGTGTTCCATGCCAAGACTTATGGTGACAGCTCAGGGGAAGAGGCAGTGAGTATGGAAGGAGGTGGTTACAGCTGGCCTATCAGCATAAGTCTTGGAATGGAACACTGCCTTTTCTGACTGGGTTCCTGCACCTGCTATGCTGCACCGCATCTGCAGTCGACACCTCTTCTTCTGCCTGTGACACTATGTTCTCCCAACTCTCCCACAGTCTATGCAAGTTAGCCATCTGTAGAAAGAGAGAAAAAATATATATATTATTAGCCAGCAGTTACAGCCATAAGTTCACCCACTTTGACCTCCACCCCGTTGCCCCCAATCCATCTGGCCAATGAAACCAGGTACACCAATCTCCTCAGCATAATGACTCAGCAGCACCAGAAATGCATGCCTTACATAACCGAGTAGCTTTGGCCCATAGCAAACATGATCCCTGTATCTAAGTCTTTCAATTAAAAACAGCAGCTTACAACTGGCATGTTAGAAAGGTATCAGACCCTGTGCACTACAGTCAGAGCAACCTACCACCATGCCAAACATGCTGTGGGCCAAAGGACTGCAACCCCAGTTCAGCGTGGACTAATCATACATCTCTTTATGTACTATTTTTTTTTATATTTCCTACTATGTAAAGTTCTCTCCCATCAGTGGAGCCCTCCTACCGCCCTCCCAACCCCCAAAGGCACTGTGATGGCCTTGCCTTATTCCTTTATGTTTCCATTTTTTTTTGTTTTTAATAATATAGGGGAGCTAAGCAATTTTTTTTTTTAAATAATATAGGGGAGCTAAGCAATTAAACAGCTCTGACAGAGCTGTTCCCTTCCAATAGAGCTCATAGGCCAACAGAAATGGCTGAGCACTCCTGTCACACCACGGTGGAACACCCTCTCTACCAACAGTTCCTCACCTCACTGCGCATGTGCCAAAACCTCTGTCACCCAGTCAGATGTTTATTAGCCTGGGAAATTGCCTATAAACCCCTCCTGAAGACCAGCAACCAAGAACGGACCCACACACTCATGACCCACCGGATCGACCATCAAGTCACTGGCCATGCACATGGAAATCAAGCAGCACAAACAGGCAGTGTACCAACCAAAAGGCAGCAATGAGATGTGGGCACGAGGCCACGCAGAACAGATCCACCCCCTCCAGACAAAGCAATGCACCACAAGGTCACCAAGAGACAGCAGGGAAGCAAGCAACAAAACTGGCCACAACCTCCTTGAAAAACCCGAAGTAAGACAGGGAAAAAACAGCCATGTTCCAAGTGAGAGGCATGCACATTTCACATCTTAACTCTCACAGCTGTTCTGTCCCCACTCACACCCAATGTGGCCCTCGCTCACTTGCCAACCCCCCCGCGCCCCCATCTGCCAACTCTTATATATATATATATATATATATATATATATATATATATATATATATATATATATATATATATATATATATATATATATATATATCAACACACACACACACACACACACACACACACACACACATAACCCGTCACTGAAGCACTCCATTTCATCACACACCCTCAAAGGTCTACCTACCACTGAAGTACCTACAAGGTCATCTGAATGTGGATTAGCTTCACCAGCTCCGCAACTCACACCTAAATGTGACACCACTTCCTCTGCTCCCAAATATATAAGCTAAGTCCCTCCCTAACCTACATCACTTCCCCTTAACTCCATAAACCATTTAACCCCCTTATTATCCAAAGCTCCAGTCTCAACTACTTGACTTAACCACACCAAACTCCCCCCTCTTCCCTCCTAAAATACCCCCTCTCCATTCACCAAAAGAGGGTCCTGGACAAATTGGTTTGTCCCAAACCTCATATGTCAGAAAACACAAGTGTAGTTGAAAATGTATTCCATATGTGGGAGTCATGTCACTTTAAAGAAAAATGATGGTCTAGAACAAGAGATATATATTACTTTTTGCTTCCATAGACTGATCCATTTCTGCATGAAAATGGATATTACAGCTAATATTAAGAACTAAGAAAATGTCAACATAAGACATTTATTGCAGTCTCGAAGGATATCATAAGGCTTATCCTGCCATACTGGAGTCTGCAACTTTTTTCAGAAATTGCTTTTGAGTGGTTCTTTTTATATATTATTGTATTTTGAACGCTTACCACTATCATACCTCTCAACTTCTTAAAGCAAGAAAGCTAGCAAAGCCATACATAATGGGGGGACAAAGGCACAAAAATATTAACACTTTTAAAGTAATGCTCTTACAAACTTAGAAAATTGATAGAATAATAGATTTTGCATTAGCATGAATTTTCTGAAAGGTATGAAGTCTGAAATTCAAATGTCTGTCATTATTTTCTGACTTCAAACCTGAATGATGTGCCAATGATCTGGCAGAAAATCACAATTTATATGAGAACAGACCAAAAATATGAGGCAAAAATCTGGACATTCTGCGAAAATCTGTACAGTTGAGAGGTATATAATCCAGAATTCAGCAGTCAGAAGTCTTTTTTTTTTCAAACAAAACAACACAAAATAAATGGAGAATAAACTAATAAAATTCAAGTTTGTAATAATTAAGTGCCTTTGACATAAATGTGGTCTTCTTCTGAGTCTGAATTCTGAATCTGAAGTATTTTTTATTTTTTTTTTATTTTTTTTATTTTACATTTGTTAACCGGGCTAGTCCAACTGGATACATGTCCATTTTCAGTGAAGGCCCGGGGAGAAAAGCTCCAAGTTCAAAGACATTCTCTAATACATATTAAAAATATACAGAAACATCTAATACAAAAAATTTACTACATGACTTTCAAATAGTGTTAGTCATCTTCAGTATAATAAAATTTACAAAAAGCACTGAAAGGGGATGAACAGAAGTGTTCAGCATGATACATAGTACTCAGGAAAGACAGTGTTAGGAATTGAGAAAGGTAGGTTAGTTTAGAAAATAGGTCCATGCCTAGTTTTGAATGAGAATTTTATGTTTTGATGGTAACAGATAGTTTGAACACACCAGTTAGCCAGGGTTGGTGCAAGAGCATAACCAGTGATTAGTGAGGAAATGTTTTAGGTTAGTTTTGAATAGTAGGAGAGAGGTTAGGGTTGTAAGGTTTTGTGGTAAGTGATTCCATATTTTACCAACTGAATTAGAGAATATGGAGTCCCCTGCTAAATTATTTGATAAGGAAGTGTACATCAGCATTTTGTTAGTGGAGCGTAGATTCCTCAAGTTATTATATGATGTTATGAGGGTAGATAGAATTGGGGTGTTGTTGGGTTGGTGAAGGACTTTATGGGCGATTATAAGTTGGTTAAATTGTAATAGGTGAGGTAATTCGAGCCAGCCTAGTTGTTTTAGATTCTGACAGTGATGAGTCCTGTATAGAGAGTTAGTAGCAAATCTGGCAATATTATTATATGATCTAGCTAGTTTGTTGAGATTATTTTTAGACAGATTGGTATATATGGGGGAAGCATATAATAGGGTAGAGATTAAGTGGGTTCTAGCTATTGTGGTTCTGGCTAGTGGTGTCAGGAAATGTTTGATTCTGTAGAGGGATCCAAGTTTTTTGTTAGTAGATTTTATTGTAGTGTTTATGTGAGTGTCGAACTTTAGTTGATTGTCAGTTGTAATACCTAAGAGCTTGGTGGTGGGGTCTGGAGAAATAATGGTACCATTGTTGGATATAAGTGTGAAATGAAGAGGGGGAGATAAGTGAGAGGGTGTAAAGAGCAATAATTTGTTTTTTTTTTGGGTTGAGGAGAAGAAGTAAACACAGTAAACCAAACTGCTCACTAACATGACTGATCAGTACAGCAAGATAAAGAAATTGATTTTTATCTGTTTTATGAAGCAGTGTTGTTCAGTTTGTAATGTATGTATTTGTTTGTATTATCCTTTTATTCAATATGCCTGTTAAATCGAATAAAAAGTTAATATATATGATGAAGTCTTTATTTCCCTTTCCACCATAATATAATGACATGGTATTTGGAAGGAGTGGCACAACCTCTCTCACCCACCCAGCAGAAAAATGTTGTGTCATTGCTTGCCTAATTATATTAATACAAATATTAATGTTTGTTGTCTAAGCTATTACACTTTTTTCTGTAGACAACATAGTAATGCTAAGAAAATCACTGGTCATTTTCCTTGAACATCTACCTTCTGCTTCACCATCATACTTCACAGGACTGTTAGCCTTGAGAAAACTGTTCTGGTACTTCACACCTGAATAATTTGTGAAAGAGGTACTAATTTATGTATGTACTGACACTGAGTAGACAGCAAACGCAGAGCATTTTCCTCTGGAATGACACTGATGAGTGCCTCAGCCCTACAATTGGAACAGTGTAGAGCTTGCTGTAGGGAAAGGAAGAGGGGGCTGAGGGTAGATGGGACTAGAATGATGATCTGCATGCCATACTCATTGGCCTGCAGCATGGCCCAATGTTCAGCAGCTCAATCTCTCTCTTAAAGATCGATGCATGACTGCGTATACGAAAAGAATGATACTTATTTGTGTCACTCCTTACTCTACCTAAAGGGGGCATTGTACTCTGGTGTAAAGCAGCAACACCAAGTTGTGACAGAGCTTGTGTCTTATATATATTAGATGGTTTAGCCCAGGAACCAGAATGAAAACCAGGTTGGGGAGAAGGAGGCAGCAGCACTGGGTGCAAGCTTTTACAGGTCATTATCAGCATCTCAGAAGAGTTGTTGATCAGGCACAAATATAGTACCGACATTCAGTTAAGTAGCTAAGCCCTTTAGATGTTAGTAACTGCCGCAGAAAGTTAGTAGAAGGTCTTTACTACAGTTCTGAGGATGATTTTTTTTTTTTTATTTAGCCCTCAACTTACAATAGACCTTTTATTTATTTATTTATTTATGTATTTAATTTTTCTCCTCAGCTTTGGGTTAAGGTAGAAGGAAGGGGGCTGACGGGAGGCACCTCTCTGAGAACTTCCCAGAGCATCAGTTGAACTAGTTATTGCTTTGTGTGGAACAATAACTTTTGGAATAAATTCTGAACATTTTGCACAAACACATACTACCTTAGGGCCATCAGTGATGTACTTTACATGCATTTGGTAATTGTCATTAAAATGGTCATTCCATGGTAGATGTTTATTTATTACAGTGTTTCATTTGTGTTATTGCATTGAATGGCAAGCATTATACACTGTACAAGGAATCTTATCTTCTTCCATTTTGCTTTTTTAACTTCTGCCTTAATATATCTGGATTTAGTTTATTTTTTTTTAATTTATTGTCAGACTGAATAAATGACTGATTGATTGACTGTGCTGCATTCAGTGTCACTTTAGGTTGAAATGTGCTGCAGACTACAGAAAATGTTCCTGCCCACCATAAACTGTTTCTGCCCCAAAAGGCAGGGCCAATATAATTATGCAATCAGGAAATAATCTTACAGCTACACAACATACACTAAATGCAAATACCAGTTTATTAAACTTAATAAATATAGTTCCACTGCTTTACTTAAATTTAAAAGTACATATCTTAGAATCAGAAAGTTGACTTTATAAAATGATAGCACAAGTACAGCAAAAAGAAATGTTAAAAGATAACCTTTGAATGTGACCTTTAAAGTTTATGTTTAGAATTAGAAATAGTGCTACAGCATGGGTCAGGGTGTGTGTGTGTGTGTGTGTGTGTGTGTGTGTGTGTGTGTGTGTGTGTGTGTGTGTGTGTGTGTGTGTGTGTGTGCGTGCGTGTGTGTGTGCGTGTGTGTGTGTGTGTGTGTGTGTCTGTATGTGTTCAAGAGACAGACCAAAGTGTCTACATGTTTTTTTCATGCACACCTTCGCACACACACACTTATGCACACCCATAGTGTGTGTGTGCGCGTGTGTGCATGTGTCTGTGCATCTGTATCTATTTGCATCTACATTTGTGTGTATCATATTATGGTCTATCATTCAGTTCAATACTGATCCTATGTTTTATATCACTGCTTACTAGTACATACTTTGGATCTCACAATGTCCTGAAGAGGGTAAAACAAATATCACAAAATGAGTAAATAAGTGAATGAATGACTGAATGAAATCTGTGATTTTCAAATATATCGACCCAACCCATTAACCTAGAAACTTAAAACTCTGAGCTCAGAAACCTGAATCTGAATTGAACTGTAAAACTGTTTCATCATCTGTTTAAGCTCAGATTCTATCAGTCCCATTAGGTTTGCTAACAGAAAGTGAATGCCTCAAGCCCAACTATTCCCTACACAGTAAAAGCAATTTCCAGACTTGTCAGAATGTTTGAGACTTTGTAGCACTTGATATCAAGGTCTTTCAGGTGTAGATCCTGTGAGAATATTTTTATTTTGGAATATATATCTAACGTGCATGCACATTGGTATCGGTCTACCTTTCTTTGACCATACACCATACCACCTGCGAGTAAGTACAAGCGAATATCTGTGGACTCTATGCTTAAAAAAATAGCTCTAACTACAACTGCAAGCAATGCAGAACCTGATACAGCTGCTATAAAAGAAATTTCTCTGTCTTATCTCACCTCGAATTGTTTTATTCCTAACCTTTTAACATACAACAATTATTATTCATAATACATGTACTACAACATTTTTGCAGACTGCTTCAGCCTTGACTTCCCAACCATCACAGTATCATACAAATCAGATTTTCCAAATATCACTGTATAATAAAACAGTAAGCTGCAGTGGTATGGCGGTAGTGTTGTTACCTCACAGCAAGAGGTTCTCCCGTTCGATTCTCGGCTGGGCTTGGGAGTACCTTCTGTGTGGAGACTGCATGTCCTCCCCACGGTTGGGTAGTGTTCGAAAGACATGCGTACGTGAATGGGTGTGCCTTCGTTGAAGGTTGGGCGTTGAGCTGGCACCTTGGCGTTTCGTAAAAATCTACTGCCAATGATTAGCGGACCGGAGTTCCGCTGTGGCGACCCCTTACCAGGAAAAGCCGAAAGACAAACAACAACTGCATAATAAAAGAAGCAAACAAGCAAAAAAGGCTGTTCAAACCAAGTCTTAATCCCAGCATCATGCATAATTAAAATCTACTTGTGTCACATTGACACATTTATCATAACTTTTGCATATTAGTTATGAGATTTCCATACTAGTTTGCATATAAAAGTTAACATAATACATAGAAAAGTGACTTATTTTTTATCCAGAGTTTTAAAGAACTTCTAATAGCAACATTTTGCAAGAAGACATTGCAGTTAACTATTAAATCAGTGCTATATTTTGACTACAGGATGTTAACGTAAACACAAGCATATGGACATGTGCGTGTATGTATATAATGTAAACAGATGCATACACACACACACACACACATACATTGCAATATATAAAAATGCATATGGATAAACATATCCATTGTGCATGTGTGTGTGTGTGTGTGTGTGTGTGTGTGTGTGTGTGTGTGTGTGTGTGTGTGTGTGTGTGTAAAACTCCTCTTCTTCAAAAGTGTATTTATAAATTCTGATACACAAACACATCTATACACTCATTCCCATCTGGCTACTATGGTTGCTGGGTGGACACTGCAAATGGAATTCTCATGTTATGGGCAAAGATGGTTGCAATTAGGTTGTATGCTTCCATTGCTGAATAATTTGTTACTGTTTCGTATTCCACAGTATATGTGGTATTCTTAACTAACTCCATAATTTAAAGGCATAACGTTTCTTCTAGTCTATTTTCTTCATCGTACAAGGTATGCTTCCATATTATGGCACTGAAAATAAGATCGGCTGGATACGTTGAAGTTTCATATGCAAGGACATAGCTTTGCACTTCACATTTTTATCTAGACCCTTTATCTAGATCCTTTATGACCATTCTGCCAAAAGAATTCATTATTAGTGCTCTAAGAAGGATAACGTCATCCATCATGTCTATGTCTACATATAGAAAACATTTATTAGTTTTGCCAGTTGTCAAGATCTTTGTCTTCTTCATATTAAGGTGCAAACTCATTTTGAAACTATTTAATCTTGATGAGCAGAGATTTTAGGTAGTCTTCACTTTCAGTGAGTAATGTGATGGCAGTAGCATAGCAAAGGTCATTAACTGTTTTTCTCAAATGTTCACACTTCTGTTTTCTTCATACACTCTTTTTCCCTGATTATTTTCTGTGCATATAAATTAAGCAAGTATGACGAATGTATACAGATGTGTAATATGTATGTATATTTAGGAATTCTAAACCATTCCGTTTCAACTGGTCCTAATGATGCTTCTTGAGTGATGTAAGGACTGCACATGAGAACTCTTATTACTCTGGTATTGCCATGATTGGGCACAAGAACTATTAGTTGTTCTGGTATATGCATGCTTCTCAACATAGCACAGAGATTGTCATAATTTAAACAATGGTACTGCTGTTATAAATGAAACACACACATATAATTTTAATATTCTTTTCCGCTTTCAAGGGTTTACCCTTTTGAGTCCTATCATCACATGATACAGTAAGAATTCAGATGAAAACACAATAATCCTATGAGACGGCATGTTTATAGTTGTCTGAAATATCTCCTCGAAGAGAACAACTGTCAATCTTCGCTTCCAATATGCTCAGATAATTTTTCCTCCAGCATAACAAAAAAAAAATCACTCATACCGATGTGATTACTTCTGAATTACCATCATACACCATCAATGTGGACTTTCTAAGAATGTAATTTAGTGAGACAAGGTCCATAAAATACCACTCAGATGGTTACTTTTACAGTTTTGTCATCTCTTCATCTTCTCTTTGAAAAACTTATTCCTGAAACCTTTCCATCTCTTTTTACCAGAAGATGAGTCATTTGCCTACTTCACTCAAAAATATCTATGACTTCTTAACAGTTTTCTCTGTGATATGGACACTGTTTTTAAAAGGGTTTGGCTTCAAGTTGTTTGTACAGACCATGACAATAAACTGCGAATAGAGGGAAAAGGTGACCACACATTGATATTGCAGCCCCATACTACATGTTATTTAATTTACTGGTGTACTGAAGGAAATGCAAAGATAAGAAAGCAGATTACTCCTGTGAAACAATATTTAAAGAAATGTCCATGCATGTGTACTCTCTATCCATAAGTATTCAGTCAAAGATTAAAAACATTGCTCATATGGTACCTGTCATGGTTATTTTCTTGAGTTTTTTTATCAAAATGTCATATTAACTGACAATACAGGTGCTTGATAAGTCTGCTATTATACAATGACTTGCCATTAACATTCAAAAATGTGCACGCTGATTGGCCAGCCCAACCAGAGCATGCATTGTAAAATCGAACATATACCAACAGAAAAAAGTCCTGTCGCCAGGACTTTCTTCTGTTAATATATGCTATGGATCTTTCCAGTTTTCTTGAGTTTAAAAAAATAAGATAAAATAAACTTTGAAATCCAAACAGTTCATAGGTGTGAGAGAGGGAACAGAGAAAATACAAGGAAAATCAGCTATGTTATGCAAAACTAAAGAAATATACCTGATTATCCTTGTATTTTCTCCATCCTGTTTCTTCTGTACATGTGAAAAGTGCAGATTTCCGTTTTTTCTTCATTAAAAACAAAAGAGAAAACAAAAAAAAAGCAACAGAGATCTTCCTTTCTCAGTTGCTTCCTTTACAAAAGTACTGCATAAGCCTGGGAATGTAAGTCCCATACACATGTGTGCTACATCAAAAAAGACCCATGATACCGAGAAAAAAGTGGAAGAGCACCACGGTGACATTATATAAACACATTGTTTAAGAAAAGTAAGTAACTTTTTTCTTAAGTAGTGTCATTGTATAATAGCAATAACCTTTGTCTAGGTGTGGGTAATGCTGGCTTTACTCACATCCAGCCATGAGTTATTGCTATATTATATCATTTCTTTTCCAAACACCCTTGACATCATATATATGACATCATATTGAGATATCTTCCTGTCTCTCACAGCGCATCAGAGTTACTCTGTTTGTTTCATAATGGTAAAAAAAAAAATCCCAAATAAGTATAATAATTTAAATCTTGTTTTGGTAATGAACTACATGCAAATTTAGTGAAACATTGGCATCTATAATAGTTATGTCTGGTTTTGCCATTGTATTATAAACAGATCTCTTACAGACAACATTGTCTCAGAACTCTGGAAAGAGGCCTACATGTTTGTTTACTCCAATGAGAGAACTGGAAAAAGCCATATTAGTTTCACTGTAAAACCCTCTCATGTACTCTCCCTCCAATACAAGTGAGAAGTCATTACATAAACAACTGACTATAGTCTATGTGCTTGAGCAACATAAACCTCTGTTTGGGATCTGTCATGCATTCCATTCTAGACAATGTGTGAAAGTGTCTGCAATTCAAGAGAAAATGTAAGCCATGGGGTTCATGGATAAGAATGAGAGACTATCAGCACTGTTTCTTAAAACAGATATCAAAGGACCGAATCAATTATTCATAAATTATTAAACATCCACTGTCCACCATGACCAGTATCCAGCAGTTTCATACTGGGACCATTCCTCCTCTCACATTTCAGAAATGAAACATGCAACAAGGATGAAATGTATTCTTGATTCAGTAAGAGGATCATGCTGTTCTTTCCTCTCCTTATCCATACTCATTGCCAAATAATAGTACTGACTTCAGAAACTAAGAATGATGGTTATAGTAGAATAGATTGACCCTGAATGTCATCAAACTAGCGTAATTTTGTATAGCAATAAATGCCGATAACTAGCTAAACCTTTGCATGAACTATCCATGGTGCTTGAAATAACATGAGGATGTATCATCCCGCTAGCAGTTTAGATTTGACTTTCAGTCTAGAATCTTCTTGATCTGAATGCCCAAGCATTTCACACAGCCTATAACAAACTGAGTCTACAATACCTTTCGCTAATGCTGCTTCACCCTGGAAACTAAAACCATAGCCATGCTGCTTGCTACTTTCTCCTTTTTGGAGGGGTAGTTCTTAATTCCTTGCTTCATGAAGATGACTTTCACAATTACTGTTTTTTACACCATTGCATAGTGATGTTTGCAGATGGAGTGCTTGATACACCCAATAAAATTAGAGCCATACAAGATACACAACATTCTTAGGTACATTAACAGCTGAACAAATGCTTCTAAGCATGGGGCCACTGACTTTCGTTGGGGATATTAACACTTGCCAGCACTGTGACTCAGAGGCAGCCAGAAGGGCAATAAAGTCCCCAGGGCCCTATGCAGCATAATATATATACAGAAATGCTTAACTGATTATCTGCACAGACTCCGCAATTTATACACAGAAATGGCACCCAAAATGGCTGCACTATGTTTACAGGCAAAGACATGTGCTGCAGCAACAGCAAGATGAATATGTACTGTTGAGACATTCCTGAGACAGTGGGAGATTGGGAAGTTGTAAGAATTACGCAACAACACTATAAACCATTTTGGATGTAACAGCAGCGTAGAAGTTTAACCTCAAATGTCCTTAATTTGCACACTTTACAGGGCTCATAAGCAGTCATGTGTTGCTGCACCCGCTGCTTTGGTACTTTCACCGAAGAATGGAGGTGGGGTATTGGCTATGTCACATGCTAACCTCAGATGAAACAAAACTATGCCCGTATGCATGTCATTACATTCACATCTCCGAACACCAATTAGGTATGGTTTGCACATGGAGAAGGGGCACACATGCAGACGTCAGTGTCTCTGTTTGTAGCTTATGAGCATAATCATCAGTGACTCCCTTGACAGCCATGCATGAGACGACATCATCCATCTGTGTACCATATATGTGCCCTCCATGCTCTGGCAGATGAATACCTTGCAGTGCACACCTTCCTAGTCTTACTTATGGTAGCAGCAGTTGTGGGCATAAAGGATATGAGGAGCATAGACAGTTTTGTATTTACTAGGCTGTGTCTATCTCAGAGAATATGTCTATTCAGAATGAACTCCATTTTGTTATACCAAGCTTAAGCCTCTATATCTAGTATGGGGTTAGTTAAACTGGCCATTGGTCTCTTTGGTGTGTGTTACATGCATCACACAGAGTTTCCCCATGGATCTGCCAACAGTTTTAAGGTCAGTTTTGTACTCTATGAATTCTGCTCCACTGAATTTTCACGTAGAACTAATCAGTTAATTATGGACATCAACTTATCACATTATAAGGACCAGTGTTGTGTCATTGCATATCTTTTCCAGTGATCTCATTGTAGGCTTTCTTTGAATAGCATTAGTACATTTGCCATCCTATTTACTGTATACTGCCCCTACACAGTGGACAACAAAACTATCAACCCCACCCTTTAGCACTGCATACCAAAAAATGTGATAGAAATAATAAGTCAAGTATTTTTTTCCTGGAACTAACTCTCCTTCTTGCAGCCAACTATAGATAATACACACTGGATGATGCACTCTGTTAAAGACAGATTTAAATGGCTATAGGATAAGTTGCATAACCCAAAACATGAACAATAATACTTGTTATAACCATATCTGTGTGAAAATAAGTCATATTTGTACTGCTTTTGTCTATTTGAACAAGGTATAATATTCTGCACTGCTTAGCAAATTACACTGCACATCCCTACATTCAGATATTATGGTACAATCCATATATACTCAGAAGGCTTATGATGGTAGTTTTTAACCTGCGTGATAGTGAAATAATGTGCTCTCTTAATGAACATACTAAAAGTGCATAGTTAAATGAGATCCATGGCAAAACTCAGTTTAAAACTACCAATATCCATTCCGCACATATGGAAATTGTTTGGCAAGGCAGTCATTTTTCAGACACAGTGAAACTCCTGCCAAGAGTACTGGGATCCAAAGGAAAATGATTCCCTTCTTAGTGGCACAAAGATAAATGTAGGACTACAGCATGTTACAGTAGTATAAAAGCAGACTAGGAAAAGTGCTGAAAGTGGGAAGAATGAAAAAAAAAATCAGATTCAAGGCAGGTAAATGCAAACTGCACCATAAGGACCACAGCAAGCTTAGGCTAAGGTATTTGCACAAATGAGGAACTAACTACTAATGAGTGCTGATTGCACTTGGAATGGACCACCATGAACAAAATGCGGGTACTGAGACAGCAGTAAATAGTATCATCTGGGTTATAGTCTATAGAAACAATAATGGAATGTTCCTGGTTGTGCTGTACCATGGCTAGGCCACAACTTCACTGTTTGCATTTCAAGAAGCCATACAGGCAGAAGGATATTAGGATGCTGGATGAATTTCAGAGAAATGCCATCAAAAGAGTATGTGAAATAGAGAGGAAAATGTAAGTGCAGAAACTAGTAAGCTGGAACTTTGCTCACTGTACAACAGAAGCAACAACAGTAAGGTATGGCTGTACCAGTTCATGTCAACAGAAGTGAAGGGGTCACCATTAACAAAAGTGAGGGCAGATGAGAAGCAATGACTATTCCAGTATTTGATAAAGTTCTTCACAAAGAGAAAGGTATTTGACCACGGAATGGACTACAAGAACAGATGATGTAGACAGATGCCTCAGAGGCATCCCGAAGGCTACAGAACAGGTTGAGAAATGATCAGGAATGGATGGGATGGATGTCAGATAGAGTATTATGCTGACATAAAGGGTAGGCTACAGAAATTAAATATCTGTTTCTACCATCAAATAAATGTGAGGTAACGTTTTGCACTATGGTTACAAAGGTTCTTTATCACTGTCACCCCTAAACAACTGGTAATGGCGAAACAAACAGCTACAAAGATTTTACTGTATGGTTTCTGTTTATTTATTAATCATCTCAATTACTTGACCATATATTATAATCAATAATGGCCAAGGCAACTATGTCAAAACTGGTATATTTGCATTCTGATTTTGTTTGAGTTCAACATGAACTGGAAACCTTCTGATGGAAGATAAACTGATTTATTCTATTTCTCCAGATACTATTGTATATAAGCTTTATATGGCTACATGTAACCTGTGACATAAAAAACTAACTATACACCACTTAGTAACTATTTCATATATTTCACCATTTATTAATTAGGACTTAATTATGCTGTTATACTCTCTGTGATCTTTATCTAATAATTGTTTGCACTTGCTGAGTCTTGTACTTTCTTACAAAAATTAGCTCTAGGTTCTGTGAACTATTACCAGGCAGAGAGATAGAATTAAATAAATGCAGACATACATGCAAACATGCAAAGATATTGATCATCTCTGTCACTTTAAAATAAAACAGGTTATATAGCAGCATAAAGTCACTTACATATCAAGGAAGATCCTGACCTATTTAAACGAATGGGTGCAAACAATAAAAAAAAAACAAAAAAACTTAATACTTGTCAAGAATCATGATTGGCACTACAGGGGTAAAAGCAGTTCAGAAATAACCTCATAAATAAAATAGCATAGTTACATAAATGTGCAATAGTATATAAGCGTGTCTAATGACAGCAGTTTCACATCTTTGGAAATGTTGCAGATTTCTTCCTAATATGCTCTAAATGATCATCAAACTATTTGTACATTAGAGTTCTAAGATAATACAGCCAAAACATGTCTATTTCATCAGTGGTAGAGTTGTACTGACGTGACTTTTGGCTGAATATAATTAGTGGCAGTTAACATTTGATTTCTTGGTCTCTTTGCTTCCAATGTTGCATTTATTGATTACATCCAAAAATTAGGTAAAAATAACCTTGTTGGAACTAAGTCCAGATGTAAGGACTTGTCTGTAGCAAGTTTGCCGTGGCCAAGATTTTACATGTGGATGTCATTGTTGCAAAAAGAAAACAAATCTGTTGCCTCATAGATTGTAGTGACACTGGAACTGCCATTGGAAAACAGCTAACAGCTTTAATGGTTGTTAACACACCTCATACTGCCATGCAGAGGGAAGTCACATGGAAAGAGCATTAGGAGCATCAACTTTAGAGCTGGCAACAAACTTTGTCCTGCAAGTAATATGGGAGAGTGTGACTGGAACAGTGCATGAAATACTTCATGGAGCCACAGATATATTAGTCAGTGTGAAAGTGCAGCATAAATCAATCAGCATCTTTAAAAGCTGTCAAATACCTTGTTATACCCTATAACCAATTTTTTATGTGGTAGTAGCACATAGGAACAACTAAAACTCCCAAAATATTACAAAATGTAACGATCAGGTATTCGATCATGTCTGTGTTTTGTTATGGGGTCTCACAATGGATGCTCAGAATATGTATATATAAAGAGAAAAGATCTTACCCTTGCCTAGGGAAGAAACATGGTCATCTACTATGGTAAAGGAGACTGAATATACAGACCACACACTACCAGCCCTGCTAACTTCTCTTAATGCATAAAAAGAGGTAATTAAGAAGGCTGCAGACAGACTGTCACATTGTTTTCTGTTCCTTGTAGGTTATTCCCAAGACATTATATACAAGTAAGTAAGACCATGTGATAATGCCAAAGAACGGTCACAAGTACTGTATGAAGAGCTGGGGAATCCAACAACCACAGATACAAAAACTGTGTGTTGTATGTTACCTGTTGTGTAGTAAGGCAACACAACTACTGCTAGAAATAAACATTTAACAGATATAACAATACCTCACTAGTTTGGAGACAGCAATGCCAACTTCAGGTAGACAATATGTGCAGTTAAGAAAAGAAACAGAAGTGTCTAATATTTAGTAATTATCTACAGTTCATGCTCAAGCTATTTTCTTTATTTACAACAAAATGTGTGCATGTAACACGTAAAATATATACAGATGTGTACATGCATGATGACTGAGTAACTGCGGTGGTGGTGGTGCTGCGGTAGTGTTGTCGCCTCACAGTAAGACATTGTCCTGTTCGATTCTCAGCTAGAGCGTCTTCTGTGTTGAGACATGCGTGAATGGGCATACCTTCATTGAAGGTTGTGCGTCAGGGCCTGCAACTCGGCACGTAAAAATCTACTGCCAATCATTAGCGGACCGGAGTTCTGCTGTGGCAACCCCTAATCGGGAAAAGCCGAAAGACACAACAACATGCATGATGACTGAGAATGACAACTGAATATCAGATACTGTAAGCAAAGAGGCCCTGAAGAACAATGCATGCTTGGACAGATACGTAGTAATTTTACCAGAAAATGCATTCCATAAAAAATGACAATGACTGACAGAAGAACTTTTATCTTCGTCTAGTATGAATATCTTAAAATTCTAACAATCTTGATATTGTGTGGCAAATTCATATAATAATTTAGTTCAAAGAAGTTAATCTGATGTTTTCTCATAATTAGCAATCAGAAATTATATTAACTTTCTAGACATGCTAAAACTTCCCAGTTGTAAGTATATGAAATCTTTTTAGAGTTGCCTGCATAGTTAGCTGATTTTCATCACATTGCATAGAGCAAATGTGACCTAATTTCACTGAATGAGCTGAGAAATCTCAAGTGTCTCCCTTCCTATTATACTTGGCATCTTTTTATTAATTTATGTCAGTATGCAGGTTAAATGTCCCAAAATGCACTACAATGAATGTGGAATAGTCTCCCAAAATGTACTATCCAGCTTCAAATAATGCCCATGTGTATAGCAATACCCCTTTTTCTTACAGAAACGTGAATAATTCACTACAGTCTATCTCTAGGGGTGTCAAACACTTCAGAAACCAGATATCACCTATAGTATGGGTGGCTGGTTCTGGTATTTCCTGATTCAGGCTGACACATTGATCTATGCTTCATATATATCACTCATAAGGCACCATATACAAGGAAGCAAACCTATATGATGATACCAGTGGAATACCACAACATCTGTACAAAAACGACGACCAAAGATCCAAAAGGTATGTGCTATGTGATGCCTGTTGTACAATAAACCAAAACAACTACTGCTGAAAATAAACATGGAAGCATTAACTTCAGAAAATAACAACTAAAAAGTGAAATGGAAATGTTATCCAATAGTTTTTGGAAGCACAGTAATCAACTTACATTCGTTTTATAGTAAACGTCACTCATGGTTCAACAGATGATGCATGATTTACGATGTAACTATAAAGTATGTCTACTTGTGGGAATGTGTTGGGAGACCCCAGCTTATGTACTCCCCTCAACAGAAACCTTGGTTAGCCCCATACTATCATACCCTAATATATGCCCAAGGTACTCAGGGACAGAGTCTGGTTGGGTTGCATGGCTAGACTTATAAAGACTCTGCTGTTCGTTAGCCTGGTAAGAACCTATGAAACTAACTGGATCTCCCAGTTTTTTAATACACACACACACACACACACACACACACACACACACACACACACACACACACACACACACACGCACATACACACAGAGGCACATATATATATATATATATATATATATATATATATATGTGAGAGAGAGAAAGATATAGATAGATAGATATGTGTGTATGTCTGTAGATACATATCTATTTCTAGATTTATATCTATAGCTGTACAGAAGTATTTATTTAACGCCTGTCACTCTCATTTTTATTGTGAAGAGTCTATATAGTGCAGTCCTTAGGATTCATTTCTTTGATCATGATGTACATTCTCATTTTGGGATTACTGCTGCTGAATATTAGTAAGTTATATTTTTATTTAACTGTTAAAAACGTTATAGCACAGAGACATGCCCAAGGCAAAAATAAAAGCACAACACTTATTGGCAAAAGCAAATAAAACAAAGGCAAGTGCTTTCACACTACTGAGAGTGCTTCTTCAGACCATAAAAACAAGCTGTCCCAATCATTATTAAATGCAAGGGTCTCATTATAGCCATCCAATAAAGCATGCATATGTCACTAAAAATACTTAATCATTTAAACAAACGAGATGTTTAAAAAAAAAAAACGAGCTTGTTCCACCCAGCTCCTTATCCAGCTATTAAAGTGATTTGCAAGAAGTTTGAGACTGACCTTTATTTAATGTTTAATAATAATAATAGTTCTAGTAGTGAGTTTTATAACTTAAGTAATGTAGAAAAATGGGCATTGCTTGAGGTATGTAATCATGGTAGCTTGGTCATTAAACCTGCCGACAAGGCAGGGGCTATTGTTATCATGGACCATAAGTATTATCACGACTGTATTTTACAGATGTTGACTGATACACATATGTATGAACCTATTGACATTAATTATATTTATACTCACATGACCAGGGTTTCATCAATTATAGAAGGCTGTTTTCTTAATCAGTTGATTACAAAAGAATTATCTATTTGTTGGTTGAGTACCCTTTGATACCGCTGTTTCAAGGCCTACCCAAGGTTCATAAAAATCCTAATAAACCAATATTCAGACCAATAATTTCAGGTAAGGGATGGCTCACTGAGCCATTTTTGATTTTTGTGAAAACAAACAGGCCTGTTTTAGATCAGGCTCATTAAGTATTGAGTGACACTAAAAATTTTTAAATGGTTAGTTATTTTTCTAAAACTTATGTATCAGGCACTGATTGTTTATTATTAACCCTGGATAGTACATCCCTTTTCACTGTTATTCTGAATACTCAAGGCATAGAGATGGTCAAGGATTATTTAAGGAAGCATAAGCATCTCTGATGATAGGATGATAGATGTAGCTTGTCTTTTTCCTGAGGTAGTGCTTGAGAATAATGCATTTATTTGTGAAGGTTTATATGTACATCCAGAAAGCTGGCATAGCTATGGGCACTCCTTGTGCCAATAGCTATGCCAATATGGTTCTTGCCCAGTGGGAATTAAAACACGTTTTGAACTCTCCTGATGTTAAATTTTATAGGCGTTTTTTGATGATGTATTTTTGTTGTGGGGTGGCACTCTTGAACAGTTGAATTGCTTCACTGATTTTATTACATACCACTACCTCTCCCTGATTTTATTACATACCACTACCTCTCCCTGATTTTATTACATACCACTACCTCTCACTGATTTTATTACATACTACTACCTCTCACTGATTTTATTACATACCACTACCTCTCCCTGATTTTATTACATACTACTACCTCTCCCTGATTTTATTACATACTACTACCTCTCCCTGATTTTATTACATACTACTACCTCTCACTGATTTTATTACATACCACTACCTCTCCCTGATTTTATTACATACCACTACCTCTCCCTGATTTTATTACATACCACTACCTCTCCCTGATTTTATTACATACCACTACCTCTCACTGATTTTATTACATACCACTACCTCTCCCTGATTTTATTACATACTACTACCTCTCACTGATTTTATTACATACCACTACCTCTCCCTGATTTTATTACATACTACTACCTCTCCCTGATTTTATTACATACTACTACCTCTTTACTGAGATTTACTTACCATTATTGCTTGGACTCTATTGATTTCCTTGATGTTAGTTTTTCTAAGGGGTCAGGTTTTAATTTCAATACTGACTTATACAGGAAACTCTGTAGACGAAATACCATGCTAGAATGTAATAGTATGCATCCCGGTTATATTTTTAGGAATATCCTCAAGGGACAAGGGATGGGAATCTCCAGGCTTTGTAGTTCGGAGACAGGGTTTCAACACAATCTTAAAGGCCTAAAGAGAGATTTTCTAGACAGGGGGTATAATCATAAGGTGGTCAAAGAAATGTGTTGTGAAGTATCGACCTTAAGAAAGGGTAAGGCACAATCATATTATTCTTTGGATAAGAGCTTGGACAGTGGCAACATAGGCTCTGACAAACATAGGGAACAACATGCTGTATGTCAGGTTTCTATCTCTTTAGATTTTATTAGTGATGTTAATATGGTCTGTGATATAATAACACGCCTATCCTGTCCACTGATGAACATATCAGTGAACTGGTGGGTAATAGACTGAGCTTTGTTTTTAAAAACAAGAAGTCCCTAAAAAGACAGCTCTGTTACAAGAGCTTTTATCAAGTGAAGCCTCACAATAGGTCTGTTCCTGGCACACATGGCTGCAATAATTGTAGCTACTGTGTTTATATTGCTATTTCTGACACCTTTATTCACCCACGGATAAGAGAGGTGATCAGGTTCATTGCACAGGCAGTTTGTCGTAGTACAGATGTAATATATCTTATGAGATGCCATGCCTGTGAATGTTTTTATGTTGGAAAAATGAATTGCTCTCTGATGGAGTGAATAAGAGAACATGTTTATAGTATACGCTTCAGTGATACTAGGAATGCACTTGCCAAACATGGATTAGAATTTGACAATACACTTTTTTTTAGGTTTACAGTCATTCAGAGAGTGAACACAGGCATGAGGATGGGTGATTATAAATTTTTTCTGAAAGTCAGGCGCTTCACTGGATTATTAGACTGCAAGCTGATAAGTCACCTGGTTTAAAAGGGAAGGTCTCTTTACACCTATATTGAAAGCCAAGGATTTGTTTAAAGGATTAAGTATTTTTACTGGTGTATGCCTGCTTTATTGGATGGATGTAATGAGACTCTTGCATTTAATAATGATTAGGTCAGCTTGTTTTTATGGTCTGAAGAAGCACTTTCAGTAGTGTGAAAGCACTTGCCTTTGTTTTATTTTATTTTGCCAATAAACAGTGTTGTACTTTTATTTTTGCCTTGGCTGCGTTCCTGTGCTATAACATTTTTAACAGTTTTATGTGGTTTGGTTTACAGCACAGTTAGTTTCTTGAGGGTTATCTTCTTTTGTTTATATTTGTATTTAATCATATGTTGATTTTGATGATTACTAAGATCTTTCCATGCCCTCCACAATTCCTTGGCATAATGTTTGCTTGGGTCTTGTGCTCCATGAATCATATCAGGTGCTAGAAAGGGGGTAAACTGATACTGTAATCTGTTCTATAAGTAATGTTAAATTTGAATTTTCTTGTATTGTGTTGATTGGTTGGTTGATTTTTTGTTTCCTGTTGTTTTACTAGATTAAGCAGCCTGAGAAATGGTCCTGCAATAAGAGGGATAAGTTGAAATCCTAGCTGTGTATGCATGTGCCTTGAAACTAACAGCTGACTTTTGTACTTCTTCACTATGTCTACCCTGTAGTCTTTTTAAGGACTAGGAAAGACTTTTTTCTATTTATTTTTTTCTGCCGATGAAGGAGGTGGAGCATGGAGCAGGTGTGTGTTTGTCAGCTGCACCAGTCAGCATGCAGTAGTCCTATTATTTCTTCTGAAATTCTGCTCTTGAGAGGTTAAAAACAGTACAAAGCAGGAGAGACTTGTGTGAAAGGGCAAGTGGCACATGCCTGTGCCTTTAAGGTGACAGCAAATTTTGTATGCCTGCCCTCATGGAATTAAAAATAAATTTTTATTTATTTATTTGTTTGTTTATTTATTTACTTCCAAGGCAGGAGGCAGGACAAGGGATGGGTTTATGTTTATGAGTTGTTCCAATGAATAGGCAGCAGTCACACTATTTCTTCTGCTCTTGACGACTAGATATGAGACTCTATGGATGCATCTGCATGTCTCATTTTACTTGAAGATGCAAAGATGCACAAAGGAAGTGTGGAGAAAGTGAGGATTTATATTCCAGCCAAGCATATTTATCTATCCATCCACAACTCCTTTTTCCCATTTTTGTGCATAGGGTGAGAGTGTCACTTCAACACTGACAATCGTCTAGAGCAAGGTTTACACCGCCAGATGTTTAGCTCTTCATATAACTTACTTTTATAGTAAGATACAAGACATTTATATTTTATTCATTTATATCATAGTGGAAGTATTGGGATAATTGTTTAAATCTGATAGCTAAGGGATTCTTAACAGCATGTAATTTTTGTCTTATGTTTGATAGTACTACTGATGGAAGGAATATAGAGAAAAGTTTTTCTCTTAAATGTAAGTCTGCCTTTGTGAAAGTGAATTTTAGTAATCTTGGCACTAAGTTTTGAGAGTAGAAGGTGATGTTTAGAATTTATATATATATATATATATATATATATATATATATATATATATATATATATACACTGAGAGAGGTGACAAAGAGAATAGCTTTTGAGTTACATGCAGAAAAATCTCAATGAAATCAAACTCTAGTCATGTGAGCATTCATGTAAAGAGTGTAGAAAATAGTGTCCGTATATTTCTTGATTGTTAAAGTCCTTAAGCATAGGGATAATGAAATATCTTTGATCCTCTACTATTAGGGGTTCATAGTTTAGTCAATCTTGTCAATGTTAACCAAAGAAGCTAAAACAATACTTATAGTTAGTGAGCTGTGCAAGAGTACAATATAAAGGAAGCTATTAACCAAAATAATGGTTATGCTTCAGTGGTCTCTTATATAAACAGGGTATTAAGTCAGGACAAACTACAGATTTAGAATGCTATGAAGCAATAAGAAAAAAATATAGGACTAGGGGGTTCATGAATAAAATAAAACAGAACTATGGATATCAGAAAGGCTAGCAATGGAAATGAGGCAATCCAAAAAACATCTATCTCAGATCAGTCTAAGCACCCCGAAATTTTAATTATGAGAGACTCAATAATTAAAGGCATTAAACATTTACTGCCTAGGATGAACAAAAATATAGTATTATCGTCAAAAGTCTAAATGAGTGTTAAATAATTGAATGATACTTTGACTTGCTTTGTAAAATATATTAGTGGAGAAATGAGAAATTATATGGTGGTCATGACTGATGGAGTTAATGATGTTGGGAAAACTAATGCTTCCAGTTTTACAAATAGTACAACATGTATTATTAATCTGAGTAAAACTTAGAGCTTTAGACTATTAATGTGTGACTTCATCCCTGCAACACAATTTAGCAATGTTTTAGTAAAGGTAGCCAGGCGATTCACTAACTGCATCAGAAGGGAAAGTTACTGTGCAATTATTGAAATATTTACAGTCTGGGAGGACATGATAATTATTCTGCCTATTTTATCTCTTATAGTTTAAAATCATCTTAGTCACCAAAGGAATATGTTTCTATTGAGAAAATTAACAAAGATAGTGACAATATTGTTTAGAGTAAAGCAATAGAACAGTTCATACATAACAAAGAAAGGAACACTTTAAATTCATGGGTGGTGCAAAAGCGTAAACAATAAATTTGCTACCTTTGAATCGAGAACAGTTAAATAATCAGATGATGTTATACTTTTTGAAATCTGCTTTTCCAAATGTACTGAACTCTTGCTGTTGCCTGTGTATAGTTGACACCATAACCACAGAAGTAATAAGAAAGTGGGGTGTATCAGTTTATGCCAACAAACTATTTCATTAATCAAAATCACAGATTAGTAAGGACTATGAAATTACAACAATATAACTTTAAAAAAGTGGTTCAGAAGCTAAGTTATTTTATAGGTCACCAAAATAAACCAAAAAAGAACTAGGGATTTCAGCGGAGCATTGACTACTTATCTTGTGCCTGCCTTTGACATAATGTCCTGAAAAATTAACTGGGCCACCTCATCTGAGTTACTTAGTAGTCATCGTGAATTGGTTGGATTCCATAAGTAACATGGCTGCTCACAAATTACCATAGAGTTAAGTAGATTATTAGATGTGTTTGGTTGAAGGACTCTAATACAGTTATTACATGTATGACAAAATCAGAATTGACAAGTTGTAACCACATATGTAATGTCTGGGATTTAATTAGAAAATCTCAAAAGAGTAGCACAAAGACAACAGAACTAAGAAAGGTTTGTACAGGGCAAACTAACTACAAATAAATAAACTAATAAAAGATTGCAATTGGGAGAATATCATGTTCACAGAGCATATTGCTGACTGTTGGGAATTATTTAATTAGTTTGTTAATGAGTCGATTGATAAAGATCGTCTTGCTGTATCCTAACAAGTCTACAAACTACAATTGTGTATGATGCACTAAAGGGCTTTAGAAATCAAAGAAAGAAAGAATTACTTTTGGCAACTATATAAAAAGAACTATAGTCTGACAAATAAAAACTATCCTAGTTTGTCAAATAAGGCTAGTGTAAAATTACTCAGCTAAGTGTAATTATAAGAATAACCACTCTGTTTGCACCATTGACAACAAGAACACATTTTATAAATACTTCAGATAAAATAGGAAAAACAATCCAGCTGGTATAAACATTATAGTTAAAGACAGCCCTTTAACAGCTCCGAAACTCTTGGTAGATATGTTTTTAGTTAAATTTGCAAACTTCAAGGAACTAAGAGGTTGTTAAGATTTGGCTGTTTCCTTTACTGCCTCATACTTTTATCCACTCATTACCAACTGCATCTTAGGCAAAGCAATAAAGGCTATTAAACCTGACACACTAGCTGAGCCCAATGCTATCAATGGCTAGGTTTTTTACTCAACTTTTTGAACACAGTACCCTTGCTTGCTCCATTTGTTCTAAGAATGTTTAAAATCTGGTTATATACCAAAAATCTTGAAGGAAGTCATGGTAGTTCCTGCCCCTAAGGGGGTAATATGCCTTTAGTAGATAACTTTAGACCAATAAGCCCAACATGTTGTTGGGAAATGTGGGTGGGCTATAAATGATCTGAGTTCTGACATAGTAATATAAAATATGAATATATACTAGCAAGACTTTGCATTGGGTCTTTCCTTTCTATTTTTATCTGTTTGCTTTGTAAACATTAGACACAGGACTTCCAGTGGAAGTGATCGATTTAGATCTTGGTAAAGACCTTAGATATGGTCCCACATAGAGACATTTTCAGATCAATGAAGGAGAAAAAAGTCAACAGATATGTTGTTTAGATGGGTTGGAAATTGGCTGAAAGACAGAAATTATCTAGTTAAAATGGATCAGATTTTCTAATATTTTAAAACTAAACTCAGGGCTGCCACAGGGGTCTGTATGAGGCCTTACTTTATTTACCATTTTATGTCCAGTTTTCCATTGCCAAGTGTGATATGGGTGAGCATGTTTGCAAATAACTCAAACCGTGGGTCGGTAGTTAGAAATGTTTTAAATCAGCATAAAAGATGAAGCAGAGGCTTGGTCAGTTATACTGTATGGAATTTAATGAAAAAGTCAAAGGTCATTCAATTTGGTAATTCCAACCCAGGCTATCATTGTGGTTTAAAACAATACAGTTCTGGCAGAAGTAGATAGTATAAAGGACTTGGGCATTAACATCGACAAGGACCTTCCCTTGGTTTAAACATACTGGATGTGATTAGAAAGTACTATTATGACATTAAACAAATCCTAAGGACAATATGCAGCAGAGATGTAGGGTTCTGCTCCCAGTTTATATTTCAGTGATTAGACTAACAATAGAGTATAGTGTATCTGTCTGTGGTTTTAGTTATTCTGAATAATCAGACTGGAAAGGTTCCAAAGATATCTTACTAGACAAGAGAGTTTAGCAACTAACTAAATAAGGAGTCCGGAGAAACCCATCTTTTTTAGCATTTATTATAAATTGGTAAGGGGGGTTAATATGAAAGAACAGATCTGCTTCACATGACTGAAAACTCAAAATACTGAATTTCATATTACTGAGACCACAATACCTAACTTTCAAAATACTGAAACTCATTTGACTGAGTCCCATTATACTGAAAGCTTACAAGTCTGAATTTCAAAATACTGAATTTTAAGCCATAGACATGCACACTTACAACACCAATGACTAACTCTTTCCAAAACTTAAAAACGACATACTTACCATCTTAACAGAAACCGGACAATATAAAACCAAACTAGGTGTGGGGCTACGCCACCCCTCCCTCCCACACACACACACCTCCAGCTCTATATACTAATCCAGGATCACACTACAGTGCGGAAAAGGGCATATATCTTTTACTTACCTTACAGTACTGTACACACTGCCACTACTGCTGGGAGCAGACAAAACATCTGCCATATTACTTTAGAATCTTTCCATAAAAATGTACAGAGACATACCCACATTTAGAAACACTACAACACTACTTTCTACACTACTATCGGTATTCTGACAGTCAGCACTTTTAAGTTACAGTGATTTTTTTTTTATCACACGCAAGTCACAGGTGAAGGGTAAGACATCACATTTATGGCTTAAAATTCAGTATTTTGAAATTCAGCATTGTAAGCTTTCAGTATGAGACTCAGTCAGATGAGTTTTCAGTATTTTGAAATTAGGTATTGTGTCTCAGTCAAATGAAATTCAGTATTTTGAGTTTTCAGTCATATGAAGTAGACCTGAAAGAACATACCCTGATGACTAGGAAAAGAAGCATGTTTGTGGATGTGAAACTGTCATAACCTTTATTATTAAAAAGACCTTTTCACAGCAAGGAAGGATTGTGATAGAGAGCCTTACTACTTCAAATTAGAAAAAAAAGACTATTGCTATTTAAAAGAAGTTTAGATAACTGGTTAGGAATCATTGTTGAAAACCCTACCTCAATAGATGGCAAACTCTTGAAGGCCTTTCTTAGGCTCTGTTTGTTAACAGAAGACATTGAAAACTGATCACTTTTACTGTAGTGGGTCAAATTTATATTTCTGTAAGACCCCTTGTCCAGGTCTTTATTATATTTAACAGCAAGAATCTTATCCCTGTTTATACATTAGCTCTCTCAGATGACTCCTCTGGAAAAGCTGATTACTTGCCAAAACTGTGATACTGTATAGTAGAAACTGGGCTGAGCTCTCCATTTTGGCCTCCTTTCAACAGGAAGCCTTAAAGGCCTGTATTTGTAAGCTAGAGTTGTTAATGTCCATAAAGGTATTGAAGTTCAGTAAGGCATCAAGGCAGAATTACCATTCCTCATATATATACATATATATATATATATATATATATATATATATATATATATATATATATATATATATATATAGATATGGATTAACTTCAGAAGACTGAAAACCCACATTTTCAAATCCCATAAGACTGACAACCAAAATCCTGAAAATTCAAAATCATGAATCCCAGAAGACTGAAAACACACAGGATACAAACACTGACTACAGACAGGACAAAGCATATTACTTTCCACCAATTATGACCAGGGGGGCAACCCCCCTGCACCCCCACACCCCTGCTACTTAAATATATCAACTCCAAGATCACACTCCACAGAAAAAAAATGGCAAACATACCATTATGTTTCATGACTGACTGTTGTAACTTTAGTAATGTTCCCTTCTAACTTGCTATACAACATAACTCATGTTAGTGTAGTGAAGTGCAATCTTGGAGCTGATATATTTAAGTAGCAGGGGATGTGGGGGGTGGAGGGGGGGGCTTGCCCCCTGCTCATACTTGTTGGAAAGTAATATCCTCTGCCTTGTCTTTGTTTCTCTGTGTCCTTGTACTGGAATATAGTCAGTGTTTGTATCCTGTGTGTTTTCAGTCTTTTGGGATTCAGGATTTAAAATTTTCAGGATTTTGGGTGTCAGTCTTATGGGATTCGAGATTGTGGGTTTTCAGTCTTCTGACGTGAATCTATATATACATACATATATATATATATATATATATATATATATATATATAAACAGATAGATAGATATATGACATTTGCCCTCTTCTGCACTTACATTTTTCTACAGACTTTGCAGTTATTGAGATAGCAACTCATATTTTGTACCATGTCTGGCCTGTATGTCAACTTTAACCTTGTTGGCAGCTTCAGTGACATAGAAGGATGAGGACCTGACTAAGGACCTGGTGACTTTATTTTAATCAGTGGTTCGAGAGAATGGGCATACCCATCATAGGAAGCTGGGGTGAGAACTGGTTGAAAGAAAGTCAAAATCCCTTGGATGAGGGGCAAAAAGTAGATACTAGAGACAGGACTACGGAATGTGAAGCTGTCACATGGTATCAGCCTTCATAAACAGTATATGAAGGAGGGTAGGAGAAAGTGTAGCAGTCATCATGGTGATACATGTTGCATATCCCCTTGCCCAGGGGTGGGGTTAGGTCATTAAAATAAAGCCCTCATTGATGAAATACCTGTAAGAGCACAAGCAGCCTTCAGGGTGGCCCAGTTATGGGAAATGTACAGGCTGAGTTTAACTGTTTGAGGTAAGCTAGTCAGCAGGCAAAAGGTTAAAAATGTCCATGAAACCGAAAAAAAACCCTTTAATCTCCTCTTCATGTCTTCACCTCTTTCTCTGGGCTTAATCTTTGCTGGTCAGAATTTGAAAAAGTCTGTCAGGATTTATGGGAAGATGATGGAGGTTTAACTATAGCAATGATAGTGTTTATCACATCTGTCTCATAATATTCCAAGCTCCATTGCTCTTCATGAGTTTGACAAATACCCGGAGATGTCCTACTAGATGTGTATACTGACAACAGAGTTCCAAACTTTACCAAATGCTACTTACCTGTTAATATCTTAATGTAATTAAAAATCCAAAAAAAAAAAACTGCAATAACACAAAGCCTCGGAAGAGCAAACGGAGTGCGTGTAAATAAACCTTGTGCCAAATTGAAAGGATGAAATTAAATATAAAATCACTTTGTAGGGAGAATTGAAAAGATGAAATTAAATATAAAATTACTTTGTAGGGAGAACTTTATTAAATGTCATAAAATCATACACTTTCGTCTCCTCTATTGGAGACTTTATCAAGATCCTTAATAATTATTGATAAAGTCTCCAACAGAGGAGACGAAAGTGTTTGATTTTATGTCATTTAATAAAGTTCTCCCTACGAAGTGATTTTATATTTAATTTCATCTTTTCAATTTGGCACAAGGTTTATTTACAAGCACTCTGTTTGCTCTTCCAAAGCTTTGTGTTATTGCATCTTAATGTAATTACTTTATTAAAAACAATGCAGACATTTACTGAAAACTGCAGTCTTGTTGTCAAGAATTGAAAGTGATCTTACTGAGATCACATCTAATGTTAGGACAAAATGAATACCTGAAGCCACAATTTATTTCCAAGATAAAATATTGTAAATATTTGTCTTTTTTTTTTTAATTCCTTCATATCTTGTGTTTACCTTCTGCTGTCTAAATGGGGCCCTTATGTCCCTCATGGAGTCCTTATCTCTTCCACCATCCTCAGTTGTAAATTTGTTAGTAAATTATCTTTTAAACAACAGAATAGTAAAGTCAGCAAAAAGTGTATCTGTCTATCTATATTTTTATTTTGTGTTTGACTAGCTGGGAAGGTCAGTGCATCCTGAAACATAATAATGTAAAACCTATGTATAGTTGGCACAAAAGTGTGCATTGAGAAGATTAGCATATATTGCCATGCATTCAGGTACAGAAAGCCAGTGAAATCCAAACACTCAAAAATGGGGAAATAATCTCTTTGCAGCTCATGGCAATATTCTCACCAATCATTTTCAATGGTATAGATATCTTTTCTTATCTTCTCCGGTCTTCATCATAGGGAAAATAGAAAGATGAGGAGTTGCATCTTACTGGAAGATTTATTACAGGGAGACGCTGAATCAAAACTTAAACTAGAAAGACAATTCAAAGCAAACATGACTGGAGACATGGGGTGGCACTCATGTTACTGCATGCAGTGAAATGTAGGTTAAGAAAAAAAAAAAAGTAAAAACATCAATAAAGCTAAAAAAATAAAATATCTGTAATGTAATTTTATTGATCCAATTTATAGCCAGACAAATTTAAGATTCAATGCAATTTGGATGTCAGATATAAACTACTTATTGTAATACACGTACAAACCTACGCATGTGCAGAAACATACAAACACATACATATATAGCTATATGAATATGTATGTATATTTATAGATAGATATTATGACTTATTGCAGAGAAAAATCACTGAGGATACATTAACCTGAAAATACAGCAGAACTTGCCATTTTCAAAATGTTACTTCTTTGAAATTTAGTTGATTAAAAATAAATAAACAAACAATAAAATAGAAACAGAACATTAAATTGCAGATGTAATTTGTTTGTATAGTGGCACTGCTAGGAAAATGGTATTTAGTACAAAAATGCATAGGGCTGGGATAAAGGACAGAGGTAGCGTTCGGGTTTGCAGACATGAGTAAGGTTAAGCAGGGAGACTCACTCCTAGATTCCAAAAGTAGAAAACATACCAGTGGTTGTCTCACCTTGTGTCCCCAACCAAACACCTGTGTCTCAGCACTATGACTCAGATAAAAATTACTGCCAGCATGGAGTGGCACATATCCCTTAATGTGCCTCCATAGGCTGGGGTAATATACATATTATATTTATTCTTCAGGTGCAATGATATATGAATTATTTTGTGAGGCTAAAATATATCTACCAAAAATATAACAGATGAAACCAGAAATGTGTATGTGCTTTGCTTTATTGGTTTGTTTTTCAGTTATATAAAAAGCTGTTGCCAATATAAACAACATACTTTCTAAATGTGAGAAATAAAAGCAAACATGGCAGACTTAAAAAAGAGATCTTCTTATCAACTCTAAAGTATATCTTGGGACCACCTTTAAAATGACAATTTATGAAGGATACAAGCTCTATTAAAATAACTGCGGTGGTGGTGCTGCGGTAGCATTGTCACCTCACAGTAAGACGTTGTCCTGTTCAATTCTCAGCTAGAGCGTCTTCTGTGTGGAGACATGCGTAAATGGGCATACCTTCATTGAAGGGTGTGTGTCAGGGCCGGCAACTCTGCACATAAAAATCTACTGCCAATCATTCGCGGACCAGAGTTCCGCTGTGGTAACCCCTAACCGGGAAAAGCCAAAAGACACAACACAGCAACAAGCACTATTAAAATAATATTAGGGACCTTTTATGTAACAATGCTGGAACCTGGAGTATTTGGTTGATATGACATGGAAAATAATCTCTTTGCAGCTCATGATAATATTCTCACCAATCATTTACCATATTATTTATATGCTATAAATATATTTTCTTATCTTCTGCATTCTTTATCACACGGAAAATAGAAAGATGGTGAGTTGTATCTTACTGGAAGATTTATTACTGGGAAACACTGAATCAATAAAAGTTAATTCTGTTTGAATCTCAACATGCAACATAAAAATTTTATCTTTTGAGAAATATTAAGATATTATGTAAAATTTTAGTTGAAAGTACTCATTTCTTCCACTGATCAGAAAAGTACAGCTACCTTGTTTCCAAAGAAGAAGTATTCTAACCTGCAAGAAAGCCATTTGTCATTTGCTCATTGGTGAAAAATGCTGTACTTTATGAGCAGTGGCTGCTAGATTCAGAAACTAATGCATCCAAAAAAAAAGACCATTTCACACTGCATGATAGCATCTACTGAAATGTCACTCTAGCTATATGAATTGGGAAAATGCCAGTAATTGTATACAAGCTAAAATATAAATAATACCCTGCCACTAAATGAATATAATATGGGTGACATGAAGTTCTTTTGTCCAAGTAAAAGGTTACACACTCTGTCACACAGCAGGAAACAAATGGAGGCTGTACTTTACAGTAGTTTAACTGTGATACAAGGCAGAGTAAGTAATTAGAATGCATTATTTATTACTTCTAGCCTTGCTACAGCTGTGTAGGAAGAGATTTCCTGGGGTATATAAAAGGCCAGATAGGGACATTCTAGAACAATGTGAACAGGAAAGAAAATTATACTCCACTAAAATGACACTGTCTTCCAGAAATGCTTAGAACTTGGTTATGACATCATGTCCTCTGCACAAGTTCTATATTTCCTCTCCCTCTGTGGGAAATATGCATAATGTCAAAATGAAGAGGCAAAAATAAATGGTTGTAAGTTGCCGAATGTTTTTGTCCTTCCCACTGCAACTGCAATATAAGCTTGTTAGAGAAAGCATGTTATAATTACAATTTAGGACAAATGTAAAAATAAAAATCATGATCCATCTCCAGTTTGAAAAAGGCATAGGATACCAGTGAACAAAAATAAAGCAAACACATAGGAAAACCCACAGCTGATGTCAGAAATCCAGCAAATAACAGAAAAGAATACGTTTGCTAAATCAATAAAAAGATGCAATGATATACTATGCGTGACCTACATTCGCTTGTAGGAAACGTATGCATAATTCACAACAATCACTTGCAAATGAACCCAACTAACAAGGCTGCACATTCACCTTTGACTTTTGCCAGCACTTGAATAGTTGCATAAAAAATTATTACCCATCCTCCCTAAATATGATGGTAGATTTGGAACTAAACTTCTCTACTGACATTCTTTTATAAATAAACAGTATAACAAAAGAAGGACAATAATGAAATGTTGTAAGAAAACATCGGTTGGGGAGTTCAGCTTCACTATGTTGTGCTAGCAGAGTTAGAAACTTGTCCACTTTGCATCCAACAAGCAGCAGAGAAGCTGTTTTAGTTTCAGCGTCACAAGAACTAACTCTGTAGTTGTGTCGGCATCAGTGAGATAAGAGAACTTCCAGGCATTTAACAGAGATCAGTTTTATTCATAATAGAAAAACAGCTTTTTAAAGTGTTTCCTGGGTAGTCATGCTAATCAAATGACTGCATTTCCCAGTACCTGAAATAAACTACAATGGCGCATTAATGTTTTTTAATAATTGTTTCCTAATAATAATTTTACCTTCTTCACCACTGAAATATTTTAATAATGCTATTCTTTGCTCATTGAAAAGTGTCTAGACATGCTTCCTTACTGCATCATTTTAGTTAGGAAGCTCTGCCAGAAATGTGTTACACATTTCAGAAAAATGGATTGCTGCGGACTTTAATCTTAGTTTCAAGAACACTTGGAAGGACTTCTAGTCCATCAGTAAGACTATTTTTTTCAGACTTATGTAAGGCGAATGAAATGCAAAATGCCTGATTTGAAGTAAATAAGATTCAGAACACTCATTACTGAGACACGGTGTTGTGTAGAATGTTAATGTAAAATGCTTGGAAAGTGAAAGGCCCTACTTCAAGGAATCAGGCAGGTGAGTTGGGGTATCAGCTGAGCAAACATTTTTGATACCACCGAGGAGCAATTTGCTGAAGGTTTCCAACAGCCACCACTTCTCAGTCTGTGCTTTGACAAAACAGCATATCAGCACAATGGGACCGGCCATTTTCCATGTCATAGGAAGATGATAAGAACCATATATTCTCAAGGGCTACATACATGCAAAACTATTCTCACTTACAGTAAATGTTGGTAAAATATTTGCAGCTAGTTGGAATAAGGGATGCAGTCAGAGTTTAATCTTTTACAACAGTTCTACCCAAGAAGCTAGCAGAAATTGTATTTAGCTTTAGAAAGTGTTCAGCATTTGTAAAGAATTTTAGGAAATTCAATGCAGTATAAGAAATAAGAGGTACTAATGTCTGAAAAGGATAGGTTGACCAGTAATAAAGATAACTGATGGTAGATAATATCTAAATGTCCATATTTCATTCTGAAGACAAACAAGACTACAATACTATTGTACACGCCAGTGCTTTCAAGAATATGGATGCAGTAACAGGCAGAAACATTGGAGTGATGTGCATTCCAGTTTGATTTCAATAGTTGAGAATAAAAAAATCTTAATGGGAGAGTCAAAGAGGATACTGTAAAAAAGAATAAATAAGAAAGCAAACAAGAAACAGATATCAAGTTATATCTGTGAAAAACATAATATGTACATGGAAGAGCACCGTGTCATCTTGATAATCCACAGAACTGATGCAATGATGAAATGCAAAGGGAAGGGCATTACCTGCTGCAAAGGAAGTTAGTGTTTTTCATGATTTGTATACTATAACTGTTATAATTGCTCATCATTTAGTGATTATTCCACTTTTTGAAAGTATTAATGCCGGGCAATAAAAACAATAAAACCCTCCATGACAATGAATGTTATCAGGGTGTTGCAAAGTTAAGCAGGCCACTTTAAGCCTAGCCAGTTTCCCTTTTTGTACTCAAAATAACCTAGCCCATTTGGTTATAGATTGGAATTACCCATCCCATAGTTAATAATTATATATTACCCCTAATTAAAGTATCTGGGATCATACAACAGGTAATTTGAGGGGACCCATGCAGAACATTTAGATGCTGCATCTGTCCATTAGTAGTCCAGGGGGCAGTCTTGGAGGAAATTTTCTGTTTCCCATCCATAGATCTAAGTTGCACTTGAATATGAACAGGGATGAATTTTGCTTTATGTAGATGGAGAGTATGTTCTGATATCCTCTGCAGGATATCTCTGTCCCTCCAAACCATTCTGTTGATGTTGCAAAAGAGGTTTAAATCCCTAGACTGAGTATTTATTATACCATTTGACTTGTTGATGTGAATTAAATCCATCAGTAAAGGATCACAGGATACTTTGCGTGTCAGACACACCTCACACCTTAGCAGCCTGTAGGATACAGAGTATAGTGACAGGGCTTTGCATTGATCCATGTAGAAAATGTTGCTTAGGCCTTGTACCCCTTTAGTAAGATATCTCTTTGGAGATTCTAGTTGTTGCATGTGCCTGGACAGATACATGCCAAAGGGGGTATTATATTCACTGATTGGCCCAATGAGGGCTGAGTAAAGGGGGACAATGGCATCCCTAGATCTTTTCACAATCTCTTTTTTTTATTAACTGTGCAACATAGAAGGCTTTTCTTACAACAATAGACACATGTTGATCAAAAGTTAGGTCACTATCCACATAAGTTCTCAAATCCCAAAAAATCCCAAACAATTGGGTCAACCCTTAGGAGTGTATTGTCAACTTGCCACTGCCATACTCTCCCACTGCCAAGAACTAATTCTAGTTAATTCTAGTTAAGTCAGTTTTATAAAACATCCTAAGGGCTACACTTCATCTAACAGATTTATTATTGTAACTCACAATTTCAGATTGGATTTAAAAGTATACTTTTAGCCACATTGTATAGCAGATATAACTTACATTCCCACATAGAGTGATGAGAAAAGTAATTACCGGCACTCATATCTGACATGTACTTTAGAAATATTTATTGCAAACTGTAAAGAAGGGCATCCATAACTCATGAATTGGTGGTTCAGAAGATATCCTTATGTTATTTACCAGGAAAATCCATGATCTAAAACAGTTCCACTTATAAATGTTCATCTAAATAATGCTACCATCTTAGACATTCAGTTCCTTTTATTTATCATGAACATTTCTACCACAATTGCTTGACAACCTTCCTTTTAAAGGATCAAATTTAAACTCCTTTAATTTCATTTCTCACACTATCACAGACAATCCCCCGGATTCACGAATCCTCCGTGTAAGACCTAATAAGATTAATTAATTAAAATATTATTAAAAGCAGTGAAATGGCCAATGTATCAGTGAACAAAATATATATTTTTAAAGGATCCAGATATATAATAGCCTGCCGTTAAGCAGCGCTTTACCCAGCTTAACAGAGGTGCCCATAGTTTAATAGCGCTTTACCCAGCTAAGCAGAGGTGCCTATAGTTTAATAGAGCTTTACCCAGGTAAACAGAGTTGCCCATAGTTTAATAGCACTTTACCCAGTGCAATAGAGTTGCCCAAAGTTTAAAAGTGCTTTACCTAGCGCAATGTGTTTGCGCGGACGTGCGCGCTGCGCCAACCAGGGCACCATAGGGCACAGAGGAGCAACATAGAGCAAACTTGCTTAAATGCAGCCACACCCCCTAGCCTGTCTGGACAGTATGAAAATAAAATGAATGACAAGGTTCAAACCCAGGACTTTGTGCATCAGAAGCAAAGTACAGAACCACTAAGCCAGGACAACATAGGGGAAACACCCACTGTTAACATTCATATACTTACAAATGATAGTTTAACCATTAATAAGCAGGTCTGCAGTCAGCTGAGAATTTTACAAAATGGCCGATCACAAAAAAGTGCAGGAAAGGCGGCATATTTAAGCCCCACAGGTGGGAATACATGCCATAACTGATTGTAGCTCACATCTGCAGTTAGAATGTCTGATGTCGGAGCGGGAACATGCTTCCGAGCGCAATGTTGGGGCATCGAGGAGTCCAAATACATGGTTTGGCTCCTTGTCCACCATCACGAGTCAAGACTCCTGCAGGGTCAGTTCCAAGGGATGGAGTACAAGGCAGAGGCTTGGAACCGGTTAGCTCATGACCTCACCAGTGCCACAGGCGTTCCTCGGACTGGTGAGCAGGTCCATCACCACCATGCAGACCTGAAGAGATGAAAGCAGGACCGCCTGAACCAGTGGATACAGGAGGCCCGTGGGATGTGGGATGCCCCACAAGTGAGTATGTAGCCATGGAATGCAGTATGTAAGAATTGATAATGGAGTATGTATAATGGATAGGTATGTCTCAATATCCTCTCATTTACTTTACAGCTGCAGGTGACCGTGCTATGAATCAGCAAGCCTATGCTGATAGGCTGCTAAGACTGCACCACCAGGCAGGTTAGTGATTATTCTGCATGTATTGTTATATAAAATATGGGAGAGAGCATGAAAGAAAGTATTGTAGTCCAATAATACAGCCATAAAATTGCCTGAATAAGTCCTCTGCATGTACTGTCAGATAAAAACGTCAGAGAGGCAGAAAAAGAGTGTAAAAACCCATTAAGAAAGGCAACATATGTCTGGAATAATATCTCTGCAGGCAATGTCATATAAAATAAGTGAGTGAGCCTGAAAAAAGAGTGTGCTAACCTATTAATAAAGGTATAATATGTCTTGAACATGTCAGCCATATACACCGTTAAAACAAATAAAGGAGTGAGCCTGTGGAAAAGTGTGTAATGTAATTAATAAAGGTCTAAAACCCAGAGTGTGTCTGTGTCACAGAGTCTGAAATGTTGTTGTACTCTTGCATTATACAAACAGTACTGTTTGAAAAGGTACTGGCAACCCAGAGTTGTGCAGTCCCATATTAAGTGGGTGATGGAAGTGCTAGTAGGTGTGAAACATATATACAGTCCACAACAGTCAGTTACTGGCTGGCATGAATAAGTAAAACTGGCACATGTGTAGCATGTTATATTTTCCCCAAAAATGTGAGTGTGTGTCAAGAAATGCAGGGTTCTGTATATATCGAAGTGAAAATGTCATGTGAAAACATCCCAGATATGTAGATAAAGAAATATAAATGCAATCAAGAAATATGTAGCAGTAACATCTGCATCCTGGACAGTTAGTTTGTCAGATATAGGTCTTGTAGCAGTAACATCTGCATCCTGGACAGTTAGTTTGTCAGATATAGGTCAGGCATATATTGAACTAGCCAAACCCATTACACAACCTAATGTATGGTGGCAAGTGTAATAATACATGTAGGGGATATACACTTGCAGTCACTAGGAATGTAGTGTAGATGAAAAGGTTATTAAAAGATGTTAACCAAGGTATTTTCTGCACCCTACTGTATGTGCATAAACCATACAATTCCACACCTCAGTGGGTATGTGTAATCTTAAATATTTGTTGGGACATATGTCCTATTGTTCTATAAATATTTGCATTCATGTTGATGCATGTGCCCTGTTTGAACACTACAATCATGGTGGCCTGTTGCTACCAAACATCCCTGCATGCTGTTGGAATAACCACTGTGGTTTAATATATGCATGTGTTATGCTTGCTGTTCAACTGTTGTACCCTTGGTGTGTTGGGTTAATGGGAATATTATTGTATGCTGTTACAACTAATCTGGAATGCTGTTTTGCTTATGTTGTAATTAAACACACCTAATCACAGAACGTATGGAAAGGCCAGTCCCAGCGGACTCACCTGTCCCTCCTCAGCCGATGAGTGCACCTGGCACCAGCAGGTCTGGTGCCCAGCCCGGGCTCCCCTCCTCCATTGGTCCTGTGCCACCTTTGGGTAGAAGCGCTGCAGAGGATGGGGCTTGTCCCCCCGTGCAAGCGTGGTGGTGAAGGCCACCTGTCACCCTTTGAAGGGTCTGGGTTGTGGTGCAAAGGGAGATCCAGCGTTCAGTCGCTGATCCCCTATGCCAGCTTGAGGAAAGAGCGGCGTGTCTCACGGGTGAGCCTGCCCGTCCTATGCAGCCCCCAGCACAGCCACCCTCGGGGCTGTGAAGGTGCAGTGACTGCCCATGGGTGGGGATCTCAGTTCCACTGTTACCATCTGTGGGCGCATGGGCTTGCGATTTCCAAACGACCTTCCCCGTCAATTGTGTTCACCCACCCCATGTGTCAAATTGTGTCCCTGTATGCGTCTTGTTTGTCTTGTCTGTTTACCTCCCCAACCTACCTCCCCAAATATACCTACATCCCTACCTTACATTCCACTCTCACCTGAAAAAAAATTAAAAAAAAGGGCAATCTGTTCCCACAAAAAAATTACGCCCCATACATAGCTGCCCATTTCGCACACATGTCCGCTGGACATGTAAACTGATAATTATAACTGGCACTACAACATACTCTGTTGTTCTCACCCCTTTCTCAGGGGTGGAAGGTTGCAAATTTCACGCCAAATTATGAACATAAGCTGGTACAGAAATGGGCAGCTATGGGTCTTCCCTACACCATTCCTGCACATCCCAGCTGGTTTCCCTACTGTCTTTCCCTCTTTGTGCCCCCTTTTTCACCACTTTCCTATCTCCCCATTTTATTTTCTTTCAAAGAAATTAGTGCGGGGGTTAGCGGGAGTAAGCACTTTTAAGCAGTAGTTAGCGGGGTGCGCAAGTGTGAGCTTGTATGCGCTTAGCTAAGCATCGCTAAGCATCGCACAAACCTGTGCAAACCTGCTTACAACTGCTTAAAAGTGCCTTAGTCACTCTGTATGACAGGGTCCTTGTATTGCTCAGCAGCAAAATAAAATACACCTGTCAGTCTCGAACCCCAGACCTTGGGCTCACCAGTCTGCATGAAGTACCACTACACCACAGCAGATAATAACTTGGTGCTGAAAGAAATACATCCTGCATTACAATGAGTGAATGTAAAGGGAGAATAGGAATGGTATAACACAAATCATGTTCTGTGGCACTTAACCAGCAAGTGTTGTGGAATTGCATGACATGACTGTGAAAAAAGAACCAGCCATGCTAGTAGAGAATAATGTTACAGTAGCACCTTACAAACACCACACAGTATCAGAGCAGGATAAACACTGGCATATTTGAATAGGTCAGAGGCCAGACCTCCGAACTGTGACTGGTTTACAGGGATATCCCTGATTTGCAAATAAATGTTAGCTGTGCCCCTCAGACTCCCTGTGAAATGTAGTAGCAGTAGGCAGAAAGGTGGGGAATCCCACTTAATGATAAATGTCAATAAGTGAGAGTAGACACTGCTTGCACATCAGAAAAGGTGTAGTAATACATATGCTCAGAATCCAGATATGAGACATATACCAACCTTCTGACTGAGCCAACAGTGTCCACAGCAAACAAGCATGGTCCCTACCTTGCAAAACTGAAAGGGCTATGCCTACCTAACCTATCATTTTATAGCAGTGTCCTGAAATCACAGTGAGAACTGCAATGACCACACAGCAGGCTGCATGCAATTACTAAATGGTGGGCACCAATTGGTGCAGAGGCCATCACATGCACATGTGCAGATACCTAGAAAAGCAGCCTGTATCTGCTGTCCACACATGCAATAATATAATTGCACCAACTGGGAGAGAGAGAGAGAGAGCGCGAGCAAGAGAGACAGACAGAGACAGACAGACAGACGGATACAAACAGGCAGTAGGAGACAGACACTGAAAACAAACAGCAACACACAGAGGAAACCAAAACCAAAAAAAAAAAAAAACCCACCTACAACAGACGGAGGTGAGGAATACAAAGGTAAGGTATGTAACAGATATGTATTTGCTGACATCCAAAAGATGTGTCTGAAGGGTACCCTACATACTGTGAATCATCCATATGTGGCAGCAGTCCGTATCTATATGTACATGCACATTTGCATAGGGCAAGGGACGTACTGCAACTGTTAGTGAAGGCTGGACATATGTATGTTGTTGAAGGCTGCTATGTGCACATATGTATGTAGGTTGTAGTGTCTGGCATTGCAGACAGCAAGCAGTGCCGGTATATGTCATGAGGTGATTAAACGCTGTGGGAATGAGCTACAGGCAGTGAGGCCTGCTACAGCTATACGGCCTGAGGACAGCAGAATGCATTCTGCACAACATTGTGCAATAGTATTACATAACCATATGTCTCACAACTGTTGCATAATTGACATCCCCACCATGAAAGGTGGGCAGTATATGTGCCTATATGTGCAGCTATATGTACAGCAATGGATGTTTAGATGTATGTGTATATATATATATATATATATATATATATATATATATATATATATATATATATATATATATATATATTTATAGAAATATTGATATATGGAATTATATATATATATATATATATATATACATATAAAGATAGATATAGATATATGTAGATATATATAGACATATATATATGGATATATATTGATATATATGGGTATATATGGGTATATATGGATAAATATAGATATATATCGATATATATATATATATATATATATATATATATATATATATATATATATATATATATATATATATATATATAGATACGTATAGATATGTATGGATATGGATAGATATGTATATATATATATATATATATATATATATATATATGTATATATATATATATATATATATATATATATATATATATATATGTATATGTATATGTATATACAGAGAGAGAGAGAGAGGGAGACACGGGGTCATATGTACTGCAACAGGTGCCTGTTGTCCAAGGCATGGACTGAACACCAGTGTTGATACTGGAGTGCCATACCCCATTCCAAAACACCTTACGCAGTAACTGCCACATATGTGGTAACCTGCCTAACACTGAAGGTGTCAGAAGGGAACACGGGACACAGATGGACAGTAGGCTCCCTTTTGATAATCACAGTGCCACAGTAGTCATGTAATCTGTCTACTTGGTACGTGTCATTACAAAAGGTGTGTCATCTAGGGAAATATAGGTCGGTGTTCCCCTCTACTCATCACAATGCCCCATGTGGTATGTACCTCACATGACAACTACAGCAAGTGGAAAGGCCACAGACATACCTAACAGCTCTGATTGTCAATGTAGCATTGTTTACACCACTGTTAGGTCTGAGTATGTATTGTCCACCCATGTGCCACTTGGCTGAAGTGTAATGTGTTGCCAGCATGTGTTGGTGAGTGGACAGTACGTGTGTGATGTGTGCAGTACAGATTAGCAAGTATACATCTGTGAACATGGTGGCTGTGCACTGTCTGCATGTACGTGCATAGTGGACCCATGGGACGTGTGGCATACCCTGTCATACACATTGTTAACATCTCATAGTATCTTTCAATGGCCAGTATGCATTCTACTACAGTTATGTACTAACATGGGTAGACATGTATGTATGACATGGGTTGACACTATGCTGTGGGTGATACCCTTTAATATCTGTCAATGATTTGTGGTCTGGTAGTATACACAACCTCAACAGCATAACTATAAGCAATCATTGGATGATGCCCTGACAAATGACACACAGTCGTAGGGAACTCAGTAACAGTTGGATCCTTCCTGTGCTACACTATAACACTAACCAGTGGTAATGACCGCCACCCATTCCTGTGACCACACCTGTTTGGTATATAGCCCCATTAGGTACATGCAAACACACTAGGGATGTGTCCATCCAAATCTGGAAATGCATGCATTGGCCTACAATGCATTCCCTGGATGGGACGCATATCCTACACAAGGGTATCATACAGACAGATACCTGTTGTCTGATACATGCTGTATAGCAGTAAGCCGACTATGGCATAGTCATCCTCATGTACTATACATACTATCCCATCAGTACCACACAGGTGGTAGCCCTCATCATGTATGTTGGGTACCAATGTGTACATACAGCCTCATGTTATGTCATGTGTCCCTTGGTATCCACATATCCATAGGTATTGTGGAGTCCCAAGGTGTATCACATAAGACATTAGAGGCCTGAATGCATATCCACAAGGCAGTTGTACACCTATAAAGACTGTCCATTATTGGCAGTCATTGTTGTGTATGAACATGGCTGACATATACCTCAGGCATATACCCTCACTCACACTACTTTTAAGTAACTGTCATGGGTGTGTGCGGCACAGATGACCTTGGCCACAGAACACGACAGTGGATGGCCTTGTCACATACATACATATGTGACCTACGATCTGAGAAGCAGTGGCACAACCTGTCAATGGAAACAAATGTATTCATGTAGTATGCAGGCTTCACACCTATGTACTAATTGAAGGGACATATACACATATATATTTGCCACACAGATACCTGATGTGTGCAATGCACTTACTGTTGTAATCATAATATGTCATACCATAGTAAAAACAAAACCCACACCGCATTGACACACACACAGTCAGCATTTTCAGGATTCAAACCTCTACCTAACTATGTTATGATACTAGAGAGCGATACATTAACACGACATGCTATTTGCTTTACTGGGTGGTTTCCTTTCTCCGTCTGTATTTGTAGGATGGTGACATCATCAGTCTTTCCAAAGAGGAATGTACTTCTTTTAGTGTGTTTTCCCAGTCTCCAAAAAGGGCACTCCTTTCAAAGACAATTGCACACGTACACACACAGTCAGCGTTTGCAGGCTCCAAACCCCTACCTAGCTATGTTATGATACTAGACAGGAATGCATTAACACAGTGCGCTATTTGCTTTATTGGCTGATTTCCCTTCTCCTTCTGTATTTGTAGGATGGTGACATCAACAGTCTTTCCAAAGAAGAATGTACCTCTTTTAGTGTGTTTCCCAGTCTCCAAAAAGAGCACTCCTTTCAAAGACAATTGCACACACACACACACACACACACACACCCACAGTCAGCGTTTGCAGGATCCAAACCCCTACCTAACTATGTTATGGTACTAGAGAATGATGCTTTAACACTGCGCGCTATTTGCTTTACTGGGTGGTTTCCCTTCTCCGTCTGTATTTGTAAGATGGTGACATCATCAGTCTTTCCAAAGAGGAATGTACCTCTTTTAGTGTGTTTTCCCAGTCTCCAAAAAGGGCACTCCTTTCAAATACAATTGCACACATATGCATCCCCCCCACGCACACACACACACACAATCAGCATTTGCAGGATCCAAACCCCTACCTAACTGTGTTATGATACTAGAGAGAGATGCATTAACACGGCGCACTATTTGCTTTACTGGGTGGTTTCCCTTCTCTGTCTTTATTTGAAGGATGATGACATCATCAGTCTTTCCAAAGAGGAATGTACCTCTTTTAGTGTGTTTTCCCAGTCTCCGAAAAGGGCACTCCTTTCAAAGACAATTGCACACATACACACCCCCCCCACACACAGTCAGCATTTGCAGGATTCAAACCCCTACCTAACTATGGTATGATACTAGAGAGCAATGCATTAACATGGTGCGCTATTTGCTTTACTGGGTGTTTTTTCTTCTCCTGCTGTATTTGTAGGATGGTGACATCATCAGACTTTCCAAAGAGGAATGTACCTCTTTTAGTGGGTTTTCCCAGTCTCCAAAAAGGGAACACCTCTCAAAAGAAAACTGAACACATACACACACCCCCCACACACACACTCACTGTCAGTGTTTTCAGGATTCAAACCCCTACCTAACTATGTTATGATACTAGAGAAAGATGCATTAACACAGCACGCTATTTGCTTTACTGGCTGGTTTCCCTTCTCCTACTGTATTTATAGGATGGTGACATCATCAGACTGGACATGGTGATGTGTGTACACTTTGTTTTATGCCATTCCAGGAATGGTCCATGTGGGTCAGCAGGTGTCAACAGCTTGAACAAGACCTCATAACCCTTACCTTGTGTGATCTATCTGTGGACACATTCACATTCAGTCATATGTCAACACATATTTATTCACAGCTTGTTGGTTTTGTGGATACTACATGTGTCTGGGATGTTGATAAAGGGCTATTCAAAGTCTATGTGAGACATGTGTAGATGTGTTCATTGATGTATGCCCTGGGTGGCTGCCTTGCAAACAGTCTAGCATGTTTGGGAACCATGATCCACACATGAACATACCACAGTTGGTATTGTTGTGTGTATGTCAGCTTCCAAAAGCTCTGTTTATGACTGCAACCATGATGGACTCCATGACCTTGCAGATCAGACTTCATAGGCGTACTGGACTTGACTTCCAATGGTGTGTTGTGCACCAACACTTGTGGGGAGTGCCATATGTTTCTGTGACACATTCAATGGTTCCACATCCTGTGTAGGGGGTGAGGCTCAGCTGACTGTTCAGGTGCAGGATCTGTTTGTTCTGTAGTTTGTGCATGACACATATTGGGAATCAATGTATTCCACTTGCTGCCATGCTTTTGGCAGTGGGGGTAGCTGCTCATCCATTCTACATGTGATATCTCCTGGTATGATGATATGGCCTATTGTCAGTGGGAGGTGGGTATGTACATATGGGCCTGTCTGTCAGGATGTCAGCATTGTCAGTCAGGTATAGTTGGCCCTGACTCAGGACATATATGGGTGTTCATTGCTATTCATGACATAGCTGAAGGAGGTGTCATGATTCAGTCTGGACTCCTTCTCAGCTACTCTTTACAAAACACCAATGAACATGAGCACTAATCCCTGTTATACTCTTTTACACACTTAACACCCTACTGATCCTTTGTGATCAGGCTACAGAGTATGTCATCATAATATCCTGGCATGTCCAGGGGTCGGTTTTGTGTGTACTCTCCAGTCCAGCTGGTGAATATTGTGATATTGACACAATGTCACATCTGCTTCATGTACACAGACAACCCTCTCCTCCTCCCAACAAACTCAGATATATGTGTGAGATGCACCTATAGGGACATACAGGGTGCTGAACTCTCACGACCCATGACTGGCACAGTCTATCAGGTGGTGAAGGAAACCACACACACCACATATCAGTCTCACATATCCTCTAGCGACAGCACTCAAACCACATTATCACACATAGACATACTCGGATGCTGTACATGTACTCTGCCTAAGCAGCAGAGACCTTCAAAGCAGACACACACACAACTGCTACCCCACTACAATACCCACATATCACATAGTTCACAATGTCAGTGTGCCACACAGTCTCTGCCCTTCAGGCTAAACAACACACCTAATACACGTGTAATAGGCGACACTTATTGTCACACACACTGACGTACCACTCACCAGCCCTAACAAGGGAATAGTCACTTTGGGCTGTCTGTCGTGTGCCAGGATCTGCCACATAACACAGGCAGTCAGGTCACTCCAAAGCAAGTAGAGGACTGGCACCATCATTGTCCATGCTGGTGCATAAAGCCTCAGACGTTACTCTCTGGACCACATGACATGATACATGGAGGAACACTCTGATCATGTAGCCCAGGCCAGTATGACCCTGACCTTGTCTAGCATCTTACACCCACCAATTATGATGTCACAGTATACAGACAAACATATCACGTTTAACAGTTGCCTAACAAATTTGTTTCATTCATAGGGGATACAGTGTCTGTCAGCCTGTGGTGACATGCTCAACATGCCACGTAGCTTCACTATGGACAGCTTGCACCTGTCACCCTTGGACTTTTGAATGCTGGCTAAGGCTCTTGCTACCACCATAGTGTCTGTTTTAAGCAGGGCTCAAAAGACAAACCCACCTCCATAGACATTACAGGTTAAATGAAACTAAGGGTAATGTTGCTCAACACCAGATGTGTTACCCTCATACTGCGGCCACTCAGGACTCTCCTCAGTATGGAGGATAGCGATATCTGTGCACTAACAGATGCCTGGTTCAGGCTCACCTATGCACACCAGCACTACCAGGTTATGTTTCATACCATGCTTTCTGACAACAAGACTTGGAACAGACAACACAACTAGGGGGAGTATCCATATACATCACAGATACACACACCTCCGGGTTAGTGGCACTGCACAAAGCATCACAGACCATACATATACAACTACCATTGTGCAAAACTGCCTTTCAGTTTGTTGCCTGCTACAGATCACCCTCCCAAACTCAGGAACCACACTTGGCTTTCATGGGAACTATGGAGAATATGAAGGTCTCAACAAACACCATTATATTGGGTGACATCATATACACAAATATTGACTGGGGATACTACTGAAGCCCCAACACCCTCACCCAACAGTCGCTACAATTTGTAGACTCATATGCTATGGCACAAACAGTCAGCACAGCCATAAGGGGGAATACATATTGGACCTGATCATCACCAACATGGGGACTCTATGTTCCACACCAGCGATATACCCCTCATTGGTAAGGTCAGAACATACATGTATCTCACTAGACATTCATATACCCTCCACACACCCATCCTGGGTAATCTTGGTGAACTTCTCATGAGCCAACGTCTCACTTTACCAAAGCAAGGTGGTATCCTTCAGAGACCCTGAGACAGTGGCAAATACGGCTCACACTGCTGAATCCTTTACATACACATTCTATGGACACCTAGTGGACTGCATGGATTGTGCTATCCCAAATAACAACAGGACTCACTACCCCAATGGCAGGGGACCTGTCTGGTAGACCCCAGCCATTAATAAGCTGTACAACGTCAGGAGGATGCTACTACATGATAGAGCACAATCCCAGACTGGGAAGGCATCTGTGATCTGTACTAGCAGACAGCTACGATCACTCATGAACTTTTATAAGGGACGCTTTTACCAGACAATTGCACCAGACCCGTAGGACTATCACACAGCCTTCTTCAGTTATGTGAGGAACCTGGGTGGACACTCACTGATATGCTGTGAGTTACTGCATATTGACTAAACATACCCTGAACCCACTGGCATTGCCAACATCCTGGCAAACAGGTTCAGTGCAGATGTCTCCCCCCATCCCCCCTAAGGAGCAACTATCCATCCCAACAGAGTATAACCTCCCTGACATCACACAGTAACAGGTGAGTGCTGCCCTCCCCAAAGCGTACATCACAGTATCAATGGGACCAGATGGTGTTCCGGCCTGTATCTTACACGAGCTTCATGACAGACGTAACCCTCACATTACATCACTGTTCAATATCAGAGTTACTACAGGATATGTACCCAAGGAATGGCATACAGCAACAGTGGTCCCACTCCACAGAGTTGGTGCCACAATGGACCACAGACAATATTGCCATATAAGCCTAACTAGCCTGTTCTGCAAAGCTATGGAGGGTATTGTCATGGGACTCATACACATAGACATCTGGAACCTACAGACACTGTGTCCTACACATTTCAGCATTGTTGTGGGCAGATCTTGCCTCTTGAACCTGTTTGTATTCTTTAAACGGTTAACAGGTCCATTGACATAGGGACGGTTGTCCACACAGCCTACCTGAACCTTGCAAAACCCTTCAACACAATAACCCACTGGGCCATTATGCATAGGCTCACCAGCGTCGATATGGACACATATCTCACACTATGGATTGCTACCTGGATCAAGGATAGCACCCACATAGTCAGAATTGCAGGTGCCATGTCTGACTATACACCAGTTACACATGGCATCCCACAAGGCTCGGTCCAGGGACCTCTCTTGTTCAGTATATATTTGTCTGACTTACAGGCTACCACAGGGGGAATATGGCTGAACATGTTTGCACTTGACTGCAAACTGGGTGCCATGATCAACTCTCCAGCTACCACATGCATACTCAAACAGGGTCTCACAGAGATGGATGACTGGTGCCTGAGCCAAGCCCTACAGCTAAATGCCATTAGTTGCATAGTCATCCCCTTTGGAAATAACAACATGCCCACACATAACCACATAGGTGGTACTCCATTACATACGGTAGGAGTTGTTAGGGGTTTGGGGTCATGACTTGTTCGTACTGTCGCCTTTGACATTCACTTTGCCAAAGTAGTTGGACACACCTTCTATGTGGGCCACCTTATCCCATATGGTTTCACATCTAGATCGAGTGAGGTCATTGTGCCCCTATACTCATCACAACCATGCTTGGTTACAATGCCACATTTGGGGTGCACCTTACCCGACACCTGCAGCAACTGTACTGGCCACAGAAGTTCCTCACCAAGCAGATCTAGGGACTCACAAAGATGCCCTGCACAGTTCGGATGCAGTAACTCCAGCTCTACTCAGTCGCTTATCACCTACTCGGATATGATGCATGCCTGTTGTTTACAGATATCCAACCCAGATTTACTGGACATGCTCCACCTCAGGATATCCGACTCCCTTCGAGCTATACACTCCAGGAACATATACCTCAGCACAGATGTTAATAGGACATGCTGGAGGGACAGATTCTTATCCCAGAGTCTCCACTCACTCCAGATTGTAATCCCAGTTTCACAAAGGCACAGCCACCCACTGACCACCTACAGGAGACATCTTGATGACTGTATGGGTGATCGTATGTTTACCCCTTGGATATCTTCTGTGTCCCTGCTAGACAGAGGCACACTAGCCTAAACGTACATGGGCTATCTTGTGTGACCTACTATTCACACACACAGTGTAGTAATCTGACAGGGTTGCGAATGCCAAACACACTCTGGCTAGGCTTGTACATGCCCTAGGGCAGATAGCCTAGTATCGACCTCTGAACCTATGCTAATGTTCAGGATGCACAATGTTTATTGCTGATACTGTTTGCAGGTCTTTATCGTCTTTGCTTTACCAGGTTTCTATGAACAACTTCGGTATCTGCAGAACATATTTGATTATGACAGGGTTCCACTATATTATAGATGTGTCTGTTGTCATATAACTGTGTGCACAGGGTGGATTGCTGGATAGTGACAGGTTCCTGGGTTAACACATGCAACTGCCAGATATGCGTGGCCCACTGCTATACTCAGACATGGCCTAAGTGTGTGAGCATGCCCAGTTCAGGCTTTCCGTGTTTTGTTGCCTGACATTTGTCTCATTCATTCAAGTGTGTGAGCATGCCCAGTTTGATCTTTCAGTATGTTGCTATCTGAGGTCCACTACATTTGTTGATGTGTGTGAACATGACCAATATTAACATTTATACTGTGTGTGTTGGAAGTCAGGTTCTGTTCTTACTGCAGGACTCACCTTTGTGTCATAACTCGACAGGGATTATGCTGTGCCTGCAGGGTTTCCATGAGATACTTTGCATAGACGTATTAACATTCCTTCATACAGGCTGACCACTGCAATACTGTCATGGTTTAGTGGTTCAGTACTTTGACTATAGTGCGCAGTATCCTGGGTTCGAGGCCCATTACTGCTTTATATTTTCACACTGAGCAGACCAGACTGCTTAAGGGCCAGTTAAACAAATATGAGCATGTTGGCTTTTGTTCAGCTATGCCCAACTTAGACCAGGCTTGTCCGACATTGCTCAATATTCATCAACATTGCTGGACATTGCCCAATATTACTCAACATTGACCACAGTTGTGCTAGTTGGTGTGTGTGATTTTGTTTGCATATACTACATGGTGGTAAATGCTGTTTAGCACTGCTTTGTATTGCTTAACACATGGCAATCATGCCTTAGATGGTGCTGCAGGGCTACCTATGTCGGATGCACATACTACACTCCCTGTACATGTTTGAAAGCAGGTAGTGTCAACTTAGGCATCCCTTTTACTATATGTGTGAGTCAGAGAGAGGTATCACTTCCAGAGTTCCTAGTGAGCCAGTGTATGTGCTATGTGTTGCCTCTTTGCCAAGGCCAAAGCATACTGGGCATGCCTCCTTCTGCCTACTGGGTCAGGCTCAGGTTGTTCCTCCTCTGAGTCATGCTCTGCCTGTGATGGCCTTGGCAATGGTGGGGGGCTGTTTGGCCCAGGCCTATGCTGGTCCTGCTGCAGCTGTTTTCGCAGGATCATATTATGTAGCATAGCACATACCATGATGATTTGGGTACATGTAGTTGGTGAGCACTGCAAGGCTCCACCAGATGTGCCCAGGCACTGGAACCGTGACTTGAGCAGCCCAAACACATGCTCTATTACATTACGTGTTTGTGTGTGTGTGTCTCATTATGGCGTTCCTGTTCAGGTGTTTGTGCGTTTCTGATGGGTGTCATCAGCCACGGCTCCAGTGCATAGCTGGCATCCCCCACTAGGTGACCATGTGGGATGTCCCCATTGGCAAATGTCTGGTACAGCTGCGTCAGATGCCAGATATGGGAATCATGGTAGCTTCCAAGGCAGCCTGCATACACATTCAGTATTATGCCCTGGGCATCACACATGACCTGGCAGTTGATGCAGGGGAAGCCCTTGCGGTTGAAGTAGACCCTACCTTGCTCGCCGGCTGGTGCTTTGATGCATATGTGCATGTAGTCTATTGCACCCACTACCTCAGGGTATTCCGCTATTTGCTGGAAGAGACGAATATTGCTGGCCAATACCTCATGAGAATTGGGGAAATATACATGATCACCGACATGTGCTGACATGGCATCCAGGAACTGGTGCAGTACCCTGGATGCTGATGCCTGTGATATCCCCAACATCTCACCAGTTGGTCTCTGGAAGGTACCTGTTGCTAATATTCTTAGGCCAACACATACCTTGGTTTCTACTGGGATGGGTTCCCCTCTGTTGGATCTGTGTGTGAGGCATGGCCTGCACAGTTCAACAATTTTCTGCAGGAGGTCTCTGTCCAGTCTATAGCGCTCCACTATCTCCAGCTCATGCAGCCACTGGTAGGTTACCCTGGGTCTGTACACTCTTCTCCGTCTCCTCACTGTGGGTCGTCCAGCAGCATTTCCATTGTCACCACCTTCAGCATGTTGCATATGTCGCCTTATAACAGCAATGACAGCCCCTAACATTTCTTTGTCTCAGTAAAGCTTTTTCAGTTTTCACTTCTATTAGCTTACTGAAGTGTCTGTTGTGAGAAACATAATGGACTGTTGTTTGCAGAGTTTTAAGTGCTAGGCTTGGCTGGGCTAGTGTACTGCCTGTGTAATTGCCTGATTCTGATTGTTTTCACCTGCTAGCTCTGCTAGTACTCCCTGGTAGCTTCCTACTATTTGTTGTGCTTCTTTTTTCCTTTCTGTTTCCTCTGGGGGGGAGTGCCGCGCACACAAGCGCAAATGTGCGCCCAGCAGCTAACACGCGCGCACACATGCTTACACGGACTAAAACTTGCTTATTCGGGTTAAAACGCGAGCACACCAGCACAAATGCGCTTACAACTCTTTAAACAGCCTTATATATGCTTACTCCGGCTTAAACGCGTGCACTCACGCTTACACGCGCACACTCTGTCTTACTCGGGTTTACAGGCGAGTACACGCGTGCATGCAAGATCAGCAAGAAACGTTGGTGTTATCCACGGCATAAACCTTCCATTTCTTACCTTTCCCTAGCCTACCTGTTGACACACCTCTTTCCATGATGTGTAAATGACAGCAGATACATACTCCCCTCATGATGTCACCTATCTTCTACTCTGTTACTCCCCTTATCCTACTCCTACACTCCACTGACTGTGCTCATTTGCTATGTAAACTTGCGATTCACTATCCTAACCCTCATTTACATAGGATTGCCTACTAATGCTTGGTTACATCTCTTAGACTGAGCTTCCCCCCTTAGCAACCTCTACTCGGTGGCCATGTTGTCTTCAGCCTGCCATTCCCTTGCATTGTACATTAACAATTTAAATAAGATCCACATTTGTGGGTTTTAATTTTTAGTTTTCTGGGTTTTAGAGCGCAGCCCATTTGCGTGGCACTGCTCTACACTTAAACATCGGAAATCGGAGAAAAAAAAATATTTTATTTTCATATTGCATCAGGAAACATTTCCAATGGCGATATATTTGGCCATTGGCATGCTTCCTGCACTGGATGCTACCTTTATTTGGAGCTGTCATGGCTCCGTTTTGCTATTTGCAGAATGGTACTCAGTTGTCAACTGAGTACATTTCTGCAAATAACACTGCTCTTACTCAGACAGGTTTGGGTTTCCTGAATCGCAAATCTGCCTTATTCGCATGCCTTTCGCCTGCAATTGAGGTAATTTGCATATCCCAGCCCTGTCCGTGTAAGAGCCATTTTAGGAGCTCTCTTGCACGCCCCTGCAGGCTGTTCCTGGATCGCTCATCGGACATGATGGCTGCATGGAGTCTTACTCTACTCTAAGACTCCGTGCAAGCCTTCGTGAATCTGGCCCAACGACACCAGAGCATTTCAGTTAACCTTCTCTGATCTGCTTTCACTAGGTCTGTGCCAGTTTTGACAAAGACCAATGCATACTAGAAAATAATTACTGTCAACCTGTAAGAATAAGAAATCTGGACAAAGCCAAAAAATAATAGGGGAGAAAGGCCTAAAAATAGGGTACATTTTTTAATATCACTCATACGATCTTAGAAATTTGATATACTAAAAGGTTTTGCATTGAGATACATTTTCTGAAGGATATGAAGCCTGATAATGAACTGTCTGTTACTTAGTGACATGAATCATTGATGATTTCCCAGACAACCTCAAATTTTATGAAGTGAAAAGCTCTGAACATTCTGTGAAAATGTGGACAGTTGAAAAAGTATGAATTATGAATGCATGAGATAATTATAAAAAGCCATAGCAGAAGGAAACGGATAAGAAAAGGAAAATGAAAATTAGTTAAATAGGAGGAAACAAGTGGAGTGGAGTGGACAGGAAAGGGAAAACAGATAGATATTGGTCAGCTTTTGTGTTGTAGATATCCTGAAAGGCATCTATGTCAGATGATCGAGTTTTCAGAAACTTGTAATTCATAGGTACAAAACCATATGATCGAGTTTCCAAAAACTCAAACATCAAAAAAAAAAAAAAAAAAAAACACAAAAATCTACTTTTTTATGTTTATTCAGGGGGCAATCACCCCTGCACCCCCCACACCCCCTGCAAATTATATATACCAACTCTGAGATTGTACTACAGTGAAGAAAAGTGTAAATTTCCTGAATCCTCACTGTACTGCAATCTCCATTCAAAAGTTTCAAGTTTTCAAAAACTGAATCATATGGTCTCGGCCATATAAATTTCGAGTTTCTGAAAACTCGATCAACTAATAAGGATCCATCTTGACCTTCATTTGTTTTATCAAATGATGTTATTTAAGCACAAATTGTAAGTCAGACTTCATAACAGTTTTCAAAACATACTGACCAGTATATGAACTTGTGGAAAAGTAAATTAATGGCACATCAGCCCTTATTTCAGAGGTAACAAAGTTCAGAAAAATAAATGGCATTTAAGGCATAAATCCATATACATAAGCACAGTGAAATATCTTAGCAAGAGTGATAACAGACAGAAAGATAAATAGTCAGATGCACTGGCTATGTAGCAATATAACAACATTCACTTCTATGAAGACCGTTACTCATTAGATTTAATTATTAAAACAATGGTTTTAGTTTATTTGAGCAAATGAAATGAATAAAGGTTATGTAAAATTCTCCAGAAGTGATAGATTGAGGTAGCACAATGAAACAGTCCCAGTTATGGCAGTAGAGGTCAAGGGATATTGTGATACAACAGAGCACAGTAACTCCTACATAGGAGATAGGTGAAAAATAAATACTGTTACTAGGAAACTAGGATTGTGAAACATGGAAGACAGAACACTACAACTTATCCTGTTCTGTCAGCTGACATTAACATGCACTAGTTCCCATAACAACAAGTCTTACAGCTTCAAAAAATGAAGGTGCAAGTGGCAAACACAGATAGCAAAGCTTAAAGCTTGTGCAATGTAATTAACGTATTTTACACGGGGCGCTCTGTATTCCTAATCATGGGGAAACTGTACTTACAAACTCGTTATATATACAGAATACATCCCAAAAAGCTGTACCTTGGAGAAAAGGAAATACTCTGAAGTAATAGAATGTCTGACTTAGAGTACGTTATATGTATAAACACACACACACACACACACACACACACACATATATATATATATATATATATATATATATATATATATATATATATATATACATACATAAACACACACACACACACATATATATATCCCGGACCACACATTCTGTCTAGCTGAACCAGAAGGGCTAACACATTGGGTTTTGATAAGACTTTGCAGAAACTCGCAAGCATTATTTACTTCATCACAAAATGCTTCACTCCACATTTTGTAGGAATAGATGGAGCAGACTAGCAATCCTGTCATGGCATTTTAAAGAGTACTTTGGCAGAGTTAAACTAGTCCATCTAAGAATAAATCAGACAATTGTAGCATAACTTGAATGGGGCAGACATTTACCTCTTCTAACTAAAATAGCAAATGAAACTGATTCAGTGGAACAGTGGAAACTTAGCTGAAGTCAGCTACTGAGTTACATTGCTGAATAAATGTAACACAGTCTTACTTACTGAATGCAAGACTCTGGATCCTCATTCACAGCTGACCACAATGCTGCACTGATCTGCTGAATATGTGAATACTGAACTGCTACATATGTAAACACAATCGTAAGCTGTAACTAAAATATTTAACAGTGAGTAATTCACTTTAAATTATGTGTAGAAAGTGAGGAGAATAAAATGCAGAGTTTAACAGGAGAGCAAAACAATGAGGCTGCATTGCTCACAGGTTCATGATTTCTGTCATAATTAACCCCCCTCAAACAGAGAAATGTCATCAACCTACTTCAGTAACATTGGCTGGAAGTGAAAGATATTTGTCTGTGATGAAGAAACATCTTCAGTGAAGGGGCTATGCCATCATCATGGGATTAAACTGCAACCAAGACTACTCCATTTGAGGAGTTCAGAGCTAACTGATGTTATGTGTGGTGATTTATGTCATGTCATTAGCTCCACTCAAATAAATGCCCTGGGGTACAGAACAAGTGTATTTGATGCTGCAGTCTGCTTTGCCCGACTTTTCCTGCCCAAACCACCTTTTGTGAGTTCTCAGCTCTGAAAGGAGGATAGCACCTGAGACATATAAGGTAAACGGTTGCAGCTGAACAGCTGCTGGCCAGCTGACGGCCATACAAATGAAAGAAAATACCCTTACCTGCCATCAAGAGCTCAAAAAGTTATTTGAGTATCCTCACCATAAAATTAATGAATATGCTGCAAAGAATATACGTTTTTCCATAATATCTGCCATCATACCCCAAACACACATTCACTAGAAATAATACATTGATATGTGAGCATATTATTTTTTTATTAGTGATTTATAAGAAATACTTATATTTACTGACCACTGTATTTTACCCTCATCCCCTATAAAAAAACAGTGTCAAATAATTTTACTTATCAAGAATTTCCAGGCTTATTTGAGCTCCTACTCTTCAGCAGGGAGGCTGGCATTATTACTTGAGAAATGCAAGTATAGTTCCAAACAGTATCAATGAACTTTCCTAGTTAAAATACCTTAACATGTCTAGAGAAATTAATTTCCTGTGCTGGTCTGAGGTCAGAAACCCTAATCCTAGGGTTCATAAAGAATCATACCACTTCCATAAATTGTAAATCCGTAAATGAGAATAGAAAAGGTGCTAATGCTAAGAAACCAGTAAACCAAAATCCAAAGGGTCTATATTAGAACAATGAATAATGAATAATTAAAATGTCAAATGCTCTAAAGAACAAAAATGCCAGACCTCAAAGTGTTTTTTGCGAGATCACAGTACAGTGAAGATTGGAATATTTGCTCTTTCCTCACTGTAGTGCGATCTCAGAGTTGGTACATATATTTAGCAAGAGGGTGGGGGGCACAGCCCCCCACAATAACTAGTTTGAGGTCTGACATTTTCGCTCTTTAGAGAGTTTGACATTTTAATTATTCGTTGTTCTAATATAGACCCAATCCAAAATAGCACCCCGGAAAACAAAAGGCTTTTCACATTAAAGGAGTGCTTACTTAATAATTGGTCATGGGTTGTGACTTTTTCCTTCCTGGGTGCTATTATGGATTTTGGTTTACTTGCATAAATTGCCTATTTCAAATTGGTCAGTTTATGTGATTATGAAAAAAGTCATTCAAAGGCAGTTATGGCTGTAATGAGTAAGCTTGCATTACTGGCTCATTAGCATATCCCTGAATCACACTGTTCTGCCACTATCATTGTCAGACCTGTGAAGGCTGTAATGTGTGCACCAGTGGCCCTTGTATTGAGTTTGCAAAGACACCTTCCTACACACACCCCCTGCCCACACACACAAACACATACTCTGATACATCCCTTCCACCCACCAACCACACGCATCCATCTAGCATCAAACAACCCACCCACACTTGATCAGACTTAAGGACGCAGTCACCAATTTACCCATCCATACACATGTACATACACACACACACACACACACACACACACACACACACACACACACACACACACACACACACACATGCTCACATATTCATGCCCATACAGAGATGTATGCACCACACACACTAATATGTCACCCACCCCCCACATGTTTTCTGAACTTCACAGAACCTATTTCTATCAAGGTTGCCTCTACTTGAACCAGTTGGTGACTACTGTCTTTTGACTGTGTTAAAATATTTTTTCCACCCATGGAAACCTACTCAGCTGAGTGATTCCATTAACTGTTCAGCTGTGTAAATCAGGAGTGAAGGCATTTCTGGGAAAGAGCTTATGGCTAATTATGATTAGCCACTCCCCTGAATTGCGTCATTACTATGCAGCTAGGCCAGCAAGTCCACTAGTCATGCGGATACTCCAGCTAGCTGGAAAGCTCACAAGTAAGGGTCTTTGAATTCTAAAATGTTACTGTGACTAGGGAAGTTGCTGTTGTTCTGAGTTCCAGGGAATGAAGTATGAATAATAATACATCAAAAGATCTTCTAACAAATTAGTGGCTCTACAAATACCCACTCTTAGCACTTAAATCTACTAACAAGCAAACAAGACTCACTGGAGCGATATGTTCCTAACTCAACATATTCCTAGCATATAGAATAAGTACAACTACTTGTCAAACAAAGTTCTTCTTGGGCTACCTTTAAGGCTAGTATTTATAACTGGTTAGACACAAATTTATAGCAGTGTTATCATGAAACCCTTGCATGATTTGGGAGGTGGGGAGTATTAAATGCTTGAAAAAGATGGCAAGAACCTGTAAGTTTGTCTGCTTAAAGGCATATATCGTTATACATCCTATGCGCATCTCCTTTACTGCTGTGATGGCTTATTGGTTAACTACTGTGCCTATAGTGTACAGGATCCTGGGTTCAAGACCTGTAAAGGCCATTTATTGGGGTTGGGATGGTGGCCCATGGTTAAGGTGTTTGCCTTACAAACACAAGGTGTGGGATTTGAGTGTCACAAGGGATAACTGGCTAGACTTAAAATGGCTCTCAAGGGTAGTTAGCTTAGTACTAACCTATGAACCTCATGATCACTTGCCTATTATATTTCTCCATTAATTATATTACTAAACCTTACTATAAGTACATTTGCAAAATAAATAAAGATATTTCCACTATAAATAATTTAAATGCCAAGTTCCTGACACTAACTGGTTTGATTTTATAACCATGCTTAAAAATACAAATAAATAAATATAAGCTAAAAACTGCAGTTCTCTCTTCTTTCTTTACAACATATAATTTTGTCTGCTTTTTTCCTAGGTCCATTATCAAAATAAGAAAAGGAAGTTTTATTTATTTATTTATTTGCCATTTGTTAACCGGGTTAGTCCAACCGAGCCATTGGCCAGTTTTCAGTGGAGATTCGAGGAGAAAAGCTCAAGAAATACATTTAAGATTAAAGTACATTAAGTTTATAAGAACTTAACATTGTGCAAAAGAGGGAAAAGAAAAAAAATAGTATCGTATACAGTAAAGGCACAGATAAAACTAGGTGTATGCTAAAGTACAGTTTAACAGATTTGTTCAAGTATTCTGTACAGTCATGAAATCTTGTACAAAACTAAATATCAATTCTTCTTTTAAAACTCTTGGTTCACTATTGGTTATTGCATTAGTGGTGGCAGGTGTTTTTTTTTTAGCAAAGAGTTATATAATACCCATGCAAACCTTCCAAACAACAGTATGCCCTTCTTTTTTACAAATATTTACAAAAATTGTGATGCGTTTTTGTGGGTCTCAAGCCTTTCTGAGACATTATAGTTGACCTTTAAAAATGATAAAAACTGGAATCAAGCTGTGTGACTGCAGGTCACCAGAGTTAAGTGCAATCCACTCTTCTAAAAGTAAGAATCACACTTATTACAGAGATAACAAGAGGATATTTTACAGTGAGACAGGAAAAAGGTAGCTAATGTGCCCCTGAGCAACTCTGTTTCAGTAACAGCAGGTAATGCTGGAAGCTATCAACATTAGCTAGCAAGCTGAGATGAAGCAACTACTGCAACTGCAGCAGTTCCTTCTGTGTGGGATTCATTTATTGTATCATGGTAATATTGTAATAGCATTTTAATACACTTTAATACATTGTTTTAGAATGATAGGTGAAATTAAAGTATTTGCTGTTTTTTCTGCATTGTGTCATGGTTATAATATAATATCATGGGTCTAAGAACTTATATAATTTCAAAGCTTTTTAATATCAGACTACATGAGAAATTGATTTTAAATAAGGACAAGTTGCAAAAGATGTTGCTCTGTGCTAGCCCTGTCTTTTTAGATTAATTTATTTTAGTCTATTTTTACAAAGTGAAGCCTACGGAACAGAGCTTTATACAACAAAACCCTTGTAGGAAAAGCTGTATTGCAATTATTGCGAGCTACTTCCTAATATCAATAAATAAATCATACAGGCCAGAAAAACAGGACAGTTTACTATTGTGTCAAAAACAAACTATTTCTGCAACTGGTACATACAATGAGCATACAGAAAATGCTACTCATGTAAAACATATGGTGGATATGGTTTGTATTAGTCTAGTTTGCAGCTGATAAGAGAAGAGAGACAAGTATGGGGGGGCTTAAGAGGAAGACCCAGTTAAACAGCTGGACAATCTCTGCACCATGTTTTTCTAAGATGGCATTTATAAAGCTGAAAGATCAGGGATGTAAAACTGCTAAGGGGAAGTCAATTCTGTTATAAGGACTTGGTGTTCTAAAAGCTCTGTATTATTATCTACAAAAGTTCACTCCTATATAGCTATAAAGAACATTTGCATTCCTTAAGATGAGCATTTACTTCTCCCCTTCTATGTCTGAATCCTTGGAGCATCACTTGTTAATTAAGCAAAGTAAACTTGTTTACAGTGATTGCTACATTCTCTTTGGTACAAAAAGAAAAAAAAAAGCAGCTTTACACTAACGATCCTTAGAGAATGTGCTTACTGTATATCAGCACCCTGACTGGAGAATAAACATTCTCCAGCAGGGCAATAATGTACAAGTAATGCCCACTGAAAAACGAGTCCAACACTTCACTGCAGCATATTAAGCCACCATGGAGCTCAGACTGTGAAACGAAACAGCCACCATTATTTTATGCTCACTAAGCAGAGCTTCTGCTGTTTACTGGGTATAAAATAAAATAAAAGCAAAATTAAAAAAAAGTGTGTGTGTGTGTGTGTGTGTGTGTGTGTGTGTGTGTGTGTGTGTGTGTGTGTGTGTGTGTGAGACAGACAGAAAGTGAAGAGCGAGAGTGAGTGAGCGATCCCTGGCAGCATCATATAAGATCTTTGCATGCCTCTTGACCATACCGCTCAGCACAAGAAATCTGGACAGAACCATAAATAATGGGGAAAGAAAGGGCTGAAAATAGGAAAGGATGTTAAATATTGGTCTTATAAACTTAGAAAGTTGCTAGAATAAGAAGGATTTTGTTAGCGTGCATTCTGAAGCAGAGGTGTGTGCGTGAGAGTGAGTGCGTGAGATGACTACCAGCAGCAGCAGCAGCAGTAAAGAGGTTTACAAACCTCTGCACCTTTCAGCTGAGGAAATCTGTATGAAGCCTAAAATAAACGGGGAACAAAGGTAATAAAATAGAAACATAATTATTGCTCTTATAAAATTACAAAGCTGCAAAAGTAAAGGATATAAGCTAGCATGACTTTTTGAAGGAAAAAAAGTCTGAAACTCAAATGTATGTCATTATTTAGTCATTTCAATCTCCAGTGACTGCCAACCAAAGGGTTTATTTATTTATTTATTTCCAGTTTGATTACCGGGGAAATCCACTGGGCCCAGAGAACCCGTTTTCCATGAAACAGATTACAGTGAAGATAGCAGTCCAATAAAAATAAAAGTGCAAGTGCAAATACATATTAAATAATACAAAGGTTGAGCAATATTGCCCATAGTGGAAAAATATTGTGCAGATACATTTTAACAAATTCATACAGTTAAAGTCAAAAGTCAAAAGCTATTTACAATATTTACAGAGTGTGAGAGATCGTATGGGAATTAGCTATAGAAGGTTATAGCCAGCTATAAGGTGTTTAGGAACTCAGGAGGATAGCCTCCCAGGGGCTTTTGTTAAAGAGTTCTAGGTAGGGAGAATGCAGTTACATTTTCATTTGGAGGAGAGGTAGGTGTAAAGCTGAGTTTTGAATTTGTTTGTGTTTGACATTGTCCTTAGTATGGAAGGGAGAGAGTTCCATTTCTTACCTAAGGAGAAGGAGAGGAGAAGTTGTCCAGCAGGATGTTTAGGTTTGTGGACAGTAATTAAGCTTTGGTGTTCAGATCTGAGAGTTCTATATGGGGTGTATGGGGGAAGGATGTTATTAGAGTGGGGCATTTGGTTGGATTAAATATCAGTCAATGTGCTGTAGTGAGCTGCAAAAAGTCCAGGTAATTTTTGAATTCTAACCAGTTGAGAGACTGGACGGTAACACAGTGATGAGTGGAATGTTTGGCTTTGGTGGCAAATTTAGAAATTTGGTATAACAGCTTTCAAGTTTGGAGGTGATGGAAGAGGATAGGTTAGTTAGTAGCGGGGTGCCATACAGAAGGGAGGGAAGGAGGTAAGAGGAAGCCAGAGTATGCCTATCCCTGCTAGAAGTAGAGAGGAAGTGGTTGTTCCTGTATAGCATACTTAGTTTTTGGTGGGTTTTCTCTATATTTTGCTGAATATGTATGTCAAACTTGAGGTGTTTGTCTATAGTTACACCAAGTAGTTTGGCAAAGGGAACAACTTCGATCAGAGAGTTGCTTTGGCTAAGGACTTGGAAGGAATTTTTATCAAAAGAGAAAGATTTTGAGGGTGTGAATAGTAGTATTTTAGATTTGTTAGCATTGAGAGAAAGGGGATTTTTGACGCATACAGTTCTCAGTAGTTGAGAAGGCAATTTGAGTTTTGGATAGGAGTTCAGGGAGATTAGAGGCAGAGCAGACAAGTGTAGCGTCATCTGCATACTGGATGACTTTGGCATTAGGAATAGCAGAGTGAAAGTTATTGATAAACATATTAAACAGCATTGGTCCAAGGATGGACCCCTGTGGTACTCCGGTAGGAGTGGGTAAAAAAGGTGAGGTGCCTTTTTTCTATTTCACAGCCTGAGATCTATCTGACAGATAGCTTGAGGACCAGGAAAGAGTGTTTTGGGATAGATTTAGGTTTGAGAGGTGACTTAGAAGGTGCTTATGGGAAACAGTATCGAATGCTTTAGAGAGATCTCTGAGCACTGTGGATACTAAGTTCCCAGAATCTCAGGCTAGATTGACAGTTTCTAAGAATGAGAGTAGAGCTGTTATGGTGCTATGTTTAGATGTAAGGGACCAAAAATAAAGTAAATAACCTGGTTATTTTTTAAATGTAAATAACCTGGTTATTTTTTTAAATGTTATATTTTGGCTGTAAAATGCTTCCTCTAACACCATTAACATCTACTACAGCAAGTTTGAAACCTTAGACGCAGGAACTATTTTACATCAAAAATATACTAAAAAATATATAGTAATAAATAACACACACACACACACACATATATATATATATATATATATATATATATATATATATATATATATATAATTTTTACAGTGAACCCATTCTCTAAGCACACCTGTGGCATCGGGCCTCATAACACCCTTGTGCAGGTGTTAATTACACATTAAGACACACCCTGTCAGGCATTACTGTTTGCTTATCTGTGTGGCTAGACATTCCTTTGAGATGGTTTTAGGACAAAAAACCTTTAGCAATGTAGCCCCAAAAAGTAAAATTGAAATCTAAAATAAAGTTCCTGTAGTATTCAGGGATAAGCTCCTAGGCCATTTAGCCTTGCAGTACAAATGCAAATATTACAAGATGATATATAATACCCTCACTACTTCCTCACCTACCTTTGATGATGATAAGTGAATGCATCCATATTAGGTTGTTTAAGGTGTTTCTCCACAATTACTATTCATGTTGGGTATATTCTGCAGCTATTATAATTCACTGCATTGTTTTAGTGTGGTATAGGAGCATTGTAGAATGAAATCAGATATTTTAACCAGTGTCTTGTGAAACGAACTGCACAGTGTCTAGTCCATGCCCCAAGAGTTACACTGGGTGTGGAATAAGATACTCAGTGAATGATACAGTGAGTCAGATACACTCCTTGCTGGTTATTTGTGAAAACTATAAAGCTGAAATGCAGAGTAGGAAGCCACACCCAATGGTGTGCCCATATTTCTCTAATATATGCCCACACTGAGGTAAGATTGACAGGAGGGTATCATTAACTTATTATTTAATATACTGTTCTTACTGTAGCCATTCTAAGAGCCATGATTATAGCCATTCAAGTGAATTGAGTAAAACAAATAAATAATATTACATTGTTCACTACAGGATCCACAGTTTTCAGAATTTATTAAAAAAGGCCATGATTTCTTCACTTCGATGTAAGCCAGGATGCCATTTTCCATTGTAAGGAGGGCTACTATGTCCTCTTAACCATGTTCTCCTTTCGGCTTTTCCCAGTTAGGGGTTGCCACAGCGGAACTCTGGTCCACTAATGATTGGCAGTAGATTTTTATGGTGCCAAGGTGCCAGCCTGACACCCAACTTTCAATGAAGGCACGTCCATTCACGCATGGCTTTTGAATGCCACTCGACTGCAGGGAGGACATGCAGACTCCACACAGAAGGCGCTCCAGCCGAGAATCGAATGGGAGAACCTCTTGCTGTGAGGTGATATGTCCTCTTAACCATGCACTTCTAAAAACACTCACAAAACATTAGAAAAGCACCACTATTACAGCTCTTCACAAGACAATTGTTTAATCAGAGCACATTATGCTCTCTGCATACACTTCCACAAATATATAAGTATAAGCATTAAGCATCCCAGCTATCTCTTCTTTCAGCTTCAATGTTCAAAGCACATAAGTAGTTGCTAATGCTATCTTATTCTAGTTAAACCAGTATTTACACAACATTTCTCATCTCTTTCTGTCTTCTTACCTTTGTACTAGTTATGGATTTCTTTTTTAGAGACTATCAGCTAAAACTCTCCAACCTGCACCAACTGGATAAATGGCAATATCCAGTTTCACTACCCTCCTCAACCTATTCTTCTGGTCTCAAAACAGTCTCTTTGTGAAAACCTCCTTTGATTTATTTTTATATCATCATTTGCCTGCCTTCCTTTCCCTGCTGGCAAGCCTGTATTTTCAATACAACTCAAATTGCAATAATTTTTCTGTGTCGATTTGTTTTATGTGCTGTTTTTTATATCCTGAAGTGGAATATCATAGCTTCATATTAAAATGAATTTTTGAACATAGCTTGTAAATGGTCCATGAATGAAAAAGGCAGCTCATAATACAGTCTATCTAACTGCTCAGAATAATTAAAATAAAATGCTTACTGTAACTCTGAGACAAAATGTCGACATCCATCTCAGACGTTATACTTCAAGAGTAATTCAGTTTTGTACTCTCTGTGAAAAGCCCTTGACTTCCTTCATCTTTTCTTTTCTTTCTTTCTCTTTCTTTCTTTCTTTCTTTCTTTCTTTCTTTCTTTCTTTCTTTCTTTTCCACCTCATTAAAACTAGTTCTTAGCCCATAATAGATTTTATGATACTCAAGGATAGTTGTTATAGATAACATGGACAAAGAAATATAGACTAAGCCATATGACTTGCTCAGGAAATTATTTTGTACAGGAAAAAGAAAGAGCAAGTACTGCAATAAAACCAGAAAGAAGGGATTCAATAGAGAGGGAATCAGAAGGCAAACCTGTAAATTTATAAACAAACCTCACCTTGTATCCCACTGACTGTAAAGTGACTAGTGGTTAAATATTTTGTAGGTGAATTATCTTGTTAGGAAAGGTGCCTTGCTAACAGATCGATTCCACTTTTTATTGACAGTCTTATTTATTTTATACCATCCTGTCAGAAATACACTTCTGTGCCTCAAAAACAAGTTATTTTCCTATTCTGAAAGAAAAATTTTCATTGAAAAGTTGCAAAAAGAAGCTGATCAAGTGGTCTGCCCACACCTTCTCCCTATCCAAGGATGCCCCCCACTCTCCATATTCATGAAAGTAGTTTTGGATGATGGGGTACACACTGTTCTGACATGCAGTTATAGAATCGTACTCACACAGACATGCACATATGTGTGTGTGTGTGTGTGTGTGTGTGTGTGTGTGTGTGTGTGTGTGTGTGTGTGTGCACATGCTTGTCTGTCTGTCTGTTTAATTACCTTCAAAGGAGGTCCACTGACAGACAGGATGTTCAGTGTGGACAAATATTTAATACCTGATATGTAGTAGTTACTAGAATAGACAGATAAAGGTGAACATTAAATTATTGCCATTATTGCAGATTAATAGTCTATTATGTGCACCTCATTATGGCATTATTTCAGGAGGTTATGTCCGTTTATTGGTTTACTATCATTACTGCGAAAGGCAACACATTTGCCATTCGCAATAACAAAAATAAACACTGAAACTCAACTTTTCACTTCTACACAATGTCGACCCAAATGATTGACACATTTGAGTCGACATTGTCAGCAAAACCATCATGTGATAGCCATATAGGAACTGATGTAAATGATCAATATCCCCACTGTAGTGTGATCTCGTAGTTGGAATATATTAGTAGCAGGGGGTATGGGGGGAGCAAAAATGTGATATGTCATATAGGATATTTTAAAAAAATGAAATGTAATCAACTGATATGACAGAGATGGCTCAGCCTAGTTATATTCAAATGGTTACGGAAGACAGAGAGTGACAATTATATTTAGATTGCCACAATAAATGGACACTGCTGTGAGGAAATTAAAAAGGATTAATTATTGTACTGCCCCTAACAAAGCCTACAATGAGAGAAGAAGAGGATCCCACCACAGAAGTAACAACAGCACTAAGAAAAATGAAGTCAGGGAGAGCAGCAGATATGATGAAGATGCTGGGTGAGATAAGGGAGAAATTACCCCTGAGGGTACTCATAGCAGTGTGAAGAGAAAGGTGCATGCCAGATGACTGAAGAATAAGCAAACTTGCACAAAAGGAACATCCACAACTGTGCGCGGTACACAGGTATCGATCTTCTGTCACATTGCTTCGCAGTACAGAGGTATCGATCTTCTGTCACATTGATTGAATGTTCTGGAGAGGGTGACCGATAAATGGATACACTGAGTAGTAGAAAGTAAGATGGGAGATGAGAAGTTCGGATTCAGATCATGATGTAGCACAACTCATCTGATGTATGTGATGAGACAGGCAGTCGAGAAGAAACTAGAGATGAGGAAAGAGTCCAACTGGGCATTGCAAGACTTGGAAAAAGCATATGATAAGGTCCCAAGAATGCTAATTTGGGCAGTTCTGCAGTGGTTCAAAGTCCCAGAAACAATAGCAGAATTAGGACAGGCTATGTCCAAGGACATAATGACTCAAGTATGAACAGTGATTGGTCTCACAGAGAAGTTACCACTGGGAATGGGTGTGCATCAGGGCTCATCTCTGAATCCACTGCTGTTCATATATTGGTTATGGATTACATTAGCAAACAGTTTGGAAGGGACAGATCAACGAAGTTGCTATATACAGACAATGTGGCATCACAGGCAGACTTTGAGCAAGAACTTCAGCAAAGGATCATAGGAGGTTACTAGGCTATTGGCCCTGAGGCCCTTATAAGCCTAGCCAAGAGTTTAGCCCATGTTTAGACAAATCAGCACCCAATGTCCCTGTCCACCAGGGACATGGGTGGAATCCCAGGGGTATATTTTCTGTTTCTGATCCAGTTATCCACGTTGCGCTTAAAAAGGTGTAAAGAGGTACTCTGCTTGATGTGGACAGGGAGTCTATTCCATAGATGGGGGAGTCTCTGGGACATAAATCTGTCCCGCCAACAAGTCTTGTTGATGTTACAGACCAGGCTGTGGCCGTGCGTGTGGGTTACTCGAGTGGAATTTGACTTGTGGATATGCAGAAGTCCAATCAAGGTGGGGTCCGTGAAAGCCTTGTATGCCAGACAGAGGTCACCTCTGAAGAGTCTGTATGAAACCGAGTAGAGGGATAGGGCTTTTAGCCTATCTGTGTATGGTATATGTTGGAGGCCCTGGATTCTTCTGGTGAGGAACCTCTGTGGTTTCTCCAGCTGCTGCATGTGCTTTGCGAGGTACATGCCGAAAGGGGCATTGTACTCAATATTGGGCCTTACAAGGGAATACAGGGATGTTATGACCTCATTGTCCCTGGATGAGAGACCCTTACTTACATGGTGGGGCATGTAGAAAGCTTTCCATACAATGGAAGCAACATGGTGGTAAAAAGTCAGGTTGCTATCAACCTGGGTGCCCAAATCCCTCACGACTGACTGAGTGCTTAGGACATTGTTATTAATGTGATAATTTGTGCTGACATCACTCTCCCCAAAGGGGATGATGATGCATTTTTTTTATTCAGCTTGAGGCCATGTTTCTGGCACCAGTCATTTGTCTGTGTGAGACCTTCTTGGAGGATGTTCACATCACTAGGGGAATTGATGACAGCAGCCTTCTGACAGTCATCTGCAAACATGGTCAGCCATAGTCCACTGGTTTTGGCCTGCACCTCAGAAAAGTATATCCCAAATAACAGAGGCCCAACACCGAACCCTGGGATATGCTGATTGTTACAGGTCTACTGCTTGAGGTGGCTTCCCTTATTTTGACTATGTGGGTTCTATCAGTGAGCCAGTTTGCTACCCATCTGGTAACATATGGATTGATGCCTAGTTGAGAGAGTTTATCTATTATGCCCGAGAGGGGAATAGTGTTAAAGGTTTTGGCAAGGTCAAGGTAGGCGGTGTGGACAGTCTTCCCCTCATCCATGGCTTTGGTGACTGTCTCAAATAAGTCGACCAAATTTAGGAGACATGACCTCCCCTTAATGAAGCCAAACTGTGTGGGAACAAGTGTTTAGAGGTTGCAAATATCCTTGTTGATGAGGTCCATGATAATCCATTCCATGGCCTTGAAGATCAGGCTAGTTAGGTTGATAAGTCTATAATTTCCTGGATTAGTGGACTGTCCACCTTTGTGTAAAGGGATGACAGTGGCTGTCCTCCACTCAGCTGGGATGAATCCAGTACTCAGGCTTTGGTTGAATAGGGTGCCTAGTGGTGCTGCAAGTTATTTATTTTTTTACTTATTTTACATTTGTTAACCGGGGGTGTCTGACTGAGCTGAAAAGGCCCTTTTTCATCAGAGGCCCAGGGAGAAAAGCTCCACACAGAAAAATTACAGATACATTTAGATATTTAGACATGATCAGTATACACACAAATTACAATAGACATGTTTTTACAGTGGTATGCAGCACATCACCAGTTGTAGTGGAGAGAACAAACAAGAAAATATTAATTTAAAAATAAAGGTAATTAATAGATTTGTGATGTACAGCTGAAATTTGGAACATAGAATTCATACATAGTACACAGGTACAGTACATACATTGTACATTAGTCAATGTTTGTAAGAGTGAAAACTATTATCAAGCACTCTAGGTTTAGTATGTGCACCTTATCCGCTTTCACTAGCCTCGGGAGAAGTCATGGCACTGCCAACTTTGCTTGAGATGTTGCCTGATGAGGTCTGTAAAGGAGGCTTTGGATGATGTGTTTTGTACGCTAGTGGGGAGAGAATTCCATTTTTAGCTACAGCCTGAGTTCACGTAGGATGCAGCCTGAGATGTTATTGGGTCCCATGGAGGCTGCATGTTTTGCCTTTGCGAGAGCAGTGATGACCTATTCCATAAATATAAGGGGAAGGGGACAGGTACTGGGGATGTCCTGATTTACTGATGGGGGGGCAGAGGGGTAAGGTTTTCACTGAATCTGTCAGCCAGCAAGTTTGCTATATCTGCAGCATTTGTATATGTGGTGTCCTTGACCACCAGTTCTGAACAGATCTGGTTGCTTCCTTTGAGGATGCAGACATATGTGAAGAAGGCTTTATGATTGTGTCTAGTAGATGTGGCCAATTTGGACTCAAAATTTGCTTTGGAGAATTTCACTAGTGCTCTTATTTGCTTGTTCAGGCTAAGAAGATATTACCTCCAATTGGGCAATTGCTCCTTCTTGGTGTTGGACAGCAATTTTTACCTTTTGTTATAGAGTTTATTTATTGCAGATGTCCACCAGACAGGTTTACTCTTCCTTGCAGAGGATGATTTAGTCCTGTCGGGTATGCCTGATTCCATGCATCTATATAAATGCTTGTATAGTGTTTTGGTGTAGTTTTGGATATTGGTGCCAGTTCTTATAGGGGGGGTTTGAAGCTGTTTATATCATCTGTCAGGAGACTGTAATCAGCTTTGGAAATTTGGAAAAGTTTTTTATGTCTGATCCTAGCTAGAGGGGGGTTGGGGGAGATGGTGACCTCAAAAGTGACTGCTGTGTGGTTGGATCTTACCAGGGAGGATGATACTATAGGGATGCTGCAGTGGTTACTCATGTTGGTTAATACCAAGTCCAACATATTATCACCCCCTGTGGGGGTATCTATTAGCTGTTCCAAAGCATTTGCATTGACAAAACCAAGGAATCTCTGGGAATTTGTGCTCTGGCATGATTAGTTCTTCCAGTCTATGTTTGGTAAGTTAAAGTCACCCAGGATCAGAGTAAAGGGTTGAATCCTGATATATTTGAACAGGTCCAAATAGGCGGATTGGGCAACTTGATTCAGATTTGGGGGCCGGTAGCTAGCTATGATTTGAATATGAGTCTTGTAAATGGTTAACTGCACCTGGAGTGTCTTCTGTGCATCATACTGTTTGACCAGCCTGGAGGTGTGTATGTCTTTAATGTAAAACTCCACCTCCTTTGGCTTTACTGCCCACAGTTTGGGGTCTGAATGTATGATAGGATGAGTAACCAGGTAAGGCTAGGGTGCTGTCTACAGCTTTGAAGCAGGTTTCTGTAACTGCACAGATGTCAGCATTTTCCAGGGTTAGGAATGCTTGCAATGAGTGCAGTTTCATGTTTAGACTCCTAGCATTTAGCAGCATGACCTTTAATTTGTGTTTTCTTGAAATTTTTATGTTGGTAGTTTTCATCACTTTTACTAAAAAAGGCACTATAGGGATGGCAAGAGCCGTTGCCTGAAGCCTGAAGCCCAGGTGAGACAGATGCAGGCCATCTCTGGCAAAGCATCCTTGTCTGTCGATCATATCTTCACAGGGTGTCAGGTACTGGATCCCCCTGGAATGACACCAGAAACTAAGCCAATTGTTAAAGTCAATAATTTTCTGTTTGTATTGAGGCATCATTCTGGCTGATAGCAGAATGCTGCTTAAAGCTAGGGGCATACCTTCTTGGACACATAATCAGCAAGTTCAATCATGCCTCTTTTCATATAGTCCAGAGAGGTACGTCTCAAGTCATTCACGCCAACATGAACTATGACAGAGTCATAACAGTACCTGTTGTTGAGAGACCTGAGTGCATGTGTGATATGGTGGATTCTGGCACTTGACAGACAACTAACCATGACTTTCCCCTTATCCAGCCTGGTGAGAGGTGCATCTGTGTGTCCCACAATGGAGTCTCCTATGACCAATATGTTGGGTTTATGGTGAAGCCTTAGTGGTTCTGAAGTACAGGTGTGTGTGGGCTATGTGTGTTATGTGGTGTGGAGGGTTATGGAGAGGGTGTGTGTTTTTGCCTCAGATGTCTCCTTTGTTTGGGTATGTTTATGTGGAGGACCTCCACATATGTAGGTGTGGGTGGTGTTTGAGGTGTAGTGATTGTGTTGACATCCTTTTCAATGCCAGATATACTGGCTTGATGGAGAGAAAGCTTGGACTCTAGGTTCCTAATGTAATTGCATCTCTCTCAAATTGTGTTCCTAGGTGGTAGTAGTAGTAGTAGATGGTTGTCCGTGTACATGAGGCCATTGCTACACTGTCTCAGGATGCCCATATCAACCAGACTGGCAGGAGAAACTGTAAAAACAGTACATCCATATTTGTGAGGGAGAAAGGCCAGGGAAAGCTAAGGGGTGGGCCTAAAGTCCAAGTGCTTAAACCAAAACTAAGAGCTTAGAATAACACTTAAGAATAACACTTAACAATTTAGACAGGCTATAAACAAGCAGTGATACATGGAAGAGAATAAATGTAGTAGAACACTTTAGAGAACACGCAGCAAGTAGCAGGAAGAAGAAAAGCAAGATGAAGTAACAGAGTAGTAGGAAGAAACACAAATTAGAACAATATAAGCAGCTGAATAAATTTTTTTTTTCTTTTTAAGTAAAAAGGGATAGAGCAGGAACAGAAGATAATTCAAGGTTAAGGGACTAGGTGGTTTGGCCTTCCCAAATGATCTTTGTATTAGGTAGAATGAGGTAATTAGAGGGGACTGGGAGGAGTGTCCCAGATCAAATTTGCAGTAGAGGCGGGCAACTGCAAGAGCCACCAACTTTAAAAATAGAACAGCAGTAGGGTGGGATGGTGAAACAAAAAAGGTTTCAGCAAAGATCAGAATGCAATGCCAGCAAATATATAAATAATTCAGTCAAGCAACTATGAACAGTTAAAGTGCCAAAAAATATACTTATCAGCTTTATATTTCTAGACTGTTTGAGAAGCACTACTGTATGCAGGGGTTTACAAAAAGGGAATATTTTTTATACCAGCAAGACTGATAGGGGAATAGAATACATAACTGAAGGCACATGGGATGAAAATGAGTACAGATAAGGCAGTGGTAATGTCAGCAAGTTGGGGATATCAGAAGAACTTGAGAATTGAGATAGAAGGGAAGATAGTAGAACAGGTTAACAGCTTCAAGTATCTGGGAGGGATGGCTGAGGAGAAGGAAAGTCTGAATGAAGAGTTCAAAGCTAGAATCAGAAGGGCAGGAGTCAACTGGCCCAGATTGTCAGGTGTAGTCTACAACTAGTCTAAGAATGCCAAGGAAGCTGAAAAGTAAGGTGTACAAACAGTGGTGCTGTTACTACTGTATGGTACAGGAACCTAGGCAATAAAGGCAGAGCAGATGAGGAATTTAGAGGTGATGGAAATGAAATGCTTGTGACTTGGTAGGATGCACACTGTGGGACAACTGAAGAAATGAAGACATAAGAGCAGAAGCCAAATTAGCTCCAATTACAGAAAAGATCAAAGACAGAAGTTAAGGTGGTTTGGGCACATGTGAAGAAAAGCAGAAGACAATCTGGTAAAGATGATTTGGGACAGACAGGAAGAATGCAAGAGGAAATGAGGGGATCCAGCAAAAAGGTAGAGAGAACATCTGCGGCAGTCAGGCATGAGTGTCAAAGAAGGCAGGAGTGTGGCACTGAATCGAGAGAGATGGCAACAGTTAACACAGTACCCCAATCCAATGTGGATAATGTGAGAAAGGGGGTTGATGATGATGATGATGTTCAGCTGAACTGTCACAGTTTTGTAGCATGCTGATCATAGGTTCAGAGATAACTAGCAGCCCTTGTGGGCCATTTTAAGTCTTGCCAATTTTCTTTTCAAAGGTGAGAATCAAATACAGCACCTTATGTCTGTGAGATAAACACCTTAACCATTAAATAAACCCCCAAAACCCCTATACTATATCACATTTTTCTTATAGGCCATTTCCCTCACAAGAACTTCTGCTGTCTGACTAAGCATCTTTTCTTGGTGAATGGTCTACTAGGCACCTTTGTCATCTTCTTCTGCCTCTCTGAGTAGTGGTTATAGAAGATGTTTCACTAGCTATGGCTAATGCTTACACTCTGGATGAAAATGCACCTCCTTCAACACACTGGCTTCACTAAAAAAACTCCTCTTTTCTTTGACCATCCTTTTGTTTTCTCTGTACTCCTTTCTTAGTTTTGGTGCCAAGTATCAATGCAGTAATCTGCCACTTGAGTGAACTCCTTCCACCCCACTGCACTCCTGCTAAAGGATGCACTGCCTACTCGTACTTTTGGGCTTTGCAGTTTTCATTGAACCCCTATGCTGATTCCTTAGTAGGGAGACCCTCCTTATGGCCATTTCCTGCCAAAGTCAGCTAAGATAGATAGCCACACATGACAGCAAAGTGTCTTAAGTGTCTTCAGCTCCTAAAGAACATCCTCAAAAAACATCTACTTAAGGAAGAGATTATATGTGTAATCCAGAAAGCTTTACTTATAATCTCTTAGTTATTTTAATTAGTAACAATGCATCAGACCCATCTGGAAACAACTTGCTGATCATTTATCCAGGGAGCTACTGAAATGCATTTAGGGAACAGACAATGTGCATGGGTCTCTGAATACCTCCAGTTTCAGCCATAGATTTCTGTGAATTAATGGCCTCAAACATCTATACTTGTTGCCGTCAGGGATCTCAGTCAAAGGACATTATCTCCCTTACACTTGTTCTCCACAGTATCTATCTTACAATGGCAATGGGAGAGCTCCACTTCCAAAATGCAATCATATCCTCCTCAGAAAGCAGTTTACCATCTTGCCTCTTGGATTTATTTATTTATTTACATTTGTTAACTGAGATAATCCAACTGACTAACAGGCATCCATTTCAATGGTGTCTCAGGACAAAAAGCTTACAAATACAGAAGTATATACAAGATAATGCAACACAATATAAAAGGAAATGCATGAGTATATACACATAGAAAAAGATAACTAATATGTATGTTTGCAAACTTAGTTGTAAATAATTTAAATGTGTGTAGGTGTGTGTGTGTGTTTGTGTGTGTGTGTGTGTGTGTGTGTGTGTGTGTGTGCTCACGCACACGCATATGTATATCTATCATATCTATAGCTATATTTCTCTCTCTCTCTTTATATATATATATATATATATATATATATATATATATATATATATATATATAAGGTCTACCTGATAATATTGAAAGCCGACATCGTCAAAGACGGATTCATTGAGACAACATCCATAAAAACCCACTTCATCAACAGATCAGATAAACAAAATCCTTTCCAGGGTAAGTACTAAGTCACCCAAACTCACACAAAACCAATACCCCCCAATTAAATACACCACCTCTGAGATCACATTATAGTTTGGGAAAGGGCAAAGTTCACCTTCACAGCCAACAGATTATTTCCTCCAGGAAGGATTTTGTTAATCTGGTCTGTCAATGAAGTGGGTTTTTGTGGAGGTCATCTCTATGAATCCGTCTTCGACGATGTCGGCTTTCAATATTCTCAGGTAGGCTTTCAATATTCTCAGGTAGACTCATATATATATATATATATATATATATATATATATATATATATATATATATATATATATATATATGTATGTATGTACATAGATGACAATGTGGAAACAGGTAAAACAATTTGCATGTTAATCATACAACAATTAATATTAAAGCATATATGGACTGGTGGTTGAATGTGAAAGTGCTTTGCTAGGACAGTGTTGTAATTTTGCTAGCTACTGTTTTAATTATGATAAAAATATGGCGGTAGATGTTACCTTTCTAACTAATTTGAGGATAGTGTTTGAGTTAGTTACTATAGTGGTAGAGTACTTTGAAACACTATATCTACTATAAGACTTTTTTGATAATGGTAATTCTGATTTTGGTTGACTAAGCATAAGGGACTGGTAGGATTTTATTTGTCAACAAGGTTTGTTAGGACTGAACACATTTTTGGTGTTTTTATTACAGGATGTATGAGTTTATTTGGAATAGAAGTACTATGTTTTTAGATCAATTTAATGGATTTTTAATGCTTGGAAGTATGGAGTGCTGTGTAGGTAATTAGCTACATTATTTTCAGAACATTCTAATTTGTAAGGTTGTGTTGTTTGGATATCATTAGAAATGGAGAGGCACAATATAGGGATTGCAGACAAAAGTCCATGCAGTGATTGGTTGTACATCTTGATGGATAAAGGTTTGAATCTATATAGTATACCATTTTTCTGATTTATTTTGCTGATTTCATTTTCCTTGTATTTATCAAACTTAAGTTAATATTGATAATTATTCCTAATACCATGATATGGTTGACTTTTTCTGCATTTCTGTTATTGTTAGACTGAATTGAGAAGTCAGGATTTTAATTCATAGATTTATTAAAGAATATGATTAACTTATTTATTTCTTTATTTCTTTTTTGCATTTAGTAGAAACTGAGAGGTTAGTAACCGTCCTACTTGCTTGTTGAATGCAGTTTGTATACTCTTAAGAAATCCATGAGTGCCCTTAATACTGCAGATTAAGGGTAAATCATCAACATATTATAGTAAGGTGGGCATACATGGTGCCTAGTTCAAATTGTTTATGAAAATGCTGAACAGTAGGAGACCTAGTATGGAACCTTGTGGTACTTCCAACTGTGACTCTAAGATGAGTAGACGTTGTATATTGCAGTTTAACTAATGGTCATCTTCGGCTGAAATAGCTAGTGAGTCACAGAGTAACTTTTCTTCTCAAGTTTAGTACATTGAGTCTGTGTTGGAGAAATTTATGACAAAGTCAAAAGCTTAGATCTGTCTTAGATTAAGAGTTTGTAAGTGTGATATAGAGAGGAGGGGAGAAAAAAAGAGAATGTAGTTCTGTGATTTGCCTCTAATGCTGGGTTTTACCAAAGTTTCTGTGATACAGACATCCGTCTCAAATGTCCTGCTTCTTCTTGTTCTTCTGCTCCTTTCAGCTTCTCCCATTAAGGGTCACCAATGGATCATTTGTCTGCAGAATGAATGGCAGTAGAGTTTTACAGTGTCAAGTTGCCGGCCCAGTGCCCAATCTTCCACAAAAGCCACACTTGCACATGTTCACACCTAGGGCCAATTTAGAATATCCAATATCCACCTGCAGCATGTCTTGGGAATGTGAAAGGAAATGGCAGCACCCAGAGGAAACCCAAGCGAACACAGGGAGGACATGCAGACTCCGCACAGCAAGCACCCCAGCCAAGAATTGAACCTGAGAACCTCTTACTGTGAAGTGACAATGCTAACTGCTGCACCACTTTGATGCCCTATCTCTCAACTGTCCTGATTTTCTGGAATGTCCAAATTTTTACCTCAAATTTTTGTATGTTCCTCATAAAATGTTTGGTTTCTGGCAAATCACTGGCAAACTGCTGAGGATTGACCTGACAAAATAATGACATATATTTGACTTTCATGCTTCGCATCCTTCAGAAATTGCATGTATTAACAAAACCTGTTATTCTAGCAACTTTCTGAGTTTATGAGTAATACTTAAAATCTGTCTCTAAGTTTGGGCCTTTGCTTCCCCATTATTTTAGGGTTTGTTCAGATTTCTTGCTCTAAGTGGTTGACAGGCATGGATACAGGCAATGTCATGTTTATTTTTTTTTCAATCCAGCTGTCTAACTATGTAATTTTTGTTTTGGATATTCTGTATACTGATGTGATAAATTTTGATAGTACAATTATGATTAATCATTTTTAGCAGATGTTGTCTTATGTAGGTAATAAGTGATCCTGGTCTGGGCTGGACAGCACCAGAAAACAAACAGCAGTATGTAATTTTATATGAGGGAATGCCTGAGAATATCTTTTAATACCATTTTCTTATTTGCTACTTGTTTTGAATTGGTACTTAATTTTAGGAATCAGTAATAGTATGTCTGTGTTTTGAAGGGCAATGGTGAGAAGAGATTGTTGGAAGAATGTTGCAAAATCTGAAGGTAATGCTACTCAATGCTAGAAGTCTAAACCTCAAAATGCACTCTCTCGAGGCACTCCTAAAAATGGAGAACATCGATATCTGTGCAGTAACTGAGACCTGGTTCAAGGCTCCAGAGAGCACCCCTGCAATACCTGGCTACAACTCTTACCACACTTTTCGGCCACCAAACCAGGACCGAAACACTAAAGGTGGAGGAGTGTCAATATTCACCAAGGATATTCACAACACCAGGCTAGTTGGCCAACACAATGTGTCTGAAATTCTCCATGTGCAACTGACACTAGGTAAGACTGCAATCCAAATTGTAGCTTGCTACAGATCCCCCACCATACCACAAGATTCTCACTACACCTTTCTAAACATACTGGAAAATATTAAGATAGAACCAAACACCCTAATATTGGGTGATTTTAACTACCCTGCCATTAACTGGGAAAACTACTCATGTCCCAACACCTTTGTTCTTGGAATTCATAAATTCCAATGCCCTGGATCAACTAATCCATAGTCCCACCAGGGCTCCAATATCCTAGACCTGGTCATTACCAACATGGGAAATCAATGCTCCATACCTATGGTTACCCCTCATTAGTCAGGTCTGACCATAAGCTAATCACCCTTAACATCCACATCCCACCCCCACCCCCAGTAAAGAAACCACCATAAAAAACTTCTCCAAAGCCAACTTCATGCTACTCAAGTCAGAAGTGACAAACTTCATAACACCCATGCAGACGGAACTGAAAGTTCAACTGCTGAATCCTACACTAAGGCACTGTACGAGCACATCCACTCATGCATGAATCGTGCCATCCCAAATAGAACCAAAATGCTCTCATCCAAAAAGGAAGCCAATCTGGTGGTCCCCTGCCATAAACAAACTTTACAACAAAAGGAAGAAACTTTTGCAGAAAAGAGGAAAATCCCAGGATGCAAAAAACTCCCTTACTAGCCTCAGTAAGAAACTGAAATGCCTCATAAAATCCTCCAAAGCTAGTTACGAAAATAAAATTGGCAAAGATTCCAAAGACAACCACAAAGCATTCTATAACTATGTCAAGAATCTAAATGGCAATGCTCAGATCTGCTCTGAGCTAAAACAGAATGGCATTAAATATACTGGAAGATTGCCAAATTCCAGTAATAACGGCCACACAGGTACAAAACGCACTCTCTAAAGCCAAGAATACAGCATCCATGGGAACAGATGACATCCCGGGCTGTGTACTACATGAACTACAATATGAACTGGCACCTCACCTAAGTGTCATGTTTAATCATAGCCTCACCTCAGGTTTTGTGCCCACTGAGTGGCGCAGAGCTACAGTTATCCCAATCCACAAGGGGGATCCACCTTGGATCCCGGAAACTACCGTCCCATCAGTCTGACAAGCCTTATCTGCAAGGCCATGGAGCGTATTATCATGGAACTTATAAACAAAGATATTGGCAACCTTCAAACACTGGATCCCACCCAGTTTGGGTTTGTGAAGGGCTGATCTTGTCTCCTGAACCTGACTGACTTCTTTGAATCAGTCTCCAGAGCCATGGACAAGGGTAAGGTGGTCCACACAGCCTATCTAGACCTTGCCAAGGCCTTTGATACCATCCCCCACTCTGGAATCATAGATAAACTTACTAAGTTGGGCATTAATCCCTATGTCACCCAATGGGTTGCTAAATGGCTTACTGATAGAACCCACACTGTAAAAGTAGCCGACTCCAAATCCAGCTCCAGACAAGTGACAAGTGGAGTACCTCAGGGTTCAGTCCTGAGGCCGCTCTTGTTTGGCATCTACTTCTCTGAAATACAGGTCAACACTAAGGGACTCTGGCTAACAAAGTTTGCAGATGACTGCAAACTGGGAGCCATTATTGAATCCCCAAATGATGTGGATACTCTACAAAAGGGCCTTACAGAAACAGGTGCTTGGTCTCAAGCTCAATGCCAAGAAATGTATTGTTATCCCCTTTGGGAAAAAACATGTATCCATGAATTACCATATAGGTGGCAGTACACTAAACACAGAAAGTGTGATAAGAGACTTAGGGACACAGGTGGACAGTGGTCTCACCTTCGATAACCACATCGCCACAACAGTCAGGAAATCCTTCTATGTGGCACACCTCATCATGAAGGGCTTTTCATCCAGAAAGAAGGAGGTCATTGTCTCACTGTACTCATCCCTCATTAGACCCATTATAGAATACAATGCCCCATTTGGTATGTACCTCTCAAGACATCTGCAACAACTGGAAAGGCCTCAGAAATACCTCACTAAAAGAATCACAGGCCTAAAGCAGATGCCCTACACTGACCGCCTTAAAAAACTCCAGCTATACTCTGTCGCATATCGTCTACTCAGAGGCGATCTCTGCTTAACATCCAAGGCCATGTCTAACCCAGAGCTGTTGGACATGCTACACTTAAAGAAATCCCAATCCCTCAGAGCTACACGCTCCAGGGATCTAAACCTTGTCATCACAATAAACAAAACATGCTGGAGGGATAGGTTCCTGACCCAGAGACTCCCCAGACTCTGGAATAGATTGCCCATACATGTCAAGCAGAGTGCCTCTTTGGACATCTTCAAGAGGAACCTTGACAATTGGATGGGAGAAAGGAAATTCACCCCAGGGATCACGTCAGTCGCCCTGCTAGACAGGGGTCCAGGAAAGTAAATAATCTGGGAAGAAATAGGGAATTGTTATGGCTAGGCTTGTATAGGCCCTAGGGCTGATAGCCTAGTACCAACCTATGAACCAACCTATGAACCTATGAATTGGTGGGTGTCCAGTTTCATTTATATCTTGGCAGGATGCTGGAACGGGATTTGGTAATCAATAATGAGTGATAGGATTCTGAGTGCTCTGATTATAAGTAAGTAAAACTGCAACATACTGAAGTGAGTTATAGTGGGACTCGAAGGTTTTTTGTTTTTTTTTACTTGAGAAATGGATGTGGATGGTTAGGGATAAATATACAAGCGGGGAAGGAGGCAGGGATGGGTGTGGAAGTGGAGAAAAGCAGGTCACCAATCAGAGTCAAGCAGTCACCAATCTGTAAAAGACTGAAGTGATCTAACTGTATGAAGATAAAAGGCAGATTACATTAAAAAGAGAGAAAGAGAAGCAGTAGGCTACAAAAAGGTCTGTGTGTTAGGCAGCCATGTTAGAGCAGAGTCAGTAGCAAGAGTTCACAGGAGAAGGGAGAAAACAAGACTGACCAGGCAGGTAATCGCAGATGTGCACCCAGGTAAGGTGCAACAAAATTAAATAACAACTGTTTAGGCACCTAGTATGTGTCAGACACTACTACAAGATAAATAGGGGAAAATCAGAACTGAAATCTACTGAAGCTGTATGAGGGGGCACTTCACATGACAGACTACGTATAGCTAAAAAAATTCAAGTGTGTTAACTAATAAGATTTATATCCACAGATTTAAAAATGACCCAACAGCACAGATTTACGCAATCATGTACAGTGTCTGTCAAGGATGTGAAACATAGTTTAGCTGAGGTGTTGAAATGTAATTTTAGTGTTCAAATGGTCCATGTCACTGGCCAGTAAAGGCATTTAATCTTACTGCCTAGTTATCCAGATGTAGAGTCTCATAGTCTATTTTGCCATGTCATAAAGGGTTGACAACATTTTTCTTCAATATTGGAACCATCTCGGTGGTGCAGCGGTAGCGTTGTCGCCTCACAGCAAGAGGTTCTCCTGTTTGATTTTCGGCTGGAGCGTCTTCTGTGTGGAGTCTGCATGTCCTCTCTGCTGTCGAGTGGCATTCGAAAGACATGCGTGAATGGGCGTGCCTTCGTTGAAGGTTGGGCATTGGGCTGGCACCTCGGCACCGTAAAAATCTACTGCCAATCATTAGCGGACTGGAGTTCCACTGTGGCGACCCCTAACCGGGAAAAGCCGAAAGAAGAACAAACAACTGGAACCATCTCCTCTCTTTCAAAACGATCGTGTGCCCTGCTGCTGTCATCTGCTTTCTTTTTCATTTTAAAATGTAAAGGTTTCTTTAAAAGTGCTGCTTGAAGCAATTATTTAAATGTGTTATCTACTCATCCTTAAAAAAATTCAGCCCATCATAAGAAATTGTTTCTAATTGATGTATGAGAGGTTGCATTGTTTAATCTTTAGAAAGTAAATTATTAGACGGTGTTAGACAAACTGTTTCATTTAAACTTCCCATCGTTCTGCGTCTCTGCCCTTGATTATGTTAGGCTTGGCTTGGTCCCTGCAAACTGTTTCATTTAAACTTCCCATCATTCTGCGTCTCTGCCCTTGATTATTTTTGGCTTGGCTTGGTCCCTGATTCTAGACTTCAGTAGTTCAGAGCTATCAAATCTCCTGATAAATTGATCAGTAAATTACAAAATGAATAATTTCATCTGTTAAAGCAAACATACACTAAATCAGAGTAATCTGAATATCCATTATGAAATCCGGCAGAGAAAAACATTAATTGCATTAGCTCTATAGAGCAATTTTCTTGGCAGATTAAAATATACAGGATGCTTCTATCAGTATAGGAAGATTTTGTTATCTTAACATTTATTTTCTTCTCTTTTACTTCACTCAGGAATGATATATTTGATGAAAATATAATTTAACTATTAGTTGTGTTCTTTGCCTAAACACATTTTGTGGCTATCACATTTCTGGCTTTTGGGTAAAATGTCAGGTTATTTCCTTCTTTTTTGATAACATAACATCTTACATCATGTGACTAGTTTGAAGAAGGAGAGTTACTACCAAAGTAACTGGATTTGGCAGTGACACATCATGTGACTAGCTTGAAGAAGGAGAGTTACTACCAAAGTAACTGGATTTGGCAGTGACACATCATGTGACTAGTTTGAAGAAGGAGAGTCACTACCAAAGTAACTGGATTTGGCAGTGACACATCATGTGACTAGCTTGAACAAGGAGAGTTACTACCAAAGTAACTGGATTTGGCAGTGACACATCATGTGACTAGTTTGAAGAAGGAGAGTTACTACCAAAGTAACTGGATTTGGCAGTGACTTTAGCTACACAAAGGCATTGAGCCTGTCTCCGCACTACAGTCCCACATTTAAGTATTACTACAACCAACCTCGCATACATTAAGTAGAAACAATTTCTTGAAGCTACAATTCTGAGCTCAAAAAACATTTATTAAATCTAATAATGGTTTCAAGCCTAATATTTACATGTACTTTTTACAATTCTCAAAACATGCATCTAATTTTGTTTTTTCTTCTCATTCACAACTTGTTTTCTTTCAATCACATAAGAGATTGTTCCAATGTATCATTAGCTTCCTCCATATACTCCTACACTGAAATAAATAACTTTGTATATAACTGCAAAGGAACATTAAAATATAATTGTAGAAAAAAAGACTAAATCAGATGGAACAACTGATTGGGTGCATGCTGAAAGTGACAGAACCATAGCTGTCAGCTCTGAATTAATAGGCTACATATATAATATACATATGTAGGTATATGTGTGTATATAACTGATTCGGTGCGTGCTGAAAGTGACAGGACTATAGCTGTCAGCTCTGAATTAATAGGCTACATATATAATATACATATGTAGCTATGTGTGTGTATATAACTGGGTGCGTGCTGAAAGTGACAGGACTATAGCTGTCAGCTCTGAATTAATAGGCTACATATATAATATACATATGTAGCTATGTGTGTGTATATAACTGATTGGGTATGTGCTGAAAGTGACAGGACCATAGCTGTCAGCTCTGAATTAATAGGCTACATATATAATATACATATGTAGCTATGTGTGTGTATATAACTGCTTGGGTATGTGCTGAAGGTGACAGGACTATAGCTGTCAGCTCTGAATTAATAGGCTACATATATAATATACATATGTAGGTATATGTGTGTATATAACTGATTGGGTGTGTGCTGATAGTGACAGAACCATAACTGTCATCTCCGAATTAACAGGATATATATATATATATATATATATATATATATATATATATATATATATATACATAATATATATAAATATATATTTTTATATAATATATATTATTACCTCCCTATATCTGGTTAACCCTGCCAGAATATTATATTAAAAAAAGAAAGTCATTAACAGCCCCCCAAAACACACAAACCATTACAATCTCGGTGATCCTGCCTGGATATTATGTTATAAAAAGAAAATCATCAACAGTCCCCAAAATACATTGTCTCACTATATCCGGTTAGACTGGAATGTATAGCCTCCTAAAATAAACAGCATAAAGTTATGAAAAATAAATACTCTGATACAAGGTGGCCAAAAAATCAGAAACTAGTTTTCAACACTCTCAGTTAATAGTGAAGTACACATCCAACTTATGTTTTGCATAGTTCTCATCTAATACTAAAACTATTTATTGATAACAATAGTAATCAACAGGGAAAGTTATAAAACTCTTAAGATTTGTTGTCTAAAATCAAAAAGGAATAGATATAAAATGTTAACTTTGCAGTTTGAATATTGCTGTATGTATTTTAATATGTTGTTCAATTATGTGAAAAACAAAATGTTGAGAAAAATAAGTATCCATGAAAAACAAAAGGTATTTAACAGCTCCTGGTGGTTGTTTACAAAATGTACACTATATGGTAATGCAGGTAAAAAAGACTAAGTAAACTTGTGAAGAGACAGTCCTTAACCAGATCACTGTCTCTCCACTCTCTTGGTCTCATTTTCTCCTTCGCAACTAGAGTGAGGGAAGATAATGGGAGAGTAACAGGACCAATCAGCAACTACGTCATGCTGCCGACTTGACACTTTTGGGTCCTAGTGCCTGCCAGACTCTACTCACCCCACTCCAGATAAACTGTACAGAAATTCATGCAGTCAGTATGCCTCCAGACATCCTTGCCGTGCAATCGGGTCAACTCAATGACAATGTTAAGTAAAGTTTACAATCCTTTGGAAACCACATTACTAGCTATCCAGGGCTGCAGTTTGGGCACCCCTGATTTAGGGTAATGATAGGAAGCAGTGATTTAGAGAAATATTAGCTGCAATCTGGAAAGATCTTGCATGTCTCTGAATTACTTAGTCATTATCAAAAGTGCTACTAAACACTATACTGAGGTAGTCTGTGCTGATGATCCATGCACCACACCTCATTTACTTCCTCACGTGGAGTTGTGAATTCAAAAAGGATCCAGGAATAGAACCCGCTGACTTGCTCTATTCTAAAAATTGATAAAACAAGATAGAATGCTAGGACCGGACCAGTTAAATATATGTGCTACTAATGTTCTAATGTGCTCACTCCCACACAGAAAGTACGCATACTTTTTATAACATTAAATGGTTATGTGCCAATATATTGTTATCCTGACTTTCATATATATAGCATTTTTTTATGTAAATTGTTGCTAGCTTACTGGTTCTGGTTGTGACTGAAAGTGTCCCTCTAACAGTCCTCCTACCATGTTAATGAATGAATAAGTCAGTCAACAAATAAGTATGATCATGATAGCATAATTCATAACTATTATAACATAATTTCTTTGCGGTGCCAAGGATAAAAGCTATAACCAATGATGGTGCATTCAACATTGTGAAAACTCAAGTGGTGTATTTATGGTGCTATGTACCAAAATGGTGCATTGTTATGTTAATTAATAGGGATATATTAATTATCATACAGGAATAGGGGCCAGAAAGCAGAAAATGCTTTGAGGAAAAAAGGAATACCCTGTCTGCTGAAGAGTTTAGGGTCATATGTTAGATAATGAGTGCCAATTAAGTAAAACAAAATTCTGATCGTCTACGGACACAGATCACAGATAATGAAGGCACTCCACGCGTGTTCCAGAGAACAGCATATTATACACGGTGAAAGAATTCAGAGCATTATAACTACTAATAGGTACAATGATGATTTGTGTGTGTGTGTGTGTGTGTGTGTGTGTGTGTGTGTGTGTGTGTGTGTGTGGTGTGTGTGTGTGTGTGTGTGTGTGTGTGTGTGTGTGTGTGTGTGTGTGTGTGTGTGTGTGTGTGTGTGTGTGTGTGTGTGTGTGTGTGTGTGTGTGTGTGTGTGTGTGTGTGTGTGTGTGTGTGTGTGTGTGTGTGTGTGTGTGTGTGTGTGTGTGTGTGTGTTTATAATGATGTTTGTTGAATTACTGTTTTGATGAAGCATTATTTCAACAAAAAGCAAAAGCTGGAAGTGAAAACTGAGTGCCCTTTATCTGTAACCAGCACATACTTCCCACTTCATGCTAATGTAAGTGGGGACTCTTCTCCTTGTACCTTCCAATAACTATAATGAATGTCAATACTGATGCACCTAAAAAAAGAAATAGTTACCCAAGGACATCCATGCAGACATGATGCATTTTGGAAAGTTTTCATTATTCACCAAATGTTTATGAATCTGATACCCATCTATATAAGTTCATCTAATTTCAGAATGGTCACACAAATTACAGAGAAGTCACCATCAGAGCTTTCTTGCAATTTTCTGCCATAGCAATACCATGGTATCTGAATAATAATACACAGAAAAAAAATCTGGGGAACAAAAATATAAGCATTTGTAAAAATTCTGAATTTTTTTCATAGTTTCTCCTAGTACCATGCTGGCTGACCATTGACATGTCCCCCACACACAAATTATCCATACTTCTCCTTGGGAGGGGAGAGCCATTCATCTGTTTCTAATGAGATAGGAGTTGGTCAGAGGAAGTGGTTGGGTCATGCATCCTTAGGGAATCAGGAGTTCTGAATTCGGACTTTAAAACAAAAAACAAAAAAAAAAGCTGTCTAGTAGGCATGTTCTAGCAAAATGTGCAGTCAGTGTAGTATAGGGCTATCATTCACTCATGGAAGGGAAGTAAGCTTGCAGACATCCTCACCTTCATGACAGAGAGAAGTAAATTTCCACTGTCTTTACATGAGAAGCCTTTACAAAATGACATCAACCCAGAAAGACGCATCCCGGCTGAAGAGGTGAGAGACCATAGACCTTTCATTTCCATCCCCTTCAGGCTGGCTCTTCTAGAGCTGTGGCTACTGATGTAATTCTCATTATTGTCAGGGTTTATTGCTCCAGGCCATGGAGCCTGCCCAAAGCTGAAAATCAATCTCATCACTAGAATTGACCGCTCAGATTTTGCCATAAGAAAAATAGTATGAAAAATTGCAATTATGCGAACCAATACACCTGAATCTAGCTTACATTGGTAAAATGACAATCTAAAGAAATTGTATTCAAAAGTGACTTTGGTACTGAAGAAAATGCAAATATTTATCAAATGCTTTACAAATAATCACAGAGCTCTACTAGAAAACTAAAAATCTACAAAATGCCTCTACAGAAGTGAAGAGGGACAAATGAACCAATAAATCTGATGCAGTGAACATCATGTGCCATTTATCATCATCTCAGCACCACAACATTAGCCAAACTAACTCCTTGGGATTAACTTTCTCAAAAGCGCCTTTAGACCACAGCTGAAAAACTATCTAGCAGACTCTTGGCTGTACTCCTAAATTTCTACGAAGCTTACACCTCATTAATACAGGTAACATCTTCGGTGCATTCTCCTAATTTTTCCTATGGACCAAAATCTGTTACACGTTCTTTCCCTCACAAAACAATGATAAACTATGTTCTGTTGAAACAAATGTATTCTTGGTATTGTCAGCATTTCTTACTGCATTATTGTAAGATATTCTTCACAGCTTATTTTGTGAATCTAAAAGTGCAGTCTGCACACTGATATCCACCGCTAATTGTTATAATAAGTAACTGTACATTGAAACACAAATTCAGTCCTGTATATTGTATGTAAATGTGTGAGTAAACAACTCTCGTTTTGTGAATCTGTTTGTATACAAATACCCATCACTGTCAGTGATGTAATGAAACGAGCAGGAAACTCTCAATACTGTATATTCCAATTCGAGTGCAACCCAGTCCATTGTAGGGAAATGTGGATTTTACTGTAATCCTTTTGTCTTAGCAGAGATGTTTGCCATCTATGCAGACTGTATTACATGTATGCATGTCTGCTATTTTATGTCAGTTTTAGCTTTTCTTCATAGGTCTCTGTGGTAAAGGGGCTTTATTGCCCAGTCAAACTTTCCTGGTAATCAAATGCAATATATATATATTTTTTTTCTGACTTTCAAAAGCCGTATTAGAGTCTGTAGGCATATGTGTTTGTGCTCCTCAAAATTCCATTTCCTGGCAGGAATCAAGCTTACATATTACATATATTTGTCTCTCAAGGTAGTACCCTATCAGGATGAAAATATTTTAGTGCTCTCTCATGGTGTCAACAACATAAGAAAAGAAGTTTACTTTTATATGTTCAAAAACATGAGATTAATGCATCTTGATAAGCCCACTGTATTGTATCCTTGGACAGCTCCTCTGAGGATAAGTAAAATGATTCTGTGACATTTGTCTTCATGGTGTGTCTAGTTGATTCCCTGTTTTTTTATCTATTGCAAAGAGGAGTATTCACTCAGTCCTATAAGCATATTGACAACTTGTCCCTTCAAGGAGTCTATGCCAGATAGGGTGAATACTCCAACCATTCTAAATAGACCCTAATAGTAACACTTTCTTTCATTAAATAGCAGGAGATGCTTCTCAGACTTCTGGTAGCTGTAGGGGTCTTCTAAAAGAATCCTTCATAAGAAAACTTCCACACTCCTCCTGTGGAGAACATTAATCCATTTTCTTCTATGCCTCTTATAAATGGATTAATTTTCATTCTCAGAAGGAATCATGACATTTTTTGTGAAGACTTGTCTTTGGTTACTTTATACAACCACTTTGCTGTACAATGCATTGTTCTCTATGGACTATTTTCTAAAATAAATTTTAAGTATTCATATTTTCATCCATCAAAGGTTTTTAAACAATACATCTTTGAAAGTCAGCCCCACTGGCATAGAAGAATGAAGACCTGACTACAAACTAGGCAACCCAAGTTTGATTTATGAAAAATGGATGGTGGGTTAGAAGGGGGAGTGATGAGGCGGTATCTTCTCACTTCTCTTTTTGAAGAGAGCTGGGGACAATGTGCCAGTGGGAGTCAGGGAACATTCTGTAGTTCAGATGGAGAACAGAGCTCAGAATAAAAGCCAGGTTAGCTGTGCAAGTGGGTTTAGAAGGCACTGCTGCCTTGGGGCCTGGGGTAGAGATGCTCCTTCACCATTCCTCATTGCTGTCAGTGGCCAATAAACATGACACTAGAATATACAGAGTGCATATGGCTGTAACCCACCGCGGTGGTGGTGCTGCGGTAGCGTTGTCGCCTCACAGTAAGACGCTGTCCGGTTTGATTCTCAGTAGAGCATCTTCTGCGTGGAGACATGCGTGAATGGGCGTACCTTCTTGAAGGTTGTGCGTCAGGGTTGGTAACTCGGCACGTAAAACTCAACTACCAATCATTAGCGGACCGGAGTTCTGCTGTGGCAACCCCTAACCGGGAAAAGCCAAAAGACACAAACAAATATGGCTGTAACCCACTTAAACCACCACCTGCACTAATAGCTTTGGCAACTACCAGGTTTACTTTCCTCTTCTGAAACTTGATACATTAGCTAAGGTGAGGGTAGTGACCCTAGATTTTAGGTTACCCTGTCATTGTCATGATAGACAGACTGAGATGGGGGAGGATGTGCTGCTGCAGATGAGTAAAGACTCTTTTTTTCAGAATGTGATTACAAAAAGTAACAATAATTATCTGTCTCTGCAGATTGTTCGTCTGAAGCATACATTACGACTAAAAACTGAAAAATTGCAGTCATCTTTATATATTTAACACAGAAGAACAGTGGTCTTGCTAGGAAACAGTGATGGAAAAAAGAAAGACAAAATGAGAATAGTGGGGTCATATTATTGGGGTTTTTTTTTTTTGCTTTTAATAGAACATTTATTCCTTTAAATTTGTTAATAAGGAGTTTTTCCCTGTTTGCAACCTGTTGTTATCTGCATCTCTGCCTGTTCATTTAAACATTTTAACAATATATACCATTTATGATATTTCTTAATCATTTATAGTTTTATATTACACAAAAGGTGTCAAACATCGGGCTTGATGCACTTTTGCTGTATATATATGTTTTACCCTTCCAAACAGATGCTAGGCCTTTCATATCACTAGCCTTCAGTGTTCATGGGCTCAGTAGAAAAGACTCCAAGTTGCCCATCTTATATCACTGCCCAGTGGGACATAATCAGTTCATGCCATCTGTCCTTGTATGCACTTAATTGCTGCATGAGATATGCCTCATTTGAGGTGAATGAGTGGCAGCAAAACAAACCAGATTAGGAAGAATATTTTAAGGGGCAGAATCCAGCGACAAGAATGTATTGTGGCCTCTTTTTCAGGGATTGTTTGGGATATATTTTAAACCATTTTGTGCAATAGTGGAAGATTTATAACAAAGGTGGCAATGATGGAGAGGTTACAGATGAACGTGACTAAAATAGTAAGGGAAATGTAGGGAAAAAGGTTACTTAAGGCAGATCATCACAGCAAGTAAGTATCAACATTTTTTTTAATTTTTAAAAATAGGAAAGTCAGTCGTGATTATTGTGGGGGGCTGTTCTCCACCATACCCCGTAACATCATCATCTACAATCTTCTTTTTTCAATTTTCTACATGAGGTCAGGGTGTTGTGTCAGCTGTCACCATCTCTCGTAATTCAGTGCGACTGTCCTCACCTATTTCAAGAGTCATGCCTGTCTATTGCAAGTCTTCTCTCACACACTCCATCTTTCTCTTTGCTGGATGCCCTTATTTCCTCTTGCCTTCCTCCTGTCGGTCCCAAATCTTCTTCACCAGATTGTCTTCTGCTTTTCTGTAAATGTGCCCAAACCACTGTCATCTCTTCTCTTTGACCTTCTCTGCAATTGTAGATACTTTGGCTTCATTCTTAAAATCTGAAGTGTCATTCCTTGAATAAAGAGTGTAAATATCTGTCTTAACAGAATCTAATCAGTGGATGGTTGTGTAATTATACAATTTACAAATATAAAAATGAAAATATATTTATATAAAATAAACTTCACATGGTGAATAACAAAATAAGTATTATCACTCCGACATCTAGTGGACGAAAATAAACCATACGAACTAAGAATGCACCCTAAACATAGATATGCTTATTTGCATTCTTTTTATTTCTTTTATTTATTTACTTCGCATTTGTTAACCAGGTTAGTCCAACTGAGTTTGCAAACAAACCCATTTTTGGTGGAGACCCGAGGGGAAAAGCTCCAGCAAACATAAGCAAAAATAAAGTGACAATATACAAATATTAAATATCAATCACAACACAAAATAATTGTAAAAAAGAAAAGGTTATTAACTATTTGCATTGCATTGATAGTAAGCAACACATTTTCAGTGGAGACCCAAGGGGAAATAGCCCCAGCAAACAAAAGCAAAGATAAACATACAGGACAAAAAATATTAAAAATAACAATGCAAATACAAAATTAATAATAAAGAGAAAAACAAAATAAAAAAAATATGAACATTAAGGGTTGCATTGATAGCAGTTGTCTACAAATTTGTTTGGTTAGGAATAAATAACTTTGGCTATGCCAGTAAAAGTAAAGACATCTCCTGCATATTGTGCTTTCTGTCAAACCAAAGCACTATGATCCCTAGAACATCTAAACTCACTTTGATGTAAGGATGGCTTTTGTCTAAAAGGTGTAGACATTTCCCCAATGTAGACTGGATGCATGTGCATTACCTAATGCAGAGAACCCATTCTCATCCACAGGTAGCCTCTAATGTAAAAAAAAGAAAACAAACGTTATGTGTATTTTCACACACAGGAAACACCCTCAGCATGGTATCTAGTAAAGTTTATTTAGATTTGGCTGGATTGGGAGTTTTAAAGTCTGATAACTGGTTACCTATAGTCTTGTCATATTTCCATGAAAAAATACATTTTCCAGTACCAGCAAACCAAGAAATAAATTGCCTTCAGTAAGAACAGTCCAAAACCTTTCCAGAACACTCTTAACTTGATACACATCACTACCATATGTAGTTATAAACCTTAAAGGAGTGAAATCCATTATGCTGTATTTATTTTTGTATACTAACATTTCAGAACAATGTTCACACGTGCCTTATCAATAGCATTACTTAATACTGGCTTGCTATAACCCTTGGCCAGAAACCTATGTTATAAAATCTGTGCCTGTTTTTTCAAAGCTGCATTATCCCTACAAATATATCTGATTTTAAGAAACTCAAAATAAGGGATGTTGCTAATAGATGCCAAGTAATAGCTATAGGTAAGTAAGAAACATTTTTAGTGAAGTTCCACCACTATAAGGAGTTTTCATGGCCACATTCAACAGTGTTGTCACTGATACATCTAAAAACTCCATGGTAAATATATTTTACTTAGCTGGAAGTTTTAAATCCATATAATGTAAATTAAACTACTTAGCAAATGACAGCAACAGAATTGTCACTTTCCTTTAGGACATTGCAGACATCGAGAAACCTCTTCCACATACATAAATATGAATAAAAAAGTGTATGGATTTTCTCATAGATGAACATTTTAAAAAAAATCTTGCCTGAAGAACAGCATAAATCAGAGCAAAAATTTCAGTCAGAGCTGTACACTATAACTGCTGATAACATTCAGCATCAAAGTGTAAAATGTTCATTTCCAAACCCAACTGTGACAGCTGTAATAAAAATCTATTAATGTCCATAGGGTAAAGAACACTTACCCTAAGATAATACTTAATGGCAACAATGCTTTTTTGTGTGTGGGATGGAGGCATACAGGCTTTCTACCTATAGTTTATAAAGGAAGGTAACATTTTGAACTTGCACTAGGTCCATAAGGGATAAAAATTATGTGTTATTATGTAATCTATTTCTTAAAGTCATGGAGACTGTTAATTACTGAGTTACCACTCTTTCTGGAAGATGTAGGCATGATGGCTGAAGCAGAAATTTGTCAAAAATTTTCTTTAAAATTAGCTTCATTAATACAGAATGTCAGAGAAAACCAGACAAACACAATAAATGACTACAGCCATGACACAGAACATGAACATGGGCAGGTAAGTCTGATTATCTGTCATAAACATTTTATAGGACCTTAATGTGGTGAGCATCCATTTCTTATGAACTGGCAAATTCATTTTTGGCAGAACCTGGCAAGTATCTATACTAGCTTCACTCCTGGCCTGGCAGAATGGTCATTCTGCCAGTTTAACTGTGTGGGGTATACCATCCTCTTGTACCACTTATGGCATGGGCATAACTAGAAACCTGAGGACCACTGCATGAGATGCAGCCAACTCCCACCAGCCATGATAACACCTGCTGAAACACATAGGATGGCAGAGTGAACCACACTGAGTAGCAGGAAACATGAACATAGAACTGTGCAGTCACCTAACTATATACATACAGCGCAGTGCACACGTGTAAAACCTGAACACAGCACTATGCAGTTAACTATGTGCATACAGTGCAGTGCACAAGTGTAAAACCTGAACACAGCACTGTGCAGTCACCTATGTGCATACAGTGCAGTGCACATGTATGAAACTTGAACAAAGCAATGTGCAGTCACCTAACTATGTGCATACAGCTCAGAGCACAAGTATAAAACCTGAACACAGCACTCTGCAGCTCAGAGCACAAGTGTGAAACCTGAATATAGCACGGTGAAGTTATCTAACTATGTGCATACAGCACAGTACACAATTATGAAACCTGAACACAGCACTTTGCAGTCACCTAACTATGTGCATACAGCACAGTGCATAAGTGTGAAACCTGAACACAGCACTGTACAGTCACCTATCTATTTGCATACAGCACAGTGCACAAGTGTAAAACCTGAACACAGCAGTGTGCAGTCTCCTAACTATGAGCAAACAGCTCAGAGCACAAGTGTGAAAACTGAATACAGCATTGTGCAATTACATATGTGCATACAACATAATGCACAAGTGTGAGACCTGAATACAACACTGTGCAGTCATCTAACTATATGCATACAGCACAATGCACAAGTGTGAAACTTTTAAACACAGCACTGTGCCATCACATAACCATGTGCATACAGCACAGTGCACAAATGTGCCACATAGCAGTTTGAGTAAGAGGGGGCTCTCCAGCCAGCGGTGTGGTAAAAAGCATGTACAAAAGGATGAATGTGCAACAAACAGGGGGGCTGAGAAGTGCAGGCATGTTTAGGGATAACTGTTTACAGTGAAAGTCCATATGGTCTCACATCACAGGGGTATAGTAAATGTGGCAGTGATGGAAAAATGCCCATAAGAAATACAATCTTCTCCTTTTATGGCATCTTATTTCCTCCATAGTGTCATTGGAATTGGTATCTGCAAGTCACCCTCATCTAAGGATTCTGCATACATTTCTTGTATTTATTTTGACTATGTTTGCATAGGTGGATACAGCATTATTTCTAATTAGACTGGCTGCTTCTATCTTGTCACTGGATTGGCTATTAGCTGCTTCTTTACATTTCTGCTGATAAGCAAATGCTGGCTTTCACAGGGAATTCCACAGGGAATAATAAAAGGTTGGTCACAACAGAAATTACCTGCTGAGATGATTTGCTGGACTGCGAGCCATCAGTGTTATTTAGCACAGCAGGGGACACATAATATGTGTTTTGTGGTAATGTAAATGTGAGTCTGCACCCAAGGAGAGTAATTAATAACCTTCATACATGGCATACAATGATGTCTGAGTTTTCTAGACCAGTGTTCTATCTAACAAGTGAAGCACCGATAATCAGTACTAATATGTTTTTAACAGTAAGAGGCACAGTCACCCAGAGCCTGGTTAACACTGAACTAACATGTAGCAACATGGGACAATGAATAATAATAGGAGTGTGGATAGCAACTGAGAAAAGGAAGATGCATGATCAATGACTGACGTAGAAAACACAGGCATACAAAATCCGAACGGTGTCAGATAAGCAGGAAACAACAACATGCCAAAGAAATTTACAACATTGGGGCAGCACTGTTTCTACTGCTGTGATCTATGGCAGCTGAGCATTAAACGAAGGAATCATTTCAGGGACAGTATCTTATATCTAAAATAATGCAAGGAACTGTATGAGTTTTCAAATCAGATTTTTTTAAAACATTAAGGTAGATTAATTGAGGTTATAATGTGACTTATAATTCTCAATTACTTTAGAAATACAGCAATGCTGCTCTGTCATGATAAAAGAAGAAAAAATACTATGAAGATAATAGGGCATAAATTATCATTACAGTCTTCTTAGAAATTCAAGACCACTCTCAAAGGAAGACAATGGTCATTTTTGTAGTATGGTAAATGAGTATTTAAATAGTTATTTGGAAATAAACATTAGGATTGCAGCTTTCTGACAAACAGCTTGGGACATCAGACACTATAAGTTAAATGACAGCACCTGTAAAACTAAAACAGTGCCTGTGTCTTACTAGAATCAGATGTCTCCATATATCTGGAAAATAAACCACCTACATATGTAGCTTAATAATGTAGATATTTCTGTGGCCAAAAAAAAACTTGCTATTTAGCTTGATAGCAATTAGTTTTTGGACCAGTGGTGTAATGTCCAAGTATGCACATATATACTGCTCACCCTAAACTTTGTATATCAGAATTTGAATGTATGAATAATTGGACTATTTTGAGTAATATAGTGTGCTTTTTGTCTATTCTTCTAATTTGTTGCTTCTTAAGGGCAAACGAGGTGCTGACAATTGTAATCACTCTGTAAAAAAGCAGATAAAGAAAAGTAAGCTCTTTTTCAGAGGAGATGCACAGTTTGATTTGACTGTAATCCCTTGGTTTTTGACATGACAGCTACTGAAGGAGACAACAGTGTGTTCACAGTGTCATGGGTCACATCAAGTAAAGGTAAGGCTGCAGAGCTCTGCTTGCTCAGTAGCCTGTGTCTTTTATTTAGTGTTCACACTGTATTGTCTTCTAACCCCAGTGTCACACTTCCACAAATGTGTAGTCAATTACACAGAGAGACACAACACACGCGTGCGCACGCACACACACGCGCACACACACACACACACACACACACACACACACACACACACCTGGTTGACAGAATAGTTATTCAGTTCAAATTGAAGTCTGACTTGGCACATTCCAAAGGTAAAACAGAAACAGAGACAGAAAGAGAAATACATGGAGGATAATAACCTGAAGATACCCTTAAAGAGGCAGTGTTAAAAAAAAATTCACATTTTTACAGGGGCAAGTTATGTATGCATCATAACACTTAAAAGAAAAGTGGTTTATAAAAGTATCAAGACACTTATTTCTGTGTTTTGTCAAGGGGTTTTGACTGACTCTTCCATACATCTGCTTGAAGACTTTTGCCTTCCAATTTTCATGCTTGCTTGGTATCCATGTCCCTGGGATAAACAACAGCATGTGGCACTTGGTAAGCCAAATATATCACAACAGTAGTCATTTACAATATACTGGTGAGATACAGTAACAACAAATATATTACAACAGTAGTCACTTAAATGGTGAGGTACAACAACAAATGTATCACAACAGTAGTCACTTACAGTATACTGGTGAGGTACAACAACAACAAATGTATCACAACAGTAGTCACTTACAGTAAACTGGTGAGGTACAACAATGACAAATGTATCACAACAGTAGTTACTTACAGTATACTGGTGAGGTACAACAACGACAAATGTATCACAACAGTAGTCACTTACAGTATACTGGTGAGGTACAACAACAACAAATGTATCACAACAGTAGTCACTTACAGTATACTGGTGAGGTACAACAATGACAAATGTATCACAACAGTAGTCACTTACAGTATACTGGTGAGATACAATAACGACAAATATATTACAACAGTAACTACTTACAGTATACTGGTGAGGTACAACAATGACAAATGTATCACAACAGTAGTCACTTACAGTATACTGGTGAGATATAATAACGACAAATGTATCACACCAGTAGTCACTAACAGTATACTGGTGAGGTACAACAACAACAAATGTATCACAACAGTAGTTACTTACAGTATAATGGTGAGGTACAACAACAACAAATGTATCACAACAGTAGTCACTTACAGTATACTGGTGAGGTACAACAATGACAAATGTATCACAACAGTAGTCACTTACAGTATACTGGTGAGATACAATAACGACAAATATATTACAACAGTAATCACTTACAGTATACTGGTGAGGTACAACAACGACAAATGTATCACAACAGTACTCACTTACAGTATACTGGTGAGATACAATAACGACAAATGTATCACACCAGTAGTCACTTACAGTATACTGGTGAGGTACAACAATGACAAATGTATCACAACAGTAGTCACTTACAGTATACTGGTGAGGTACAATAACGACAAATGTATCACAGCAGTAGTCACTTACAGTATACTGGTGAGGTACAACAACAGCAAATCTTACGTCTCTATGTGATAGATTCTGACTTACTTTCTTTCTGGTTTAATTTTATTTTTATACAAGTTACTTATTTTATTTATTTATTAATATTTATTTTACATTTGTTGACCCTGGTCCAGCTGGATATATTTCCATTTTTAGTAGAGGTCCGGGGAGAAAAGCTCCACATATAAACAACCACCACCAGACACAAAATGTTTATAATAAACAAGAAAGGTATTACAGTTTAAATTATGGGAAGATTATGTGACACACTACAATAATACATCATATACCTACAGATCATTTTACAGTATGTTCTTAAAACAATTTAATTTTAATATTCATCTCCTATGATGCATTAAAATTGAAATTTTCATGATTTTATGCACACTTTGAGAAAGTCCCAGAGAAAGCAGCATCTAAATATTTTACTTTCCATTTAGCTGTTTTGGTTTAGATTATATGCATAAAAAGTATAGATTATGGAATGGTATGCAGACTTGTTTGTATTTAAAAAGGGCAAATTTGTGATAAATGTATCCCTTTATAATTGGTTCCAGGCAATATTGTGAAGACTGCAGTTATGATCTGCAGAGCAATGAGAGTGAAAGTCCATTTATAAGGAATGTACACAGTGTGTGAGGATACAGCACTTCAATTATAAGGAATGTACACTAGGTATGAGGTTACAGCACTTCAATTATAAGGAATGTACACTAGGTATGAGGTTACAGCACTTCAATTATAAGGAATGTACACTAGGTATGAGGTTACAGCACTTCAATTATAAGGAATGTACACTAGGTATGAGGTTACAGCACTTCAATTATAACGAATATACACTAGGTATGAGGTTACAGCACTTCATTTATAAGGAATGTACACTAGGTATGAGGTTAGAGCACTTCAATTATAAGGAATGTACACTAGGTATGAGGTTACAGCACTTCACTTATAAGGAATGTACACAGTGTGTGAGGATACAGCACTTCAATTATAAGGAATGTACACTAGGTATGAGGTTACAGCACTTCAATTATAAGGAATGTACACTAGGTGTGAGGTTACAGCACTTCAATTATAAGAAATGTACACTAGGTGTGAGGTTACAGCACTTCAATTATAAGGAATGTACACTAGGTATGAGGTTACAGCACTTCAATTATAAGGAATGTACACTAGGTGTAAGGTTACAGCACTTCAATTATAAGGAATGTACAGTAGGTGTCAGCTTACAGCACTTCAATTATAAGGAATGTACACTAGGTGTAAGGTTACAGCACTTCAATTATAATGAATATACACTAGGTGTGAGGATACAGCACTTCAATTATAAGGAATGTACACTAAGTGTCAGCTTACAGCACTTCAATTATAAGGAATGTACACTAGGTGTCAGCTTACAGCACTTCAATTATAAGGAATGTACACTAGGTGTGAGGTTACAGCACTTCAATTATAACGAATATACACTAGGTGTGAGGATACAGCACTTCAATTATAAGGAATGTACACTAGGTGTGAGGATACAGCACTTCAATTATAATGAATATACACAGTGTGTGAGGTTACAGCACTTCAGTTATAAGGAATATACACTAGGTGTAAGGTTACAGCACTTCAATTATAATGAATATACACTAGGTGTGAGGATACAGCACTTCAATTATAAGGAATGTACACTAGGTGTAAGGTTACAGCACTTCAATTATAATGAATATACACTAGGTGTGAGGATACAGCACTTCAATTATAAGGAATATACACTAGGTGTAAGGTTACAGCACTTCAATTATAATGAATATACACTAGGTGTGAGGATACAGCACTTCAATTATAAGGAATGCACACTAGGTGTAAGGTTACAGCACTTCAATTATAATGAATATACACTAGGTGTGAGGATACAGCACTTCAATTATAAGGAATATACACTAGGTGTAAGGTTACAGCACTTCAATTATAATGAATATACACTAGGTGTGAGGATACAGCACTTCAATTATAAGGAATATGCATTAGGTGTAAGGTTACAGCACTTCAATTATAATGAATATACACTAGGTGTGAGGATACAGCACTTCAATTATAAGGACTGTACACTAGGTGTAAGGTTACAGCACTTCAATTATAATGAATATACACTAGGTGTGAGGATACAGCACTTCAATTATAAGGAATATACACTAGGTGTGAGGATACAGCACTTCAATTATAAGGAATGTACACTAGGTGTGAGGATACAGCACTTCAATTATAAGGAATGTACACTAGGTGTGAGGTTACAGCACTTCAATTATAAGGAATGTACACTAGGTGTGAGGATACAGCACTTCAATTATAAGGAATGTACACTAGGTGTGAGGTTACAGCACTTCAATTATAAGGAATGTACACTAGGTATGAGGTTACAGCACTTCAATTATAAGGAATGTACACTAGGTGTGAGGATACATCACTTCAATTATAAGGAATGTACACTAGGTGTGAGGTTACAGCACTTCAATTATAAGGAATGTACACTAGGTATGAGGTTACAGCACTTCAATTATAAGGAATGTACACTAGGTATGAGGATGCAGCACTTCAATTATAAGGAATGTACACTAGGTGTGAGGTTACAGCACTTCAATTATAAGGAATGTACACAAGGGAGCCCGCAGGATTTTTTGCAGGGGGGTGCAAACCCAGAGCCCCACCCACATAGCTCACCCCGCCCCCTGCCAACACAGCCCCGCCCAAGTCCACCCACCCCAAGCCCCGCCCACACAGCCATTCCAGTGTCCCATTACTTGGCTATTTCTCCCCATTTACTGTAGACACTGTTCAAATCTGTGTGCATACTGTTTTATGCTTTAGTTCTACAATGATTACAGGCAGTTGGATTTAATTTACAACTTTTATTTCAAACATTATAGCCCAAACACTGAGACATTTACTAAACCTAAACAAAGCAATAGTCTTACAATGAAAACAGACTTGGCATTAAAGCTTCTCTACTTTTGAAACTCACATTCAATGAAACAGCATTGAAACCCACATTCAAAGAAAATGCATCTGGCCAGTGGCAGGTTATTTACCTTTGAACTGTTTTCAAGCAATAGGCTCCTTGCACACAGTTAGGGCCATGCAAAGTTATTAGATTTACCTGATTGAATTATATCCCTTGTATTATACAGCAGCACTTGTTTGAGTGACTCTGCTGAAGTAAAAGTAATCTGAATAATTCCACATTAAAGATATCTGAAACTAATGAAGATGTTGTTGCTGTATATTTCAGTGTTTCATTTACAAATTCAGTGCCTGTTGCCATCAAAGAATAAATTGCCTATGTTAAATTAAAAAAATGGTAAGCTGGTATATTGCAATAGAAAATGGATGACAAGCTGAAAAACAGGTTCATAGTTATTAGGCATCTTATCCAAAGGAGGGCATCCTGAGGACTGCAGCATACAAATGTATATGCTGTAGGAATAGAACCTCAAGCCTTTACATTAAGATGCAAGTATTCTACTTGTGGTGCTACTAACATAGCTTTAAAACGTTATACCACAATAGAGATACCATTTGCTAAACAAAACAGTTGCACATTGTAAATAGACTTGGCATGAGCAGCAGTGGACTTAGCTTCCTTAAAACTGACAATTCCTTGAAAATGCACTTGAAAATTCCACCTGTTAACTCTAACTTGGGCATTTCACTTTCTCACAAACATTCCACACCCTCAAGGCCTCAACCTTAGTGCAAGAAATCTGGACAAAGCCTAAAATAAATAGGGACAGATTATAAATATGGCTCTCAGAAACTTAGAAAATTACAAGAGTAACAGGATTTGTGTTGGTATGCATTTTTCTAAATGACATCTAAAACTGAAATGTCTCATTTAGCAACTTCAATCCTTTTTAGGAGGAATATGGGGCAAAAATCTGGACAGCTGAGGGGTATGCTACCTCCCTCTAATACACACACCAAATAATTCTGGTCAGACAAATTAGTTCTGGGAAGGTTGCACTGAACGGCACCGTGCTTGAGCTGAAGTGGGTGAAATCCTGGTAGCCAGTGATAACTGATCTCAGCATTGTGGAGCATTAAAGCATTTTTAGCAGAGCATTGTTTCATCACTACCTATTGTGTTTGCACATAAGCTGTAGTTATTTTAAACATTTTGCCTTTTTTGATTACTACAGAGGACATTTACCCACCAGAGCTATTGTGTTTTGACTTCAGTGTGGAGCTAGTTGTTGCAGGGCTTGGCTTTTAAATAAGGTAGCAATGCTCATTTACCATATACCATTAAAGCCACCCTGACCCAACTACAACTGTACTAACACACAGACACTGCTATAAGACACTGGTCTGCAATAAAATGTAATGAGCTTCTGAAAATACTGTAATCCTGTCCTTTTATTACAATGAAATATAAAATACTTCAAAATAAGGTAAAAAATTAGACTGACAAAACTACTTTTCCACACTTCAAAATAATAAAATCAAACCCTCAGAAATTTTGGAAAGGTATCTCTACTCTACTTAACCCCAGCAAACCAGATACCCCTACCCCAGACCCAAACGCTCCTGACCAAGACTTGGCTACCCAATTTAACTCTTTTCATTGAATCCATTTCCAAATTAACGCCATCTTTCTCTAAGACCACTACACTGCTACTACTTCCTCATTCCCGTCTACTAACTCCCATCCCTCCACTCCTCCTACTACTTCATCAGCTTCATCTGCCCCTAATTCTCCCTCTTCACACTCATTTTTTCTCATTTAAACCTATACCCAACTTCTACTATAAAGAAATTCCTTATGAAACTGAAGCCATGCACCAATGCTCCTGATAACATCCCTTCTTACTTTCTTGGCAAAGCTGCTGAAGCAATCGCTTACCCTATTAGCATTTTAATCAACTGCTCTATCCAAGAATGTATAGTACCCCAAGTCTGGAAAAGGGCCTTTATCATACCTCTACATAAAAGGTGGCAACAACAACAATGTTACTAATTTCCGCCCCATCGCTATTCTGTCCCCCCATCTCTAAACTCCTAGAAAAGTGTATCCAACTACAACTCCTTCCACATCTCTTAGATAATCACCTACTAACTCCCACACATGGAGTCAGACAACATCATAGCATTATGACCGCCCTCCTCTCCTTCCTTGAAACTGTAAATAAAGCCCGACTCTGGCCAAATTGTTTCTACCCTACTACTCGACCTCTCTAAGGCCTTTGACACACTCTCACAGCCTGCTACTAACTAAACTTTACCCATCTCCCTCCTCCTTGGAACTGGTTCTCCAGCTACTTATCTAACAGATCTCAAGCAGTCAAATGGAAAAAGGCCACCTCCTCATTTCTAAATACTCCTACTGGGGTACCCCAGGGCTCTATACCAAGTCCCCTTCTCTTAAATATATTTATAAATGATTTCCGCAACTCTATCCCATTCTCAGACATCATCCAATATGCCGATGATTCTGCTATTATCTGCTGCCACCTCTATCCCCTCACTCCTAAAACTGACTCAAGATGCTTTTACAACAACTGAGCAATGGATGAAAAGGAATCACCTAGCACTCAATGCCTCTAAAACCAAATTAATGTTATTCATCCCTCTAAGGCAACTTCTTTCAATATAAACACATTCCACATCTCTAGACAAAATAATCTACCCCTGGAACTGGTGTCAGAGACCAAGTTACTTGGGGTCCAAATTGATACCAGCTCAAATTCAACTCCCACCTACAGTTAAATATCAAGAAAACCCGGTATGCTTTACCGACAAAATCATTACCTTACACCTGCTACCAAAATCACCCTCTACCTCATTTCTTATCCTCCCTTCTCTATGGAGCTCCACTCCCAACTAATCTACAGACCTCCAACACAACTTTCCTCTTGCTACAACAAAATTGCCAAGTTCGCTACCAACCACAAGTCCTCCACCCACCACTGTTCCTCTCCAAAACTAAAATGGCTAGAGCTACCCAGTTCTCACATATACTCAACTAAATCTTGCACATAAGCTCATTTTCAACCCCTCCCTTTGTCCCTCCCTTTCATCAGCCTTTAAAATGCACCTTCCTGCAAGAGTATCAAGATCCAACAATCAAAATCTATTAGAAGTATATAAACCAACTAGTCCCCAGGCAATTTCAGTGCTTTTGTGCTAAATTTCCTTTAGTCTGTATTACCTATTAATTTCATCACTAGATTGTACTCGCTCTAGTTGTATTATTTTCAAATTGTTATTTCTTGTATGATTAACTTCTGTGTAATTGTATAATTTGTATATCTATTAATAACCTTAGTTTTGGAGCTTTTCTCCCCAGGACTCCATTGAAAACGGGTTCATTTGGCCCAATGGACTATCCTGGCAAACCAACTGCAAATAAAATAAATAAAACTGTCATATGCATTTCAATACCCAAGGCTTATACATTATCTAGTCATGTAAATATTCTCTGCATGGCAACAACGAAAAGGCTTTCAATGCTGGTAATTCTTTAACAATATACTTACTAAAGCTTACTTGCATCTTACAATATCCGTAAGCTTACTAAAGCTTACTTGCATCTTACAATCTCCGACAAGCTTACCTGATGTTCATTAAACCATGGCTACTTAAACAGAGCAACAGGGCACTGTGACAGCATACAGTTCCAGAATAAGAAGCATAAATCAACAGTACAAAAATCTGATAGAAAACCAGAACATTTTGCAAAATCAAGGACAGATGAAAAGCCACGGTATTTGTGATCTACTTTGGATGGGGGAATACTCTGCACATTTACACTGCATAACTGCTTCTTGCCTTCCATGGACACATCCAGAGCCACTACAATGGGGAGAGTGGGGTGCAATAAGTATGTCACAATTTGAAATGTCTCTGGCTGACAGTGATGGCTCTGACACTCATGCCTCTCAACTTCAGAGCAAGAAATCTGGACAAAGCCATACATAGAACTAGAAGTGTGACAAGCCTAAAAATAAGGCCAATTTTTAAATATTGCTCTTATAACTTAAATAGAACAGGTAGATCTTGCATTAGTACAAGTTTTGAAGGGTATGAAATCTGAAACTCAAATGTCTGCCATTATTTTCTAACTTCAATCTTTAATGACTTGCCACTAATTTGCCAGAAAAAACACAATTTTATGAAAAACGGACCAAAATGTGATGCAAAAATACCTGTCAAAAAAGGGACACCTTTTTAATATTAACAGTTAACTTGAAGCAGCTAACAAAATAAGAGCATCCACATGCATTTCTGAAATAGAGGTAATCTATAAGTGATCATTACAGTTATATATAATTGTAAACCCTCCACATTTTCTTCCAAAATTGCCATTTTGGAGGAGGGATTATTAGGGGAGAGCAACATTTTGAGCCAGAATTGGGGACAATTGAGATGTTTGGATATTCCTAATCTACAAAGTGATTTGCACGTACCTCTCAACCTCTTAATGCAGGAAATCTGAACAAGGCCAAATATATTGGGGAACATACAAACACTACTAAAATTGCTCTTGTATAAACGTAAAGACAGTCTTGCATTAGCATGCATTTTTCTGAAGGTTATGACATCTGAAACTCAATGTCTGTCATTTAATGGCTTCATTCCTAAATAATTTGCTAGAAAATCACAAATTTGGGAACAAACCAAAATAAGCAGGAAATAGCTATTCATTCTGCAAAGATATGGACAACTGAGAGGTATAGTTCAACCGGGGCTGTCTGAGCTTGCTTCCCCTCACAAAATCATGGTCAAATGGAGCCTCCCCCTGCAGCCATTCCAATGTCCCATTTATCATAAACACTAATGTGCATACTGCTTTACTTCTGCGATGATTTAGGATTTCATTTGAAAGTTTTATTTTGCATTTTACAGCACAAACCCTAATACATATCTGTTAAAGCAATGCAGTCTCACAATGAAAATAGACCAACATTAAAACTTCTCTGCTCTTGAAACTCATGCATTGAAACAGCACTGAAACCCACTTTACATTTTGCCAATGGCAAATATTAACTCTGGGCTGTCTACAAAATCATAGGCCCCTCGAACATAACATACACATGCTCTTGATACACCTGCCTGACTGTATTACATTATATTCCTTGTACAATACAGTACAGTTGTTAGAGGGCATTTTAAATTTATTGTTTTGAACATTTTTCCAGTAAACAATGAAACAAAAAGCATCCACTAATGACAAAACTGCCCAATTCAGAACATTTCCATCATAAAGTCTACTCAAGTCCACCAGTATCAGTAAAAAATATACACAATCTCTGAAGTAGTAAACTCCACATTGAAAAAATTTGTAACTAATAAAGAGGTTGAAAGTGCCTGTTACTCTTGAAGAATAAATTGCTTTTGTTGCATGCAATAAAAAAATGAAAAGCTAGTAATACCGCAATAGGGAATGGATAGCAAACTGTTAACAGGTTCATAGTTACTAGGTATCTTTGCCAAAAAGACTGCAGCATCCACCCCCTTTACAACACAATACAGAATCAGCAATGCATTTACCTACTGTGGGAGTAGAACCCACAGCCTTCAGCATCTAAAGCAAGTACATTATCTGTTGTGCTATTAATGCGAGCAGACTAAACACAAGCAGCACTAAACATTTGCTCCCCTGCAGCTCTCAGCTCCTTGTAAAATCTACTCCGACACCCAGCTGTATCTCTGAACTTTTAAGCACAAGAAATCTGGAAAAAGCCAAAATTTATTGGGGACAAAAGGCCAGAAACCAGGGACACATTTTAAACATTGCTTGTATAATGTTTGAAAGTTGCTAGAATAAAATGCTGCGTTACCACCATACATTTCACTGCCACGTCTTGAACCCAGGGGACCCCGTGCAAAACAGTCAGAGCAACATACCACTACGCCAAATAAACTGTTTTGTGAAAGAGGAAGACTGAAACTTAAATAGCTACCATTTAGTGAATTCAGTTCTCACCATAGCACAGCTGTCAGCCTCTTAGCACAAAAGACCTGAACAAAGCCAATAATGGGCGACTACAACCACCAAACATTCAGTGAATTCATTTCTCACCATAGCTCTCAACCTCTTAGCAAATAACACCCGGACAAAGCCAGTAATGGGAGAATATAGCCCCCAAACATATTCAGTGAAATCAGTTCTTACCATAGCTCTCAACATTAGCAAAAAAACCTGGATGAAGCCAATAAATACCTGAACAAAGCCAATACTGGGTGAATACAGCCCTCAAACATATTCAGTGAATTCAGTTCTTACCATAACTCTCAACCCTAGCACAAAACCTGGACGAAGCCAATAATGGGGGGGGGGATACAGTCCCAAACACAGGGATACATTTCAAATATCCATCTTGTACACTTAGAAAATTGCTAGAATAAAAGCTTTTGTTAACATACACTTTCTGAAGAATATGAAGTCTGACAAGTGTGTCCATTTTTTTAACTTTTGTTAACCAGGAAAGTCTGACTTTGAAAAAAAAAAAAAAAAGCTAAGTTTTAGCAGAGGCCCAGGGAGAAACACTCCAGACAGCCAAGAATAAAACCAGAGAACATGTAGCTGTCAGGCAACAAGGACACAAATGCAGAAACCACAGATTTTATGAGGAACAGAAAAAGTATGAGGGAAAATCCTGCAACATTTTCACAAATGGTGGTGGGTAGGGAATTCAGGCTCTTGCCACTTGGGCCCAAGGTACAGGGTTCAAGCCTTATTCACTACCCACCACCATGTACACCTGGGGCATTTCACACACACACACACACACACACACACACACACACACACACACACACACCTTCCGTCCGTTTGTTTCCACACACACTACCTGAAAGTGCCCCATCTTCCTTCCGTTCGTTTCAGCTGCCGCTTGCTAAGTGTCCGGTCCCGCTTCCGTTTCACACACCTAAGTGTCAGGTCCCGCTCCCATCTTCTCTCTTTCTGAGTGCTGCAGCTTGCTAGGTCCCGCCTGTGTGAGTTCCCGCTCACAAACCTTAAACTGACAACGATGATGTCAGCACGCCTGCGACTGGACTCCTTCTTAAAGGAGAATGTGCATTAAAAAAAAAAAAAAAAACTTTTTTTTTTTAATTATCTAGCCGCAGCCAATTCCAGGGGGGTGCAAGTGCACCCCCTTGCACCTGCCTGCGGGCGCCCTTGAATGTACACTAGGTGTGAGGTTACAGCACTTCAATTATAAGGAATGTACACTAGGTGTGAGGTTGCAGCATTTCAATTATAAGGAATGAACACTAGGTGTGAGGATACAGCACTTCAATTATAAGGAATGTACACTAGGTGTGAGGTTACAGCACTTCAATTATAAGGAATGTACACTAGGTGTGAGGTTACAGCACTTCAATTATAAGGAATGTACACTAGGTGTGAGGTTACAGCACTTCAATTATAACGAATATACACTAGGTGTGAGGTTACAGCACTTCAATTATAACGAATATACACTAGGTGTGAGGATAAAGCACTTCAATTATAAGGAATGTAAACTAGGTATGAGGTTACAGCACTTCAGTTATAAGGAATGTACACTAGGTGTGAGGATACAGCACTTCAATTATAAGGAATGTACACTAGGTGTGAGGTTACAGCACTTCAGTTATAACGAATATACACTAGGTGTGAGGACATAGCACTTTAATTATAAGGAATGTACACTAGGTGTGAGGTTACAGCACTTCAATTATAAGGAATGTACACTAGGTGTGAGGTTACAGCACTTCAATTATAAGGAATGTACACTAGGTATGAGGATACAGCACTTCAATTATACGGAATATACACTAGGTGTGATGTTTCAGCACTTCAGTTATGAGGAATCTACACTAGGTGTGAGGTTACAGCACTTCAATTATAAGGAATGTACACTAGGTGTGAGGTTACAGCACTTCAATTATAAGGAATGTACACTAGGTATGAGGTTACAGCACTTCAATTATAAGGAATGTACACTAGGTATGAGGTTACAGCACTTCAATTATAAGGAATGCACACTAGGTATGAGGTTACAGCACTTCAATTATAAGGAATGTACACTAGGTATGAGGTTACAGCACTTCAATTATAAGGAATGTACACTAGGTGTGAGGTTACAGCACTTCAATTATAAGGAATGTACACTAGGTATGAGGTTACAACACTTCAATTATAACGAATATACACTAGGTATGAGGTTACAGCACTTCAATTATAAGGAATGTACACAAGGTGTGAGGTTACAGCACTTCAATTATAAGGAATGTACACTAGGTGTAAGGTTACAGCACTTCAATTATAAGGAATGTACAGTAGGTGTCAGCTTACAGCACTTCAATTATAAGGAATGTACACTAGGTGTAAGGTTACAGCACTTCAATTATAATGAATATACACTAGGTGTGAGGATACAGCACTTCAATTATAAGGAATGTACACTAAGTGTCAGCTTACAGCACTTCAATTATAAGGAATGTACACTAGGTGTCAGCTTACAGCACTTCAATTATAAGGAATGTACACTAGGTATGAGGTTACAGCACTTCAATTATAAGGAATGTACACTAGGTGTGAGGATACAGCACTTCAATTATAAGGAATGTACACTAGGTGTGAGGATACAGCACTTCAATTATAAGGAATGTACACTAGGTATGAGGTTACAGCACTTCAATTATAAGGAATGTACACTAGGTATGAGGTTACAGCACTTCAATTATAAGGAATGTACACTAGGTATGAGGTTACAGCACTTCAATTATAACGAATATACACTAGGTATGAGGTTACAGCACTTCATTTATAAGGAATGTACACTAGGTATGAGGTTAGAGCACTTCAATTATAAGGAATGTACACTAGGTATGAGGTTACAGCACTTCACTTATAAGGAATGTACACAGTGTGTGAGGATACAGCACTTCAATTATAAGGAATGTACACTAGGTATGAGGTTACAGCACTTCAATTATAAGGAATGTACACTAGGTATGAGGTTACAGCACTTCAATTATAAGGAATGTACACTAGGTATGAGGTTACAAC